>NW_015167540.1:140339-201992 GCF_001447785.1 Gekko japonicus | reverse complement strand
GGCTCCGAGGGGTCTTTGAAGCCGGGGGCGAGGGGTGGATGGGTGGGGGAGAAAAACAGGCGTGTGATAAAGGGGGGGAATCCGACCTCAGCGAGCGGTGATGAGCTGCCACCGCCATTCCATCCAGCCCTGGCTAGTTGGGCGGGGGGGAGTGTTCTGAGGTGGGACTTAGGGGACATGGCCAATGGAAGCTGGGGAAGCTTCTGACAGACAGTTCAAGCGTCCAAACACTGTTGATGCGCATTTTCTCTCTGCTGCGTGACTCTGCGTCTTACTCAATTATATATAAGGGAGAGATATGTATATATGTATATATGTGTGTGTGTATACATATAATTACTACCATATATTATTAATAATAATAATGAATAAACAGAGTTATACCTTAAGTCAATGGACTAAGAAGGGTGTCGCTCTCCTTAAGATCGTTTCAAATGGGTGGCCATGTTGGTCTGAAGTAGAAGTCCAGTAGCACTTGAAAGACCAACAAGATTTCATCAGATATTGATGACAGGAGATTTGAGTCTTGTAAGCTTATACCCTGGAAATCTTGTTGGTCTTTAAGGTGCTAATATACTCAAATCTTGCTCACCTTAGGATGGCACTGTTAGAACTGTAGCCTTTAGTCCTGCCCAACCAGTATGTTCAAGACTTAGTTGACCCATGACTGAAGTAATTACATTGTGTATAAACCACTGGAAAATAGAAACTCTGACAGATCAAGAAGAAGCCATCTTTGCATTTCCACCCCAACCATTGGTCTCTGAGTTCTTTGGTCCATACTTCGTATAGAAGACACAGTCTACCTCCAAGAGTTCTGCTGCTATGCTTTGTATCAGTTTGGAATTGCTGATTTCAGGAAGAATTACCTGTTTCAGAAACCACAGAGCCACTGCTGAATACACTAACTAGCCTTGTGTCACTGTCTCTGGATCCTATTTCAACTTCCTAAAGATAGGTTTTCCCTACTCTTGCTTCACAGTAATGGCTGACACTGGCAGAAAGATGTGTAATGATGCCATCATTAGACTATACAATGCAAAGATGGAGGGTCTCATCACTTCCAGTAGCGACCCCATGTTTGCTTGGAATGTGTTCTCCTCAGTTTGATTTATAGCGATTTTGTATCTTTCCACAGCTTGTATCAGAACAGGCAGTCAAGAAAGATTTGTGAAGGCCTAATATAGCATTTCCCTCAGTATCAAAATTGTTTTGTTAATAAAAGTTGTCTACTTGCATCGACTTTCTCTGTATCTTCCTGTGTCTAAGAAGTGCACCATTATTAACTAATGAACCAGTCAGATTCTAGAGGCAAAGGTGGGTTATTTCCACTCACACCATTCACAAAAATTGAACAACAGGAAATGAGAAACACAATTAAATTGTTTAATAATCTCAGGGTCATGTCTGACTTTAAAAGATATCACAAAGAGCAAATACTGGAAATGAAACTGTGCATCTGGTTCTAGGTCAGATGCCTACTTCATAATTACTTGAAGTTATCATCAAAGACCAAAGGCATAAGCACTGAAGGAACTTTTGAAGTTCTACATCATGCAATTAATGCTGTTGTTTTCCCTCTCAGCTCATAAAGATCAGAAATAAACCTTTATCAGCAGCATGCTGCACAAACATTGCTTTGTTTATATTTGCTGTGTTCGTAATGCAGCCATCTATTTCCCCAATATGCTATTTATACTGTGTGCATGAGAGCTTCACTCTCTGTGCTGATCGGTCTTCTCCCCCTTCAATAACTGTCCTATTGTGTATTGTATTGTATGGATTTTAAATGGTTTTAAATATGTTTTTATATTGGCGTATGCCCTTATGTAAGCCGCCCTGAGCCCGCATTGTGGAGAGGGCGGGGTATAAACTGAATAAAATAAATAAATAAATATTTATTTCAGTGGGACATGCAGGTCCACACTGACAGCCTTTTGTACATATGGATTGGTTCTGTCCATTCACATTCACAGGGCAGTCTATATGCTAAAGTTCTATCTATACAAATTGTGGGTGATATGTAGATAGGTCATGTTGGTGCAATATAGATTTTATCATTCAAAAGCTTGGCTCCAAGTCCTGGCCGATATAAAAGATCTGCGAGTGCATCACAGCCATTTTATATTTGCCTGTGTGAACATGTGTATGTGTATCATCACAAGCCACCCTAAATGTGAGCTTAAAGTATAATAATAATAAAAAAAGAGTGTGGCTCAGTACACAAAACCCACAGGACCATTTTTGAGCCAGAAGCCATTCTAAGGCAACCCACATTTAATCCGTGCTTCCTTATTGTGGCCTCAAAAATAGGTGGAAATACCAAAGTAGGATCCAGTGACCTGCTAGACCATCTTCGTCTATTTTGTAGCTATCTGTCAGGGCTGGCTCCCTGGAGGCAGGCAGATTTGGCAGAAAGGCAGGTAGTCTGCTCAGTGGAGAATCCAAGAGGGAGTCAGTCTGTGCGCAACGTGGCTTGCATATGAGCAAAACAATACCCAGACTGAGGAGTCAGGCTAGAATACAGACCAGATGGGTACGTATTGATTCCTCATGCTACTCAGCCCCAATTATCCTGAAAGTTGCACTGTACTTTCTGACCATCTGACATGCGTGGAATGGGAAGCAAGCCAAGTTGAGCGGCCCCATGGTAACTAAAAGCCAATGCTGCACAGGCCACTAAGCTCAGCAGTGACAACTGTGGGCTTTAACTCATCCAGTGCATCCTGTCTTTAACTGGTGGCAGTCAGGATGAGGCAGTTGGTAAGCTATCACTGATTGCCATTGCCATCCAAGGTCCAAGCCAAGTGGCCTATAAGTCTCTGATAGATTTGGTTCTGTTTGCCCCTTGCTGCCAGAGGCCCTCCAGGGCAGTGACTTACCAGGAAATTTCCCTGTAAGTTAAATGGCAACTTCACCCCTGCCATCTGAAGTAGTGGAGCTGCAGAGCAGCAGAGATTATACTATCAGTTCTCTCTGCTTGCAAACAAGGAATAAGATGTCTGGACTCTACTGAAACCAGACTGCCCTAGTTGAGGCCAATGATGCCTTACATCAACTTTGAAATGGTCATCTGGATTTCCCCCCCTTCTGTTGTTGTTTTTTTATTTGCTACCAATATTTTGGTTTTCTCCATGGTTGATCCTATAAACTGTCATTATTAGTACTGACACCATAAATTACTGAGGATTTTTTCCTGCTTAATTGCATCCAAGGTAGAAAGGGAAGAGAGATGTCGTTTGAATGTGCACAGCTGCCCCAAAAGAGACTTGCAGTACAATTCTAAGCAGAGTTTAAATCTTTCTAAGCCTATAAATGTAATAATCTTAAAAGGTCTTAACTATGCTTTGGATGGCACTCTTAAGAGCTCATTATGTTACTTTCCAAGGCAAGTACTGTGGTTTGTACACTGTCACATATTGCCAGGTTAGGACAAATTATATTTAAAAGCAATTTGCAATCTACTGAAATCACAAAGACTCTTTAACTACAGTCAGTGGATAACAAATAGAACATTGAACCAAAGTGATGGTCAATAGAATTGTCTTGTTTCTTTGTTCTATATGAAAATATTGTTTTTCATAGTGGAAAAAGATTACTTCCAGTATCTCAATTGGCTTGCAAAAATATCTCCATCCTCAGAAGCTGAAAGGAAAATACTTCCCCCCCCCCAATTTGTGATTTAGGTATGTTCTACTTCCAAAGCAAACAATGAAAAGAAAACCATGTCTAAGAACATGGTATTCAAGATGGCACTGGGAAAAAACATTCAGTAGGAATATCTCAGGAACATTTCCCTTAGCAAAGGAATGAGTTGTTACTCAGGAGGGCACCAAAGCACCACAGAAGCCTGCCTTCCTCCAGGCCATTGCTGGCACAGGAAGGACCGGCATTATTTCCTGGACCTCCACCACCATGAGCCAGGTTCACACCAAGATTGTTGAGCCCAATTGGTAGCATAGGAGGAAGTAGCCTTGCTTAGAATCATAGAAACATAGATTCATAGAATCATAGACTTGGAAAGGACCCCCAGGGTCATCTAGTACAACCCCCTGCACAATGCAGGAAATTCACAAATACCTCCCCTCACACCCCCAGTGACCACTGTTCCACACCCAGAAGATGACAAAAAAACCTCCAGACTTTTTCTCCAAACTGGCCTGGAGAAAAATTGCTGCCTGACCCCAAAGTGGTGATCAGTATTTCCCTGGGCATGTAAGAAAGGTCCACAAGAACTAAGCACTGATACAACCCTTTCTGCCCTCCCTCTCATGATCTGCCTATGTTCACAGCATCAGCATTGCTGTCAGATGGCCAACTAGCCTCTTGATGTCATTGATGCTGTTGATGTAATTGAGCTTGAAGTGGATGAACTCTGCATAGGGCCGCCCTCTAATAAATCTTAATGTGACATGGTCATCTAGTAAGTTCAGCCAGAAGCTCAGCATCCTGTACATTACAGAACCTGGCAGCAACCACAAGAGATACTGAAGTAAGAACTCAACTTCTTAGGTAGAAGTGTGACCTGTAATAAAGGTACAAAACATGGACCTAAATAGTTCACATCTGAAAATTTTAAACAGAATGTCTTTGAAGTGTGTGTGTGTGTATGTGTGTATTCACACTCAGCCTTTTTGATACACATTATCCTCCACTGTTTACTCTCTTCTCTCACTTGTGCCATTTAGCCACTAGGTTAACAATTCAAGCCCATTCCATATATTTTGGTATGGGTGATAAGCTGACCAATACATTCCCAAATGGTGCAGCTACAATTATCTTTTTATACAATGTGTCCAGCCACTGTACCTTGACACAAATGGCTGCCAAGGGGAAAAAAATAAAATTGTGAACACATTTCAAAGTGTGGCTCTTGTTATTATTCTCTCCAGCATCTGCAGCTGAATTTGGGGAAGTGACACTGGAGCTGATGTGTGGCTCCTACACATGTGGAATCTGTTCATGTGTGTCTGTGCATGGGCTCCCTCCCCAGGATGGCAAAGCAGCACCCTTGATCACAGGGAGGGAAAGTATGAATGGACAGCTCCTTGGCACGTTTGTTCCATGCAGATCCAGCAATCATCTGGAGGTGGGAAGAGGGGCCAGCATGCTTATCATGTCTGCTGTCCCTCCATACCTGTGCATTCAGTCAGTGAGTGGATGGATCACACACAAAGGGATCCTGTGTACCCAAAGAGTGCAAAGAGAAGCAGTAGAGCGGTACTTTTGCTCTCTATGCCCACAGCAGGTCCTTTGAGAGCAGCAGAAATGACTCTATGGAACATGCAACTCAAGAGGAGGGACTGCATGACACCTGAGGATCCCAGCCCACCGAATGCACCTGACCACATTCCAGTGCCCATGGAATGCAATCCAGCTAATACTCAGCACCCTGTGTGAGCCTATTGTGATGAGCTGTAGCTTGGCACGCAGAAGGCTCCAGGTTCCATCCCCAGCATCTCCAGTTAAAAGGATCAGGTAGAAGGTGATGTGAAGGACCTCAGCCTGAGACCCTGGAGAGCCACTGCTGGTCTGAATAGACGATACGGACTTTGATGGACCAAGGGTCTGATTCAGTATAAGGTAGCTTCATGTGTACCTGCCAGACAACGCTAGGCAAAACTTTCACTTTTCATGATGCCTAAGTGAACAGTGTGATTAAGAATTAAAAACAACAGCATTAAAGATTCTTTGGCTTGCAATCCTAAAATGTACAGGCTTTGCTGCAGAATATTTCATTAAAAGCAGCTTGATAATTAGTTTTACAGCAGACAAAAAAGGCATAATGGTTTTAACATAATTAGTCTGTCTTTTTATAATGTAGTGATGCAGAGTTCTGTCAAACCGTAATAAGATCAAAATAGATTTCAGTTCTTCCTTTTCTTATGGCAGTCTTTTTAAATACAAAATTCCACCCTGTTGCATTTTCTACCTGCTTCCTAAAATGAAATGTTGAGACCCGGCTTGGGCAAAAAGAAAAAATTATGAGGGAAATTTTTCAAAGACTGGTAATGTTTCTCAGGACTGTGAGTGTAGGACCATTTACTGGAACATGCAAGTGTGGTTCAACGCTTGATGTTTGGACCTTGGGGTTGTGGCAGAGAGCTTACTCACAATTTCAGCTCAATGCAAACTGATCACGTTAAAAAAAGGAATGCTGGGGATGATCAGGAAAGGAATTGAGGATAAAACTGATGCGTTAGTAATGCCCTTATATGGGTCCTCAGTGTGACCTCATTGGAAATACTGTGTATAATTCTGGTGACCATATCTCAAAAAAGGATACTGAAGAGCTGGAAAATGTACAGAAGAGGAGGACCAAAATGACCCTCTGATTGGAGTACTTGCCCTATAAAACAAGGCTAGAACATCTGGGGCTTCTGTTTTTAACAAAAGGTGACTTAAGGGTGACATGATACAAGTCTACAAAATTATCCATGGCATAGAGCAGTGGTTTCGACCCTGACTTTGAGGACCGCTTTTTAACGTCAAAAAATTCTACAGACTCCTACATAATAATAGCTGTACTATTCATATCCACTGATAGAGAAAATACATAATGACAAAAATATGATTAACTTCAGTAGTGTTTTAAATGAATGTGAACTTTATCACAACAGCATCTAAATTCATTTGAAAAATCGTAACATATATGAGACATGTTTAGTGTATAGAAGGTTTGCTTGCTTGTTCAGTATTTACTGAGTAATTTAATGAGATGCCTGGTGCTGTTTGGCAGCTTTCAAAGACTGGAAGTCTGGTTGAAGAGTACAGACCAATGACTTGACACAGTATACAAAACTTCCTATGTTTACGTAGTTTGGAGTTGCTGGTGTAGATACCTAGAATCACCCTTTTTCTGCAAATCTTATCTTATTGCCCTATAATCTGCCTGGAGTCTCAGTGAGAAAGACGGACTATAAATAATGTAAATAAAACAGCAGTTAATCAGTATCGATGGGAAATTGCTTGGGTGCTCAGTGAGCACAATGAGTTCTGTCACTGACGAAATAATTGGTAGATGGTTATTTATTTTGATTTTAATCCTGTGTTGCAGTGAAAAAGTGGTAAATTGGCCCACAAAGGAGCTCACGGGTATCAGAAACTAGAATGAATAAGAACTGATGTGCAATACAAAAATGTTCCTTATGGATAACATTCTTAATTGTGCTGGATCCTGGGATGATCAAGGGATGCCTGGCTCCTCCCTCTCTCCCAATGCCCTTAGCAATGACATAGGTTTATTTGTTTATTTAGAATCCTAGAATCACAGAGTTGGAAGGCACCATACAGGCCATCTAGTCCAACCCCCTACTCAATGCAGGATCAGCCTAGAGCATCCCTGACAAGTGTTTGTCCAGCCACTGATGAAAGACTGCCAGTGAGGGGGAGCTCACCACCTCCCTAGGCAGCCTATTCCACTTCTGCACAACTCTTATTGTAAAAATGTTTCTCCTAATATCAGGCCAGTACCTTCACACCCTTAATTTAAACATATATATATACACACCTCATCTTTCTGCCCTCATCAGAGCCACCAAGGTGGCTAACAGATTAAAGACATACATAACAAAAAAGTCTTTAAAAAACTAAAACCAGACAAAAACACATCATTAAAATAGTTAGAACCAAAGCTAGAATACACATACCCCTAAAACTCAACAATTAAAATAGGTCAAAACTGGGGACAAATCCTGCTCACCCACATTGATCAGGCTACCCTGGAGTAGCTGTGAGGTAGATGCTACATTCCTAGCCCGGATAGCTGCCTGATGCAGTCCCGGATAGCTGCCAGATACCAGAGATGTGTGAGAGGCCATGGAAACCAACTGATGGGCCCACAAGGAACCCCCTGGCTGAACACCAGCATCTGAGAGGGCCACAGCCCACACCTCTGTGCAAGGCATGGACATTTGCACCTGTCACCCACAGATGGGGTGCATGTGTGATGGGAGCCAATATTTATTTATTTATTCATTCATTCCACTTGTACCCCACCCTCCCTGCACTGCAGGCTCACCCAATATGCCCACCAAAGCCTCACATGGGAAGTTGTTCTGCTATTGAGCAGGCAGGCAGCCTTGGCTGGCCTGGTGCACACTTTTTTTTTAGAATCTATTTATTTAGAAAGACAGTGGGGGTACAGAAAAGAAAAGAGAAATAAAAAGGGGTTATACAACATAATTGCATTTGACAAGGACAATCATGTAATACAAAATGTATAAGACAGAAAATATTTGCTCTTACATCTTTAACAGATTAAAAAATATTATCAAGGTGCAAAGGAAGGTCTATTATAGATCTCATATCAAGAACCTATTGTATACATTTGTTATATTTAATAAAACAGATTCTAATTCTACTTCTATTTCATTACCATATGTTTGTTTATTATTTATTTATTCAATTTATACCCCCACCCTCCCCGCCTGCTAGCTAACACACACTCCATCTCTCTTCAAATTTTGTAATATACCTGTTTATCAAGTAGGTTGTTAATTTTGCCGTTACTGCATATTCAACAAGTTTATTTTCCCATTCTTCTAAATGTGGACAGATTTCTAATTTCCATTTTACTGCTTAAATCCCCTCCCCCATTTTGGAAGAAAGAGTCAGACAACATGTTGGATTTTAACTACAGGCCAATTTATTAAATATTTACAATTTATGCAGCAAGGGTAACCTAAAAGTATGGAAATTCCTTGCCATGGACAACTTACTTGCCATATGTTGGGCAACCCCCTCATCCCGGTGGCTCACCACTGGCCAGCATTAGCAAACAAGGATCTGCCTTGGCCCCAATCTGCACAACTTAGAGGGGAGGAGCCTATCTATGGTGATCCAAAAGGCAGTCATCATTCACAGCCTTGGGCCACACAACCTGAAGACTGAGCTCGCTGGACGCCTTGGCCCGAAACATGTAAGGTGCTGTATGGTGCTCACCGAATCTGCTTTTTCTCTTTCTGCACCAACCTGCCAAGTGACCAAACCTATTTCACAAAACCACCACAACCAATTTTTCCATATCCCACTGCCAACAGTGGAATAATTAGGGGTACCATAATAATTAGGGGCAGTTTGGTATAGTAGCTAAGAGTGCGGACTCTAATCTGGGAGAACCGGGTTTGATTCCCCACTCCTCCACTTGCAGCTGCTGGAGGACCTTGGGCAAGCCATAGTTCTGACACGAACAGTTCTGGAGAGAGCTCTCTCAGCCCCACCTACCTCACAGGGTGTCTGTTGTGGGGAAGGGAAGGAAAAGGACTTTGTAAACCACTCTGAGATTCCGAGTGAAGGGCGGGGTATAAATCCAATCTCCTCCTCCTATGTGAAACTGATGGTCAATCCTTTTCAGGGGGAAAAGGAAGTATTAATGCAATGCATAGTTGATTTGAGGAACACACTGCCACAAGATGTGGTGATGGTCACTAGCTTAAATAGATTCTTTAGAAAGATATATGGAGAACAGGTCTATATGTTACTAGTCTTGGTAGCTATATGGGCTCTCCAAGTTCAGAGATAGAATGCTTGATTGACAGATGCTGAGCAGCAGGAGGGGTCTTATCTGTGGGCCAGTTTGTTGGCTTCCCTGTAGCATCTGACTGGCCTCTGTGGGAAACAGGACTAGGTGGTCCATCGGTCTGATCCAGCATCACTTCATTATGTTCCTCAGTCTTTAAAAAAAACCAAAACACTTCTAACTGGGCTGAACGATTTGGAGATTCCAGTTCTCGAAGGGAAGGACTTTGCCTTCCATTAAGATTAAAAGATGAAAATATTGCCCCAAACAGCTGATGAATTTATTTGTGATCAGTTTAAAACAGCATGCAAATGTAATCACTGAAGCAACTGTGACCTAATTATTGTAACTATTACTTGAGAAGAACAACAGCAGAAAACACAGCTTAAGGGCTTATCTGCCTTTCTTCAGTTCCATGGATGTTCAAAAAGAATAGAAGATTATAATGTACCATTACTGTCTTGTAATACCACAAGAGGTCAGTTCCTTGACAGTAGTAAATATGTTGCTCCAGTTTTCACTTTCAACAATGAAGAACTTAGGTTGTGAAATGAAAATCTATTTTGTTTAGTGACTGGAGGCTTTGGTCCTTTGAGAACACCAGGCAGCCCAGAGACAATAAAACTGCTTTGAAATAGTCATATTGTTGTAAACCTTCTTTTGATAAGAACACTGGTTAGGTCTTCTGCTAGGGCCGCCAGATCCCCCCTGGCCACCAGCAGGGGATGGGGGGGTAGGGTTGCCAGGTCCAAGTTGGGAAACTCTGAGATCTGGGGATGGAACCTGGTGGGGACAGAAACCTCAGTGGGGTACAATGCCACAGAGTCCACCCACCAATGCTGCCATTTTCTCCACGGGAACTGATCTATGTAGTCTGGAGATGGCCTGTAATCCCAGAGGATCCCCAGTTCCCACCTGGAGTCTGGCATCTCCACTGCACATGCCTATTAAAACAAATGGAAGTTATACTGTTGTGTTCTTGCACAACACCCATTCATTTCAATTGGCTTATTTATGAGAAGTTACCAGTTCACTGTGCCCACAATCTCTGCATGTAAGAATAATTTTAGATTTTTTTCCCTTGTTCTACTAAACTTCCATTTATAGTTCTTTTTAATGCTTCTGTCCTGGCATCTACAACATTTCTGAGTCCTAAAGAAGTTAAGAGGAGAAGGGAAAAAATCATTATTTTAGATCCTGTCAGCACTTCCAAGCTGGAGGGGGGAGCTTGCTGGTCTGTGGCTTCTAACTCTGGCAGTGTCACTAGATAAATACACATTTAGTGAGTTCTAACATCATACGTTATTGTTTTAAAGAATACATTTTTGTTTTCAAAGGCTCCTATTTATTTTCTTGGAGAATGGCCTTTTCACTATTCCCTTATGCAAAAAAAAAAAAAAGTTCAAAGAGGTCCCTGTGTTGAATTTCCTCTTCTTCTGTGGAAACATGATTCAGTGGTGGAGCTCTCCATGGTTAGTAGCCACAGAAGGCTAATTATGAGTGCTGCTGAGTGCTCATTTAGCTAAAGCAAGCCAAACCCTTGCTATAGTTGAACAATCTGCAATTTATGTAATGTTTCTTTGGCAAAAACAAACAAACCAGAAAGCTGTGCTTTGTGCTACTTGAGGACAGAAAAGAAACTTTGAGGACCAGTTCACACAAGTATCACTTGATGAACTTGGTATGACTTTCATGCATGAAGGACCACCACAAAGATTTTTCTTATCACCACACTTCAAAAACATGAGACTTCAGTGCAGTTTACTATGCAACTGTGAAAGATCCAGTACAGAGCAATCAAATGTACAGAAATATAGTAATGTAAACATTTAAAGGTTTCTTTTTAGAACTGGAGTTCTCCCTAGAAAAAACAAACTCATACCTAAAGAAAGTCTCATCGAAACCAGTCATTGGATGTTTTCATAAGGAGCTGTAATAATACAACATGTGATGTTGCATTCAGGGAATTGGGTGAATAGCATTTATACTATGAGCCTTCCCACAGGATCAACGTTGCTACTTGGTAAAATGGTTCACAAGTTGGAGTCAACATGTGTATTCACATGTCTTTAAGAAACAGACAGTGTTGGGTTTAACTCACATGTTCCACGATACTATGTTGAATGTAACATGAGAACTACTCAATGCACACGTAAAGAAAAAGCATATGTGCTCTGTTCAGGGACTGTACATATCACTTTGCTGGCTGTGGAAGGTCGGTAGTTCAGGAGTTCAAGACTTGGGTGCCGCATGACAGAGTGAGCTCCCGTCTCTAGTTCCAGCTCCTGCCAACCTAGCAGTTCGAAAGCAAGAAATTGCAAGTAGATAAATAGGTACCACTTCAGTGGGAAGATAACAGCGTTCCGTGCACCTTGGTGTTTAGTCATGCTGGCCGCATGACCACGGAAACGTCTTCGGACAGCGCTGGCTCTTCGTCTTTGAAACGGAGATGAGCACCGCAACCCTAGAGTCGGATTCGACTGGCTTTCGAGCAAGGGAACCTTTACCTTTTTAAGGAGATTTTTACCATATGTGTATAGCTGTTTCTGGCGGGACAATGCAGATAACCACCTGACCATGAGATTTACATGCAAAATAGCAGATTTTATTCTATTTTTTTCAGCTGGACAAACAGCTACTGGAATGCTTCATATCTCCCCCCACACACACTGCCAACACAGCAGTGACTCATGGCTTGGGTCACAGGAATATCCCAGCCATCACTATTGAGTGCTGCTGAAGGTGTTGGGCCCCCTGGTAGCGCTACCCTTGCCTCCTGATACCTGTAAGAGTGCCGTGTCCCCCTCCCCTTTCAGCAATGCTCGGTGATGGGGCTTAGGATATTCCATGCAACCTCTCCCAAATTCATGAGCAGAGACTGGAATTTTTTCTAACTGAAAGGAAGGAGGGGAAATGGTGGGTGGGTGGATGGATGGAACTCTCATCTATTTGTTCTTGAGAAACAGTTGAGCTCTTTGTTAAACCCCATAAGTCCAACTGTCCATTTTTTCTTATTGAATAAAATAGTCCAGTTACATCAGTGATACTCACTCAGTGGCTCAGGAGCCACATGAAATTCTTTGACATCTCTTGTGTGGTACTTCTCAGCACTGTTCCCCAAAGAGGCATTCCCCATATTTCAGGAAAGTGGGCAAGATCCTGGCCTGGTGGGGCTTGAGGTTGGCAGGTGGTTCCCACCTTGAAAGAACTGCCTCCAAAGGAACAAGTAAACTGTGAGCTTCTATGAGGGACAGACTCCATGTTAGGAATGGAAATAAATCCAGGTCTTTCCATTAATGCTAATTGCAAATAGGGTTCTTTTACAAGCCACTAAGTGAGTCCCACTGAGCTACATATTACAATACACTGTAACAAATAGTGGAGAGCTGCTGTTCTGTAAACAGTTGCCAATATTAAACATTATTTCTATCTAGTGCAGGGACTGTCCAGTTTTGTTCTATGTCAGGCAATAGAAATTCTATGTGACAAGGACTAAAAGAGTATTTAATATTATCAATGTCCAGTAAAAATTCAACTTTAACCCAAGTACTCTTATTTTGAGACAATACAACCAAGATACAATTCCATATTTAAATGGTAAGTATTATAAAATAAAACTAAACAAATATTTTTGTCCTCACTATGCCTTTGCTATTGCTTATGACTGTTATTTTGTCTTTCTTGGGAGGTATTAGTTAACAGCCATCATATTCTTTTGATGTATAATTGATGCACAGATATAAAGGCAAGCTTTGTGCTTCCTTGGTTTAAATATATTTAGACAAGCAACCAGATCTCTTCTCCTATAATATTCTTTTATCTCACTTACACATAAAAGGTAACAAAAATGTTCTTAAAGACTTTTCAAACTAATTTGCAAACTTCATCAAAGAGCTGCCCTCTGGAGATAATCATTTTATGAGTCAGAGAATGAGCAATAATGAATATGTTTACAGAAGATGTCATGTGAGAATTGAAGCCCATTCTACTCAAAGCAAATTATATGCCCACCACCCCACTTATCAAACAGCTTTTGCAAAAAGATACACTGAATGCAGTAAAAGTCACCAACATCAGTATAAAATATCAGACATATAATAAATGCAGTGGCCATTGTCACTATTGCTCTGTCTGCTGGCAAATTGTTATGATCAGCTAAAAGCAGCTCAGGTTCACCACATGAATTAATTCAATGGAAGTCATGGAGACAACTGAAACAAGACTTGCATGTTTAGACAACCATGCAGTGGCTGGGGAAAGCCAATGTTTAGTTTAGCACATGGGACTCTACATGGCGTGTTAGCCTGGCATATTATAAGGTGAAGTGGAAGGGCATGTACTTGTTTCTCCACAACTGGAACACCCTTCCAGTGTACGCACAAGGTCATAGATCTGAAGAAACAAGATCTGCCTCCAAAGAATCCCCCCCATTCTTTACCTTCTTTCCCTCTTTTTTGTGTTAATATATAGTAATGGCTACAGTTTATGAATTCCATACAGAAACTTACTCATTGTTGACCCAACATAGCTACCATGGCATGAGCCTAGTACACATACAAATGAAGCTATATTATGCTAAGTCAGACAATTGGTCTACCAAGGTCAATATTGTCTACAGTGACTGGCAGCAGCTCTCCAGGGTCTCACATCATCTACTACCTGATCCTTTTAACTGGAGATGCTATGGATTAAACGTGGGACCTTCTACATATGAAGTGGACACTCTACCATTGAGCCATAGCTCCATTAAACTGTGTACGAAAAGACTTCAAGAAACATTATGAGCTTTGTGGTAGAGGTGATTAACAGGGTATTGTGCTCACCATTAGGCTCAACCAAAATGTAATCAATGGCCCCGGTCACACTGGCCGGATATCGCGGGGGGGAGGCATGGCTGTTTGCCCCGCAGCTAAATAATACGTGACTGCATGATCAGGTGTCCCCTCGCGGTCCCGTCGAGGTCCCGTGGTTAGGGGGGAGGTGCCGATCACACGACGCGCCAAAGAAGCGGTGCGGCACGGCAAACGGGGTTGTGTTGGTTTTTTTTAACCTGAAGTATGTGCATGCCCCATTGGGTGCTTGTGTGCATCCCTGGAGACTTTAAAAAAAAAAACCTTTTCACAATGGGGCATGGGCGGGCGCCGGATGCCACCGGAAACACGATCAGACGCCCGCCTTTGCCCCGCGGTTTCCGGAAACTAGTACCTTCGAGGTACTAGTTTTTAACCGCGCATCTTCAGAGGGAAGCCTCGGGTTCGCCATGGGAGCTCTACGCTTCCCAGATGTGACAGTGAGATCGCGCCCGGAAAATCCGCCTATCTTCCTTCGCTCTGTTTGACCACAGCCATTGTTTGATATCCTACAAACAACCTTTTATGTTTTTGAGCTCTAATCAACTGAACCCCCTCTTAGACACACACATTAATGTGGTGAGCGGGATTGTGTGTGTCATCAAAGCTGACAGCAACACCATAAGGTATTTACACTCTGCAAATTCCTAGCAGAGTCACTCAAGGCAGAATGGTCACAGCTGAGACCAGGATGCATCCACTCACTTCAGGAATAAACAGCCACATCAGCAAAAGAGAATGGACCGTTCAAATGGTGATGGGGGATGGCAGAATCCTGATGGGTAGCTACTAGGCAGCAGCACTAGTGGAAGATGACACTGTTGGAGGAGCTTTCATAGACAACAGCTGTGACACTTCAGCTAACCATGGTTAGCACTGACCAGAAGAAGGCAATGGTAAATCACTTCCGATAATCTCTTACCTCAAAAACCCTATGATGAGACTATCCAAAATGAAAGAAACAGACAATTATATATGTGGACATCACTGGATGGCCAGTACAGAAATCAGATAGACTACATAATCAGAAGCAAAAGACAGAGAAGCTGGCAGGCCAGCCTTTTAAGGGTGAGGACAGTAGCACCTTTAGAATTTTGAGATTGGATGGCAGAACCAAAAACAAAATGCTTGCTCCAGAGGCAGAACCAAATGGCATTCTTCGTTTCTTACACCTCCTGGGAACAAGGAAATCCTGAAGGGGGAATGGAATCGCACAATGGCTAAGGAAAGCCCAGTTGCTTACTAGTCCTCCTGATCCTACAGTTGAAAACACTTTCATTTAAATAAGGGAAGCTAATAACACATCCTGCTTTACAACAGTTCCACCCACTTTTTGAAAAACTTGGTGGGTGCCAAGTGAAGTACTGGCAGGTGCTATGGAAACCACAGGCACCACATTGGGAAGCCCTACTCCATTTTCTCTGCTAAAACAAGACCAGGAGCTGATTGTAGTACAGACCAGGAATTGTTAATATCAAAAATTTGAACAAAGCTGAAGAAAAACAGCAAAACATTCATAGTGCCAAAATAGTGCTAACAACATTCCTGACACATTTAGAGACCACATAAAGAATAGATAGTCCAAGTGAACATGAACCAGATGAATTATGGATTGAAACCAGATATATCATCAAGAAAGAATGTGCAAAGACTTTTCCTGTAGTCAAAAGAAATGAAAAGCCTTGACAGATGACTGATGAAACTCTTAAAACTGCTAAAGGTAGACAAGAAGCAAAAGTAAAATGTGACAGAAATAGAATCAGAAGTTTAAATGTAATTTAAATTTGTCTACAGAAAGAGAACAATCATAATAACTTTCATAAATAAATAGAACAACAAAAAAGGAAGAACAAGAGGGTCCTGGAAAACAGGCAGAGCAAATCACAGTCAAAAGTCCAGTCCAATGGTTAAATACCAGTTTAGCAGCAGCCAGTGTTCATGGGTTGTTCAGGAAAGCAGAGTCAAGGCAGTCCAAGGTCATTGATTAGCAAGATTCAGGCAAGTCTAAAAAGCAGAGTCAAGAGCCAGTCCAAAGGTCAGAGGAGGCAGGCAGAGTCCAGAGTTGTGGTTGCAAAGTTCACAGGGTTATGATGTATTGCTTCCACAAGTCTGCAGTTCTCCAGGTCTGATTTATACAGGCATTCCTTAACAAGCCTGATTTACAGCCATCTGCTCAGAGGTGCTCCTGCACTTACTCCGAACTGCTATCATTAAGCAGCTGGCACCAAGCCAAGAGGCGAGCAATCTGTCTGTGGCTCCTTAAGTCTTGCCGAGTTTTTCCCTTTGCTGTTCAATTAATTGGGGGGGGGGCTGGTTGGCTACTTCCCTGCAGCTGTGCTTTGTCAACTACTTCAGAGCTAGGTGTGGGTGGGTCAAGGTCAGCTGCCAGCAATGAATCCTGAAGCTCCTGTATTTCTAATTCACTAACTTTAGCTGGTTCACAGCTGACTGCATGTGGCTCCTCAACTCCTGAGGAGTCTTCAGCCACTCTGGACTCAGGCTGGTCACGCTGACCCACAACAAAGAGATCTGTTCCATAAAATCCAAGAAATCAAACAGAGATTTAAAGCATAGTTAGGCATGCTGAAAGATCAACATGAAACTACATTAACATGACAGGACAAAATAAAATTTTCAACTGTGTGGATCATGAAATCTGTGTTTGGTTTTAAAAGAAATGGGTGTGACCAAATATTTGATTGTTTTAATGTGCAGGCTATACCCTGGACATGGCTAATCTTAGGGCAGAACATGGAGAAACAGAACAATTTCCAGGACTTCTCTCCAAGACAATTAACCCCCAAGAATTTTTAAGATGCAGTGGGATAAAAATAAAGGAATCAGGCATTTGCCTAGAAGCGTAGCAGATGTATTATTCTGAACTTGATTCTGCCTTATCACTTGTTCCCCTTTCCTGTGATGCAGTTTGCTCACAAGCCAATACTAGGGTAGGAGTTTCTGAAAAACAGCAGACTGCTGGGGAAAGAGAAAAATGGGGAATGATCCATTCTGCAATCTTCTGTGAACTCTTCTGGTGGAATATACAGTCCTGTATATAGTGTTTATATGGCCCATATGTTACATATATGTATAATATTTATGCAAAAGTGATGGTGCAATATGTGTAAATTAATGGAAAGGGGAATAGTGTGGAGAAACAGAGATGGCATAAAAATAGGGAATCACAGGCTGGATCCAAACAAGGGAGAAGTCAAATCAAAACTTTTTTTAAATTATGGAATGTATATGTTGCTTGAGGCACCTCACAAGTGAAAACAATGTCATTGGGTCAAAACAGCAAGGATGACAAGTTTACAATCATGACATTTACTTTTGTAGTAGTCATTTCCAGATGTACGACACATTAGCTGGAAATCACATTTAGGATTTATTTTTTTATATAATAATTTTTATTTGCTAGTTTAAGTGTACATTGACATCGTTCCATTGTTGAAATCACATTTAGGATAAGACAGTCCACCAATCAAACTCTTGTCAGGCTGAGATTCAAACCTGGCCCACTCACCTCCAAATCCTATGTTTGATTTTAACATTTTAAACCCACTGATTAGGGCTGCCAACTCTGGTCTGGGAAATTCCTGGAGATTTGGGGGCAGTGTTTGTGGAAGGGAGTGAGATAGGGTTGCCAACTGCCAGGTGGTGGCTGGAGATCTTCTGGAATTACAACTAATATCCAGATGACAGAGATCAGTGAGAAAATAGCTGCTTTGGAAGGCAGGCTCTATGCCATTATACCCCATTAAAGTCCCTCCCCTCCCCAAACCCCACCCTGCTCAGGATCCACTCCCCAAAATCTCCAGTTATTTCCCAACTCAGAGCTGGCAATCCTAGTGTGAGGAGGGATTTCACCTAGAGTCTATTGTATACCATACAGTATGCCTTCTGAAGCGGCCACTTCTCTAAGAATTCTGTAGGAGAACTCTAGGCCCTACTTGAAGGCTGACAACCCTAAGTCACATTAAGATTGTTCCATTTTATTTGTACATGATAGTTCTGTTTATCATTATAAAAAAAACCTCTACCATACAAGGGGAAAGAGAAACGCAAGATGACTAAATTCATTTCTTTATTGCTCAAAACTAAGATCTCCCTGGCCAAACAGAATATACGATGATAGGTGCATGACCAACCCTCCCCCCCCCAAGCTTTTTAGGAAACTGAAATAAATAAGAAAAAGAAGTGTTGAGTGGGAGGGTCGGAGTCTCCTTTACAAACAAAGATTTTTATTCTAAAAAAGCTGTCACTGAAGATTAACATTCAGCAGCTATCTGGAATTCCAGCCAATTTCTAATGATGAATAAGAAGTGTGAAACATGGCCTCTTCTAAGATAAGAGAGCTGTGTTCTGGCCATATTGCAAGCACATTTTTAGCATTCGTCACTGGGAAGTAGGCCAGTGGTGAGCAGAGAGGGAAAATGTGTTGTGCATGCTAGATACAGTACATTCAGCAAGCTTCATGGCTGATTATAAAAGCAGCAAAATATCAAAGTACGTTATTTTGAAAAGTTTTGATTGTAGTACCTTCCCATCAGAACCTGGGCTCTATTAAACAGAGTACAGAAAAGAAGCAGGTGAGGTAATGTATAGATTCCATTGCTGGTAAAATGGACAAAGTTCATAGGGCTGGTTACCCAAATGGTTTTATACAAAAGATTTCCCCTCCATTTTATAAATGCGAAGAAAGGAGTTCCATACATTTTTTTTCTCTTCCTTTTGGATTAACTTTAGGCTTTTCATGATGAAAGTAAGTCTATTTCCTAGACAGGCTGACTGGCTTTGCTGGTTTAGGCTGTGCTGAAACTCAGTTTAAAGTATCAAGATTAATCTCAAAGATATATTTTCAAAGCAGGCTTTAGCAGATTAACATGTGGAAGTTATTCCTTGTATACTACCTTTGGAATATCTTTGAAAGTTCCCCAAGGTTTTATATGAAGACCTTCAAATTGACTTATTTAAAAATGTTTTTCCTTATGCCTCAGATTTTAAAAAAGAGAGAGAGAAACCTTTGTGCTGCAAACAGTAGTATCTGGTTGAAAGACAATTTTCCTCTTTAAGCCTCAGTATTCATTAATGGAAAAATGGTATTACCTTAACATATAACAACATTGGCCCAAGTTGCAGTCTATCACTGCTTTATTTTTTATTTTTAATGATACTAAAATAAATGAAAAAGTACCAAATTTATCTATTCAGCATCCATGTTATCCCATTAAATATGGTGCAAAATATGGATCAGTATAGGAGTGGTCAGTTTAACAACTGTTAACAAATCCTGTATCTTAACAAACTATTTTTATCTAGACTGTTCATTTCCCATAGTTGTCTCACACTAACTTTGGATGCAACTATTATACATAAATTCAAGACTTGGACGTTTGCAGGAACCGAGGTTTTTTGTTGTCATTGGTTGTTGTTGTTTTTGTTGTTCAGTCACACTGTCTCTTTGTGACCCCATGGTCCACATTATGCCAGGCCCTCCAGTCTTCCGCCGTCCTCTGGAGTTTGCTCAGTTTCATGTTGGTTGCATTCTGTGCCTGAGTCAGGGCGGTCCAAGGGTATGAATCCCACTGCCAGACTCAAATTACCATCACTATTAACATGTCAAGGTCAGATGCTGCTAATGTCTGCCATCGCCCCCGAAAAGCAATAACACTTTACACTGTGTTTTAAAAGTGTATTGTTGTGGTTTTATTTAACTCTGTGTTTTAGTGTTTAATATGTTTTATGTAAGCCACCCTGAGCCTACCTCGGCAGGGAAGATGGGATACAAATCAAATAAATAAATAAATAATATTTAACCATCTCATCCTTTGCCATTCCCTTCTTCTGTTACCTTCAATCTTTTCCAGCATCAGGGTCTTCTCCAGTGAGTGCTCCCTTCTCATTTGGTGGCCAAAGTATTTGAGCTTCAGCTTCAGTATCTGGCCTTCCAGGGAACAGTCAGGTTTGATTTCCTTTAGGATTGACTGATTTGATCTCCTTGCAGTCCAGCACCATAATTCAAAAGCATCTATTCTTCAGTGCTCAGCCTTCCTTATGGTCCAACTCTCATAGCCATACGTTACTACTGGGAATACCATCACTTTGACTATGTGGACTTTTGTTGGCAGGGTGATGTTATTTAATATATGGTTGAGCAGTGGAACAGACTGCGTCAGGAGGTGGTGGATGCTCCTTCACTGGATGTTTTCAAGCAGAGGCTGGACAACCATCTTTCAGGTATGTTGTAGGGCTATCTTTCAGCTATGCTTCGGTAGAGTGCAGGGGGTTGGACTAGATGACCTGCAAGGTACCTTCCAACTCTAACATTCTAATTAGTAACATTTTTATTTTATTTATTTAAAATATCTTATCCTGCCTTTCTGCCTAATTAAGGCCCTCATGTTAAATAACGTTCAAGAATTTTATTTATTTAAAAAATGTTCAAGAAATTTAGAACTAGAGTAACCTGTGTTCCAAGCATGTCAGAAACTGTAGCTTTAACTATGTTCCAGGAAGCAACTCTACTACCTAAAATCCACATCTGAAAATTAAAAAAAAAAATCCCAGTTCAAATCTCTGTTCTGATGACAATACTACCAGGTGCCTGTCCCCGCATTATACAATTTTGTACCCTTCAAGGCTACAGACACCAATTGACATGCAATATTAAGGCAAATTTCTCATGTTTAAATGAATAGACAATAATGATCTTTTCAGAGACTGGAAAATCCTTTAATAAGTAATTCTGCCTACCTCCCTTCTGGTGGGGCCTGGATTTTGTTTTACACCTGATCTTTCAGACTGCAGTGATTAGTAGGGCTGCTATGGCAGAAGGCCTCCCACTAGCTGTCATAGTTACCAACCACTGCTTTGAGCAGTGTCAGGAGAATTTTTTTTAAAAAAATGGGGATGTCACATATGCTGCTATGTCCCTTCCATGGAAAACTTGGAAGTGACATGGTAGCTCTAGGAATTGCTGGAAACTAGAATTTCTGGTGATTCTTAGAGCCACCCAATGTCACTTCCAGGTTTTCCCCACAAGTGACATAGCAACGCAGGCAATGTTGTGTCCCCATGCTCCTGTCACCAACCATCTTGCTGGTTGCCATAAAGTCTAGGGGAAATAGAAGTCCTAGAGTGGCTACACAAAGTGGATGCTCTTGAACTTCCATTTCTCCTGTGTTATTAGCTGTCATCCACCTATGAATCTTCAGACTGGATTTTTCTGCATAACACTGGGGGGAAAACTCAAAACAATTCTGAAAGATTTTTTTTAGGTTAAGTGATATAAGGCAGGAAATAGAAATTTTGGTGAGAGAAAGTGACCTCACATGAAGGGATACCTCCCATCACCTGGAGTAGTTTTCAAACCAACAATTTGATTTTTCTTTTTAAAAGATCAGGCATTGTCTCTGTGTTTAATTTTATAACCATGCAAATAGGGTTTCTGTAACTGTACAAACAGGGGGCCATGGTGGCTCAGAGGTTGATGCTGAGCTGCAGCCCAGAAGGTCTGTAGCGTGGTAGTTCGAGACCCTTGTGCCGTGTGATGGAGTGAGCTTCCATCTCTGGACCAGCTCCTGCCAACCTAGCAGTTCGAAAGCAAGAAATTGCAAGTAGATAAATAGGTACCGCTTCGGTGGGAAGGTGGTACCGCTTCGGTGGGAAGGTGTTCCGTGCGCCTCAGCGTTTAGTCATGCTGGCCACATGACCACAGAAACATCTTTGGACACCACTGGCTCTTCAGCTTGGAAACAGAGATGAGCACCGCACCCCTAGCATCGGATCTGACTGGCTTTCGAGCAAGGGAAACCTTTACCTTTACTAACTGTACAAACAGCACTTTAAACCAGACAAAAATGAGAGACAGCTCACAAAAAGTACTGGGAACAGGACAAGTTGGTGAGCGAATCATTCACTTTAACAGCAGATAATATGAGTCCCTTCAAGGTAAAAGGAAGCTGGGATTATCCCTGGGGAGGGTGTGTGTGCTGTTTTCATGTCTATCTTTACAAACTTGTCATGTGTTAGTATGAGTGTGTAGAAGAATAGTTAACATCCATTTTATAGGCCCGGATAAAGGGGAATTTCCCTTTCCCTCTTTGTCGGAATTTGTAAGCTGTATTTATGTTTGTGATTTTGCAAATTGCATGACTGTATAAGAACGCACAAAGGGCCTGAATGAAGTAAGTGCATAATAACTGAGTTTTTATGGCCCTGATCCATAGAGGATACATTTTCAAATGACCAACTCTCTTCATCATTCAACAAATCCTCTCCTAAGTCATATGTTATAATGAAGATGAATTCATATAATTCATCTTCACTATAATTAAAGGGGGAGATCATACCTATGAGGCAGAATTTACTTGTTTTCTCCCGTAGCTTTCTAGGAGATTAGAATTCCCAGTGTAGTCATTTGGTACAAATGTGCTCTTAAGCTGCTACTTCACTGGGTTTATGTCTGCATGCTACTAATAAAATTAACTGTGATGGCTGCAGTAAGCTGTTTATAGAGATGGCAAAACTACCCAAAGAAGTTTCCATTACAGCTTACAGAGCTGAATAATGTTAAGCACATAAACACTCCATGTGCAGAAAATCTGTGACTTATAAAGCTTTTTGCTTTTGCTGACTCGAGCGAGCTAAGAATGTATCACTAGCTTGAGGGGGGGGGTATTTTTTATCCAAAAGCCAAAATCTCTCCATCAGTCAATTCAGTTTATAACAAGTAGGAGCATCACAACCTGTGTCTATAAGAGCAACAAGGAAAGGGGATGATCAAGAAGCAGAGTTTTCTCCACATCTGTACAATGCAGCCAGCAAATAAATAGGCCCCTTTTCTGAGTCACACCCTGGAAATCAAATCACAAAGCTGTTGAAACTACTTATATGTGCATCTTTTAATTGCTATAACAAGTGGGTGTGGCAGTGTTTAATGAAACACCGTTTGCCAGCTACACTGTATGTTTAAGTTGCTTTCTACCATCCACCAATGAAACTAGGGTTGCCAACCTTCAGGTGGTACCTGGAGATCTCCTGGAGACATCTGGAGATCTCCAGGAGACAGAGATCAGTTCACCTGGAAAAAATGGCCACTTTGGAAGGTGGACTCTATGGCATTGTACCCCACCGAAGTCCCTCCCCTACCCAAATCTCACCCCCCTCGGGCTCCCCCTCCAAAATCTGCAGGTATTTCCCAACCTGGAGGTGGCAACCCTAAAGGAAACTGCTGTCACTTCTCAGCAATTGGAGCAGAGCAGGGCATTTGTCAAAAGCCAACATGGTGTAGTGGTTTGAGTTTTGGACTAGGATCTGGGAGACACAAATTTTAATCCCCTTTGTCATGGAAGCTTGCTGGGTCACCTTGGGCAGTCACATACTCTCAGCTTAACCTACCTCACAGGGTGATGAGAATAAAATGAAGAAAAGGAGAATGATGAAAGCCACTTTAGAAAAAAAGGTGTGTGTATAAATTAAGTGAATAAATATGAGTCACATGGTGTAGTGGTTAGAGACTTGGACCAAGGTAACTTGAGTTTGAATCTTCTCTCTTAAAGGTGATGAGTTTGATTTGCTGCTGGGTCTTTCTACCTTACCAGATGTCCATAGACCAATCATGATGAAATCTCGAGCAGAGTTACACCCTTTAAAGCTTCTTGACTTCAGTGCCTTGGAATGCAGTAACTCTGCTTAGAATTGCACTGTCAGTCTGCCTGACTCTAACCCCTTTCGGAAATGGGTTGTGAGCCAAGAATGAAACAGTTCCATTCATGTATACTACCTGAGCTCCTTGGAGGAAAGGTGGAATACAAATGCGGGGGATTTTGTAATTAATGTAAATCAGGATATACTAAAATATATCTAATTAACTGATAATAGTTCATTTAACATCATTGTATGGCAATTAAAGTGTCAGACTAGAATCCCAGAGATCCTGGTTCAAATCCCCACTCTGCCATAGAGGCTCATTAGGTAGCCTTGGGCCACTGACTTGTCTTGACCTAACTTACCAAACAGGACTGTGGTGAGTATAAAATGGAGGAAAGGTGAACAGTATTGTAAGCCACTTTGGGAAGGGAAGCTGGGTAGAAATCCCTTAAATAAATACATAAATTAGGGTGAGGATCAATGCTCCCTCTAAGCTGTGGAGTCTTGTGAGCAAAAATTCTACTTTATGAGCTACTGGCATTAAAGTTGTGAGCAAGAGATTTGGCTACTGCATAATTTAGCTTGCTCTGGAGCCATCCTTCCTGCTAAGACAAAAATCTGTGTTCTGGAAGCCAAAAAACTGGAAGCTAAAGAATCACACTCTAACTCAGCTTAGAGGGAACACTGGTGAGGATGTGCAGATCTAGCCATTGTTGTTTCTTCTTGATTTCATATTTTTATTGTCATCCATTCCTATTCAACTTAGCTTCACCGCTGTCATCATTTATTCTTTTATTTCTTTAATACCATTTTTAATGCTGTTTTAAGATCCATTTATACACCATTTCTACCTTATATACCATTTATAGACAATTGATGCAAAACTAGCACTGAAAATGCATTAATTTTAATGGGGAAAATTGGCATGAGAAAAGAGAAACTGGTACGACAATAAAGATGCACAGGTTTATTTCTCACAAGGGAGAAATGAAATAGAAATGTGGATATTCAATTTGAACAAAACAGCTTTTGAAATTTGTTCTTTGCCCAAATCTCAATAACAGCAGGGTCAGAGTTCTTGAATATTCATCCCTCAAGACAAAATATCTCTGGCAGCTTGTTCTTTTACATATTTAGCATAGAGTTCAATTGCACTCATTCCTATTTAAATGTTCTTGTGTACCCTTAGTTGAAGTCATTCATCTGAGTGGCACTTTTTACTAAACATTTAGCTTTTATTAGACCAGAGGTTCTGAAGTCAAACATACCAAACAATGGAAATAAAACTGATTGCTTAGATTCTGGCTCTACCTGGCCACTTGGCCCATGTGGCTGCTGCATCCAGGAACTGCCTTTGCCTCCCCAGGGCATTTGGTGGGGCAGAGCCAGCTGGCTTATAATCGTGGCTCCACCCCTGCCCTCTTCAGTCTTCACCGCATGCTTGGCCCACCCTCCCACCCTGTATTCAGTGTAGGCTTTGCCTGGTCGCCTTGAGGGGGGTAGGAATTTTTTGCCCTTCACTGGTTGGCTGGAGGGGGGGTTGCCTACCTTGCACTGTTGTCAGTGGAGTTGGAAACTGGATTGGGTAGTAAATAGGTCTGGCTACTTGGCAGGATAGTCTGGTAGAATGATAAGCAGAACAGTGAGCACCATTTGGCACCCCCACCTTTTGGGGGCAAGGGGTCTGCAGGAGCAGTCCTCGGGTTGTGTGGCTCAGGGCTGGGAATGCAGACTGCCTGTGGGACCTCCCTGGATAGGTCCATTTCCTAAATTGTGTGGCTTGGGGGGGGCTGGAGATCAAGGTCGGTAACCTGCTTGCTATGCCAGCTGGGCGCAAGCCACATAAAGATGGCTCTCACCAGGGGCAAGGTGGCTTGCCCAAGGTGTGGCAAGGAGGGGTCAGGGGTCACCCTTGGCTTGGCCCATCCCATGCTGTTAGGTTTGCCCTTGCCCACTTGCAACATGTAAATAGTTTAATAAAGTGGCCCTTTAGTTATCCCAAACCTTGTGTCCATCTCTTTCTTCCAACCGGGGGGGGGGGGTTCAGTGTCCTCAAGTAGTGATTTTGTTAATACCGTACTGATGCTATTAGAATCTTGTCCTTTTGCTTTGTCTAAAACCCCTGACTTTAATTCTCAAAAGCTAACTGCACTACTCAGATTTAGAAGGGTTCTCCCCTTTTAAGTATCATGAGGCAGGGAGCTATCTTTAACCTGCTCTTCTTTACCACTTTCTTTGGACTGAGTCCCATCAAAACCTGCAATGCTTACTTCTGACAAAGCATATATCAGGCAGTAATTTACCTGCTTTGTAGAAGTATGATTCCCTAGATTGCACTTCCAGGTAATAGCAGGCTAACTCTGTTTTGATAATAAACTATAATGTCAAAATCCGACACAATAAAGCAATTGAGCTTCCACCTCTCCTTTTGTATTAGTTTCAAAGAAACACTCCCTCATATAAAAATGAGATGCTAAAGTCACCTCACATAGAATTTAATTTAGGGATGCTCAAAAACTTGTCAGTTTGGCTCACACCTTTCCCATCAGACACAAGCAGGGGGCTGACCCTTCAATGGGTTGTTCTGTTGCATGTGAGGGACTTAAATCTGTCCTTCAGGCCATTCTTCATGTACTGATGCTGCTCAAAAGCTCTCCCTCCCCATGCTGCTCCCAAACACGAGAGAACTACCATTCCACAAAGACATTCTCCTACCCTTATCAATACTTTTCTCTTGACCCTTCAAATGTTTCACTTGGGCATTTTGTACAGAACTGGCTTGGAGTTTCACTTTAAGTAGAATGCTGGCAGAATCTCTACAAATTTAGGGACCTTTAATACCTGGGAGTAACATGTGCAATATAACCAGAGTTTTGGATTTGGACAGAGATCATATTCTGGGTGGGAGAAACTATGTGAACTTGACCAAAATAATAATAATGTCTAAATCAGCCCTGGCTATCATGTTTACAGTCTTTTCTATGTGTAGTATCATTAGCATCAGCAGGGACTATTAAATCACTCTTAAACTCTTTCATTCTCCGTTTCGGGCATATTGAAATAACACTATAGAATATTTACTGCACCAAACCCTCTGTGAGATAAATCAGTCCCACTCCAGTAAATTCAGCATGTTTAAAGAATCCTAGCATCGTTGAAGACCCAAAATGCTCCAGAAGTACACATGGTAAATACAGCAAATAGTGATGACATGCCAAGCCAAAAAGAGAGAAATAAATAGTGGACTGGGAAGCAAAAATTGTATAGGTGTAGAGATCAGGCATAGTATTAAGCGACTGATTTATCTTCTGCAGGGAGTAAAACATGCTGTAATATACACAGCAACTCTAGATTTCCCAGCCCTCAACCTCCTTGCACAGATGCTATGAACACACGGCCCAAAATAATAAGCCTAGAACTATTTTCTCATAACTGGAAAATGTACAAATTACTTGGGGGGGGGCACCTTTTATTTTTTAAAAATTGAAATAGCTTTTAGAACCATCTAGGCTTGGTTCAGATATTATCACATACCATGGTTTTATATGTTGTTGAAGGCTTTATATGTTTTATATGTTTACTTAGTTAAATGCCACCTCATAACCATAAAGTTTTTAAGGAAGTTTATAAAACTAAATTGATCAATAAACATATTACAATCAATAAGACCAATACAGTGTCAGCAACAGCACCAGTATTAAAAAAATATTAAAAATATTATACACACACACGCACATGAACACACACAATATAACATTTAAAAAATATTTTAAAACTCTTCAGTTCAGACTGCAATCTGACCTTTGCAAGCAGTATACTCAAAATTCAGGGGGAAAGTTCACAGTTTATCATGTATTTCAAATTGATCACAGTTAGCCTGTTTGGTATTATTTTAGCCTTGCTCATTTTGTCTGCCTGACTTCCAAAGCAAAGTATATTTATGAAATATTTTAAATTGAATTGCAAGAACTGTGCATTGCTGCCAAGGAGCTATAGTTTTATCACAGAAATTCTGAGCATGCACCAACATGAGGAATGCCACCAAGTGAAGAATGCTGCTGGCTGTACAGACACAAAAGCAGCCCAGACGTTCCAACTTGCCAGTGCTTTCAAATGATGGGCATGAGGGGCCAATGATGCTCTTCAGGCATATGTAACTAGAAAACCAATACATTGTGAGTAGGCGCCAGCAGCAGCAGCTACCTGGTCAGCTGCCATGCTGAATGCTGCCAACTGCACAGACATATAAGCACTAAAAACTCTGTTCATTTTAAATGGTGAACAAATTGTCAATGTGATTGTATGGGCTGTTGGACTTGAGATGAAATGGGCATTGTGAGAAAGGTAAAATCAATTTTTTGATGGCTTATTTGCAGCAACTGTATCCTCACCCAAAAATGAAGCAGATGAAACTTGAATGGTATCCATTTAGCAGTGGATAAAATATGAGATTTAATATCTGATCAGTTTCAGCAAGGAGACAAAGCCAGCCACAAACATCAAAAAACAAATCATCATAAGCTTGGTGACAAAAAACATTTTTCCTGGTATCTGAAACTATACATAAACAGGTACAGGAACAAAATTCTGCAGAAAAGGCACTACCAAAGAAAATGATCTGCCCCTACCCATTTTAATTCAGTAAATGGCAATCACACTCAACTGGGCTTTTGATGCTGGTTTTCATGTTTAGGTATGTGGCAGTATTTAAGGGTATTTTTAGACATCAGTTGCTTAGAGCTTTAAAGCTAAGTACAGGTTGGCATCGGTAATGAAAGTTCTAATAGTAGCCCCAAGTGGTTAACCTTATCTTTGACTCCATCCAAAGTAAGCTGACTGTTCTTTCCTTAGCGCTTTGTTGAAAAATAGCATTTCAATCATGTCTGGAATGAGATTCAGATTGTTGTCCCTCATCGAGTTCTCCAGACACCTTATCAGAATATTCACTTGTTCAGAAAAACATCCATTGGCAGAACAAAGTTTGAGCCCAGTGGCACCTGGACCCAAACTTTGTTCTGTTGCTTCAGACCAACATGGCTGCCCACCTGATTCTATCCATTGACAGAGTTTGATGTCATCATGTTGATCACATCCAGGCCCATAGTTACAGTGGGGCATTTCGGGGCCTGGCTCCCTGACTTCCTGACAAGGCCCCACAACTTCCTTTTAGCCCAGACCCCCCAACTCTCTGGAAAGATGAGGCCACTGCTGCAAACTCCCCCTGTGCTGCCACAGCCACCACTTCTCCTTGCCTTCCCCCTGCACCACACTTCTCTCTGGACCAGTCCTTGATCAAGAGGTGACCTTGGCTGCACTCTCTGCCCTGCCTCCGTGACTCGTTCTGATTCAGAGGCTCTTGCAGAATTAACATGGGGCCATCGGGAGTGCTGCCATTGCCAAGGCTGCCTCCCTGACCATCTTCCTTGGTGCTGTTGCTCAATGACCCCCTGTCCTGCACCAGCTCCTTCCCTTCCAGGAAGCCCACCAGCTCCAGGTCCTCCTTCTCCGCACCACTTCCGCTACCCCCCCCACACTGGTTAAGCAGCCAATGTAGCCAGGCTGCCCTTGCCACCTTGCAGCTATTGTTCACCGATGATGAGCTGCCACCATGGAAAGCCAATGGTTCCGCTCAGCAAACATGGGGCCAGCCAGGGCAGCAGCAACCACTGAATCCATGGGAGCAGTGGGCAATTGCAAGAGCTCCTTCCTGGCAGTGTCCGGGGACTCCAGTGCTGCGACCTCCAGCTCCATCACTTCTAGCTCCACTTCCTCCACCACCCCCGGCCATTCAGCTGCTGGATCCACGCCTCACCCAGGTCACTGTTGCCATTAGCTTTTGGGCCACTGCCGCTGCCTCCTACTGTAGTGGTGGTGCTGACCATGTCTCCCCACCCCCAGAACACCAAGGTCCTGGGAGCACTGAGAACCAGCCCACCAGCTGGCCCAAAATGCATGTGGGGCCATCTGGAGCATGTGAGTTAATTAAATTACCTTTAATTGGTTTAGCCAGTGTCCCAGTGCCTCTGAGGAATTAAAATGTCCCCTGATTTAAAAATTCCTGGCTATGGGCCTGATCACATCTCACTGCAGATCCTTGCAGAATCTGTCCCAGAAATTTCAGCTAGATTCTAAATAGTATGGGGAATAGGCAGTAATCCTAAAGGACCACATAGCATATTTCACAATGTAAAAAGAAAAGTATGGCTTCATTTTCTGGAACCAGTCAATGAGGCCATCTGAGCATAGTGCTACAGTACATATCCCACCAGTCCAGAAGTATACTACAGTTGATATTTTTGAAAGAAACTGAGCAATCCAGGAGAATTATCAGGATCACACTCCATATCCCTTCCCCAACTTGCCAAAATATAAACGGGCTGTGAAAGAGTTTCAGATTCACTTGTGTGACCTTTCCTTCCCCTCTCTGCTTCCATTGTATATCTTTCTTTCTGCTTTCATGGCAAACCATAGTTATTTATTACATCTGAGCTAGCAAAATATGGTTTGTAGTTGCCCTGTAAACCTTAATCCCAAACATAATTGCAAATAGTAATTTAATATTGCTTTAGAGGAAATGTTTAGATGTAATGGCACACTATGGTTTTCTGTGAAGAAAAATTCAGGTGGGTAGCCATGTTGGTCCAAAGCAGCAGAACAAAGTCTGAGTCCAGTGGCACCTTTAAGATGAAAATTTTTTATTCAAAGTGAAAGCTTTCATGTGCAAAGCACATTTCTTCAGATGAATTGGAATAATATCTCCTCAAGGGCTACTTACAGGAAGAAAGCGGGTGGGGTCAGCCATTAGGAGGAGCCACTCAGAGCCAAGATGTATATGCAGAGCTGAGATTTAGAGGTCTTAGAGGTCTCAGTTTTCACAGTGGATTCACACAAAGGGTCATTCTCCCTTCACCGTCCCTTTACCTATTATACTAGATTACCTACTCACTTTGCATGAAACAGGTTTAGCCCCATCTTCTATCAAAGGTCACTTAGAGGCCATTTCAGCATTCCATGAGTTTGTTGATGGCCATATTCTTGCATTATGTTTCCCAACAGTGCCTCAAGGATCTGACTAACCTATTCCCCGCCAAACCTACAGTTATTCCCCAATGGAGCTTGTCCCTAGTGTTGGCCCAACTTATGCTTCCAAACCACTTTTGAGCCACTTGATTCCTGTTCCACTGCCTTACTAAGAATGTGGCCTTTTTAGTAGCCATTACCTCCTCCAGGAGGGTTAGCAAAATAGTTCCCCTGCAAGCAGATTCAGCCTTTACACAGTTTTTCTCTGATAAAGTAACCTTGAGACCAAACCTGCAGTTCCTAACTAAGATAGTTTCTAGTTCCATTTGATACAATCTTTTAATTTACTGATGTTTTCCCAAATCTCTTCTGTAAAGCAGAACACATTCTACAGAAATTAGATGTTCTCAGAGCTTTATTATTTTATCTTCACAGATCATGATATTTTAGGATGGACAAATGACTGTTTAAATACCATTCAGGTCCAAGGAAAGGGATATCAGCTTCTCCCCAAACCATCTCACACTGGATAGTGGTGACTAGGGGGTCTCCACGAAAAAAAATTGTGTCATTGGAGTGTCATATTACAAGTGTTCTTTTTTTATTAGTAAGCTCACTGTAAATGCAGATCCTTTCAGTAAACATGTCCATGCATTATCAGCTGTTTTGTACTCAAATGCTCTTTGCAAAGAGTTTATATAACTTAGGGTTTTTTACATTCTTGATTTGACTGCTGATTATACAGCTTGGGGTAGCTCCCCTAAACATTACCCAGTGATTGTTTCTTAAAAACCATCAAGTCATCCCATTCCTCAATTTAGAGGATAAAAACCCCTAACTTTTCACTGTAAGTACTGAATGAAGGTCATACAATGTGCACAGCTGCCAGAGAAAGGATCAAACAGTACTATGTTATTACTCTGGATAAAATCCCAATTTCTGACTGACGATGTTCCAGGGTTTAAAGTGGCCCATCTCAAAGGCAGACTTAAATTCTTCAGCTCTGATTACTGAAGCCAACAGAGAAACAGGCAGGGACAGTCTGGATTCATATTTAGACTGATTCTCGAGGTTTCTTTTAATATGCAGTTGTTTTACACAAGGGATTCCATTCATGTTTTCTTTTTAACCACAGTGAGATATATACAGAAAGACCTTCACATGCACTTTCAAAAAGACTTCCAGTGATGAAGAAATTCCAATCACATAAGATTGGACAGTTACTTTGGATTAATGCCCTTCCATTTTACCACACACTTCACCACACATCTATATCTGATGTCAGGTAAAATATCCCTTACCACTTGGCCAGATGACAGAAAGTCAAGTTACTTCCATAGAAGATCTCTCACCTTGTTGTAATTTGATCAGCTGCATAAGATTTTTGTAGATTCTCCCCACCCCACCCCAATTCTTTGTGAAATAAGTCTTGGAGCATATGCTTGGTGGAGTGCATTTTTACTTATGTGCTTTGTTCAAGACACTCTGTCATCTGGATCATTTGAATCATCTCAGTATAGGTGGCACTGATGTGGGACATAGGAAGGGGGGCCCTCATCAAATTTACAGGGAAAAAGCAGCTACGCCTCTGTAAATTCAGCAAACCTGGAAATGCAGTAGCAAGAATCCCGAGACCCACATTTATTCAACCTCTAGTGGGAGTCACAAAGTCAATTTAACGCATTGCTTACAAAACCTTTTTGTGGCATCATATTGTATGATGTGGGGTTGCTCCCCATAAAAAGCCATTTAAAGGGGGGCAGGGACCACTGTTAATGACAATGCCTCACTGAAGGCAGTGAACTAAAACAGGTATTTCTTTATTTTGTCTTTTGAAACTTCAAACACAACCTTAGCTTAAATGCACTTTTTGATCTTCTAGCTGCCAGAGAGGTTTCCTAGCTACGTGTACAATCTGGACCCAGTTAAAAACTTTGCCTGTTCCCAACCATCAGTGCAGACAGTGTTTTATTAAATATTCCCTTAGTTTATCTCCGAGTCCCAGTGAGACATGGCTGTTGAGTTGCTGTGGCCCTAAGCAAGGAACATGAAAGTAAAGGAGATCTTGGACTTTCATTTGACAGTTGTCATTATAAAAACAGAGCAAAGTAGTCTGGGGCATGTCTCAGTCCCCCTCTTCCCATTTTTTTAGAAATGGAGAACATGTGCATCCCAAGTTTCTCAAGGCTCATTTTCAGATGAAAGCTGCAATGCCAAAAATGAGCCAGGTTATCTTCACAATAGGCAACATGTAATAAGCAACCTGTCATGTGTCTCTAATACTCAGATCCCCAATCTGCCATGGAAGGTTGCTGCGTGACACAGTCCACCAGACCTAACTTACAATGGAGGACAGGAGAACAATCTAGCTCCGGGTCTCCACTGAGGAGAAAGACTGGGTATGGTATTTGTTATAAATCTAATTTTAATTATATTTAAAAGATTACATCATTTCAACATATAGCAAAGTGGCCATTACAAAAGGCTATTAGATCTTCCACCAACATAATAATATTGATAACGACCCAGCACCTGAACTGGGAGCTCTCGTTACAATATACAAGGTCTATAGTGCAGCCTTATGAAGAAGATCAGAAGATCAACCTACAGGGCGATGGCTGAAGGACTGCTAGTTAGCATAGCTAGATTAGGGAGCTCCCATATTTTCAAATTATGTCCTTCCTGTCTCCTGATTGGCTCTTCTGGAGACTTCCTGCTCCTGCAGAGCTTCTGTTGTTGTTGTTCCTCCTTCAGCAGTTAGGTTAGACAGTTAGGTCCTCTCTCCTCAATGTTCTATAACAGTTTGTTCTTCTTTAATAAACCTACTTATTTTTCTCTAAATAGTCAGTGCTCCACTTCATTTGCATATTTAAACTCTGCCAACAGGTCTAGCTTCTGTTCCACAGGTATAACCACTAAAACAGATTAATGTTCCATTTTCATGCATGTAAATGGTAGAGGAGGGGGGAAGCATCCTTTTACTATTTGGTTAGATCATGGAGAAATATTAACCCTCCCCCTTCTGTCCATAATATTAACAAAGGTTCACTACTGTACTATCCCAAGCAGAATAGGGATGAGAAGGACTTGAGATAAAGAATTCAAAATGGGGGGGCACAGAAAAAAATGAGGTGCAGGGAGAGAGAAACTGAATGAGAAAACTGTGGGAAAGAGGGAGATAAATTAAGGGAAAGATAGTGAAAGGTTGTTTTATGTTGCTGCAACACCCGAACACATTACAAGATCTGACTGAGCTGGGTGCTAGGAAAGGAAGAAAGAAAGGCTGGACTTTTGGTAGGCTACAGGCTGACAATTACTGTAGCATCCATCATCATACTGTCTTGTCTTGTACCAGTGCTGGCCTGGTAGCCCCGTAGCTAACAACCTTTTGCTCAGGGGGGCAATGTTTTTCCTGGGGGACTTGCCATTATATGTCTGTACGGTACGTTACATGTCTCTCAAAGATCCAAGCCACTTCAGCATTGCCTTGAGCCCTCCGTCTAGTGCAGGGCGGGGCGAGAAGAAACAAGACGCTGCTGAAGTGGCTTGGATCTTATTCTTGAGCCCTCCGTCTAGTGGGGGGGGAGAAGAAGCAAGGCGCTGCTGAAGGCGCAGTATCACCTTGAGCCCAGCCATCTAGAGTGGGGGGGGGAGAAGAAGCGATCGATCGAGGGTGAGGGGGCCGGGGAGAGGGAGGGGAGATGAGGATTGGGGAAGGGGCCCATAAAAACCGTGGGAGGCAGACCCCATGGGCCCCATGGTAGCTACGGGCCTGTCCTGGTTGATGATCATGTTATCCTGATCTATTGGGCAAGTTTACTTCAGTTTTCCAGAAAGGCAAGACTAGCTGATCCTAGAGTGGTTTTTGCTATGCTCAGACTTCTCTGCCCTCCTAGTGGCTGCAGCCAGAACTGCTTTTAAAAATAAATGGAAAGACCTTGGGCTACATGCAGCATCATGCTGGCTTCAAGGGCGCTCCAGCTGATGTGCCCCCCCCCCAATTTTGCCCTCCATTGGCGGCCCTGATCCTACTTAAGAAGATCTGGGAATGTATGACTCCTGAAGGAGCTGCAATACAGAACAGCTGTACAGCTGGATCAGTTCTGCATCACCTGAGCACAGCAGTGGATAGGAATCATTTTGTCATTTTCGGGTCTCTCCCCAATAAAATTCTGGGCCATGTTTTCCAGATACGTTTTTTTTTTCTTCTCCCCTGTTCTATATACAGACAAAAAAGAACAGAATTTGGCAAATGGAAGCAAAGGGAAATGTGCCATGTGGACCCATTTCACTGTGGAGGGGCTGTGGCTCAGTGAAAGAGTTTCTGCTTTGCTTGCAGAAAGTCCTGGGTTCAATCCCCAACATCTCCAGTTAAAAAGGACCAGGCAGTAGGTGATATGAAAGACTACTACCTGAGACTCTGGAGAGCAGTTTTAGTCTGAGTAGACCTTGATGAACCGATGGTCTGATGCAGTATATAGCAGCTTTGTGTATGTTCATTTGTGGGTAAGACAGTAACATATATTCTTATTAAACAGCACTTGTGGGCTTTGGGGTTTGCACTTCACAATCCAGTTTCAGATCATAACTTTTCCCCACATAAATCATGCTGTTTCCTCTTCAAACATAGTACTTATCTAGAGTATTGACACACTAGCCCTGTAAGACAGATCACTAGTGTTCCCATTTTACAAATGTGGAAGTATGTGATTTACTTTGAGAGGTAATTCACAGTGGAATATTGAGCTATTTTGTCAAACTTACAGTAGAGGTAATTGAATCTGATGACACTGCATGACTGGGAGGTCAGCAGACCTTGATTATTGGGCTAGATGAGCCCTAGGAGGTGCCCACGAAAGTGTTCTTGGATCTCATTTCTGGAACGATCTCACAGGTTTGTGAGCCTGAGTTCAGTTATAAACAACAATGTGGAGAATAACACCTCCTCAAAAGAGTGCTCTGCATTCTCAAGGGAGTTTCTATTATATCACTCAAATGAATATTCCTGGTGTAAGAAGCCAGAAACAGAAGAAATTATAACCCTTGTGAATTATGCTGAGTAAAAGCCTTCCAGAAATAGAACCACTAGATTATATTAGATGAGTACAAATACTTGGCTGAGTTATTGCATTCTGTCTATACAGATTATTTTGGCAAAGTGATATAATTAGCTTATTTGCAACATGTACAAATGCTAAAAATATAAGGGAAAAACATGAATGGACTTAACAGAATACATAGCAACCACCATAAGACAAGTAGGAGGTTATAGTGACAATGGTTTTCATAGAAATTCAGTTATGTGACCAAAAATAAACAGTCATAGCAAGATAGGCCTTATGTATTTTGGCACTTCAGGTGCTCTGTCTTTCATGTACATACACATGCACACACAAATCAATGTACTTAATCTAAGGCCAAGTTCAGACTGGCAGTTTGAAGCGGGAGGGAGTTGTGGCAAAAAAAGAGCCGGAACAAACTGTTCTGGGTTTTCCCGTTCACACTGCAGCGACTGATGTGGGAGCATACCGGGAGGAGGCGCGAGGGAGCGTTCACATTGTTGGCCCGGAGGCATGGCTGTAAGGCGCGGGTTTCTTTTTGGCAATCTGGAGATATGGACACAGGATAATCGTGCTTTCCAGGGTTTGCTACCACTTTCACCAGGTATCGTTTAAACCTAGGAGGCAAGCATTACAAGACGGGTTGAGTACGGGTGGGGAATGCCTGACAGATGTGCCTGTGTGAACGGCCCCTTTAATCCAGTTGTGGAACATTTCTGAAACATGCCTATATTGGGGCAACTGCCAGTCTGAACTCGGCCTGCATAGACCGAATAATTTCCAGCACTCTGTCATTATCCATCACCACCCCAGTCCCAAAAAGATTCCCTTTGACCATTCTACTTTAGAGTTCTCTCTGGGTATCCTTTTCTTCTCTGACTCAGTATGAAAACAACCAACCGCTTATCATGTGGTCACTTCTTTAAATAACTCCCAAGGCATCTCTAATCTTGAGATATCATCTATAGCCTTTGGCAACATGGTGAGGCAAGGGGAGCATTATTCTGTCCTACAGCTATGGAGAAACAATGAGGAGGGGCAATATGATAGCCACATGGTTGGCCAGACATTTGGTTTTGCATGATGCTAGAGCAGTGATCACATGACAAGTCTACATCCATGTTCAATGGGAAATACATGGCAACCTTTAATTACAGGCTATAATACCAAGAAGCTGTTGGTAGCCTATTAGACTGTTTTCCCACTTCACATGGGAGATCCTTGCATCTTTGTTAAGCAGCCTTCTTACCATTCGTCAGATTCCTCCTGGCTGAATTCTTTGGCACATCTTGGAATCTAACACTGAACCACCCAGTTCAGATGCCATCATCTTACCATGCTTATTTAGCCTTAGACTTCAGTCTTCATTTTTCCTTCTTGCACCATTGCTGCATCATTATCCCATGCTCACTTGCAGCATGTGAGGAAGGATGATCCTCTACATTATATGGACAGGGACAGTTACTTTTAATTCTGGAGCCACCTGTAACCCTTAGTTCTTATGGGATATATTGCTAAATTCTGCTTCTCCATTTGCAGCTAGAAAGCCAACATGGTGTATTAGTTACAGAGGCTAGGATCTGGGAGACCTAGGTTCAAATCCTCACTCTGCCCTGGAACCTTATTGAGTGACCTTGGGCTAGTCATTCTCTTTCAGGATAACCTACCTCTAGAAATGGGCATGAACCAGGGAAATGTGGTTCAGTTCATGGTTCATGGCACACATGGTTGGTAAACCATGGACTGTCACAAACTTTTTTGTGCTAGACGAACTGGTTCTGTTCATAAAAACATAAGAACATGAGAAAAGCCAATGTTGGATCAGACCAATGGCCCATCTAGTCCAACAATCTATCACACAGTGGCCAAAAATACCAGGTCCATCAGTGGGGCCACAACACTAGAAGCCCTCCCACTGTTGCCCCCCCCCCAAGCACCAAGAATACAGTGCATCACTGGTCCCAGACTGAGAGTTCCTATCTATACCTTGTAGCTAATAGCCACTGATGGACCTCTGCTCCATATGTTTGTCTAATTCCCTCTTGAAGCTGTCCATGCTTGTAGCCGCCAGCATCTCCTGTGGCAGTGAATTCCATGTGTTAATCACTCTTTGGGTGATGAAGTATTTCCTTTTATCTGTTCTAACCCGACTGCTCAGCAATTTCATTGAGTGCCCACGAGTTCTTGTATTGTGAGAAAGGGAGAAAAGTATTTCTTTCTCGACCTGCTCTATCCCATGCATAATCTTATAAACCTCGATCATGTCACCCCTCAGCCGTCGTTTTTCCAAGCTAAAGAGCCCCAAGCATTTTAACCTTTCTTCACAGGGAAAGTGTTTGAACCCTTTTATTATTCTAGTTGCCATTTTCTGTACTTTTTCCAATGCTATAATATCCTTTTTGAGGTGTGGTGACCAGAACTGTACACAGTACTCCAAATGAGGTCGCACCATTGATTTATACAGGCGCATTATGATACTGGCTAATTTGTTTTCAGTAATAATAATAATAATAATAATAATAATAATAATAATAATAATAATAATACATGAAGTCAGTGATGTGGTAGAATGGTCCCCCATCAAGCTAGAGACACCAAATGTACCAGGTGTCTCCAGCTGACTCTCTTCTACCTGCCCATCAAAGTTTGGTGAGGACTGGATTTACAGTGTCCAAGTCACAGCCCCCCAAAGAAGGTGCCCCATCTTCCATTATGTCCAATAGACCATGGTCAAACCAGATATCCTGTCAGTAGAAACTGAAGGTGAGGTACATTTTTGCAAGCCAAGCAGACAAGTGCAATGTGCCCAGCAGAACCAGATCCACTGTGGCACAGCAAATCCAACAAGACTGAGGTCAAGCTAGGAAAGTGCTTTTGGGAAAAATGTCAGGCACAGGTTCAAAAGTGTAGAGAATGGACCTCTTGCAAGCTACACACACCAAATGCACAGTGAACCTTACTCTGCTGCCTTCTCCTCTATAATCTCTCCAACCTGGGGGCAGATTATATTTCTGGGATTACAGACCCCCTCAAAAGGCCTCCCCAGTGCTCTCTCTGGAAAACACAGCTGCAATTTCAGGAGTCTTGTTGCCCAGCAAGGAGCTTTGTGCTCTCTCTTATGAACATAAATGGACTGTGTATAAAATGTGCAAAAGGGACTCTGATGTAAGGTAACCAGATTGTGATGCCAGACATGCACCAGAAAGAGCCTGAGATGATGTGCCTGTGGTTCCCAAGGTTGCCCCATTCCAGATGTATCCCTAGACACATGAAACACTCCAAAACAGCCATCTGCCATTGCTGTTTAAACTAAGGACTCCTGGTGCCATTAGAGAAGTCCCCTGGCCCCCCCCCCCCCCCCCCCCCGCTCTACATCGAAGGCACAAAAGATTTTTTCCCGCCTTTCGCTTGACAAAGGACTTGGCCTTCCTCATTCATTCCAGGAACCGATTCTGCAGCCCTGAGACAAAGAACACAATAGGTGCTAGCCGATGAGTCATCAGGACTCTCGAGGTCTCTCTGTCACAAGTTCAGTTAGAATTCAATACTGACCAACCCCTTAAACCCCCTTTTCCATTGCGGACGTGACTTTTGGAACGGACCACCAAGGGGTGGTCTCAAGGGAGGTGGCCAGCAAAGCCCTCCCCTCAGAGCCCCCATACAAAAGTGGACACCCAGCAACGTGCTTATTCTCTCTTCATCCCCTCTCTACGCCCTCTCTCTACACGCCCCCTCCAGGCACTCTATGCCTCTCTACCACTCTTGGACTGAAGCCAGAGTCTTCCACGTGCTTCTGCCAGTTCAGAGCATGATTTCCATTTCCTAGTATAATTCTCACTTCTTATTAGTCTCCCTTATTTTTCCACTGAGACGCATCATCTCATCAGGACAGGTAAATATTGCCCCCCAACTATCTCCTGCTCATGCGAACATCTCTTGATTGTCTATCTAATTTTCCTAGAAGCTGTATAAGTGTGTGAGTGTATCAACTACAAAACAACAAGCCTCTTTTAGAATCTAACGCAAACTCCTGCTACTCCCATTCTACAAAATTACATGAGATTTTAATGTTGAAATTACTTAATTCTGCATTTTTCAGTGAAATGCATGGGAACAGAGTCTTAATGCTTTCTTATACACTCTTCCTTATAATAACTTAGAGGGATGATGGGCATGTATCAAAAACTTCTCAGAATGATTGGAATCACTTGCAAAATGCACCCTTGCCCCTTCAGCAAATACAATGCTCTCCTTTTTAGCTGTTTTGGACCTTAGGTTCATAGGATTGGGGGGGGGGAGAGACCGTTAACACTGCCTTTTGGGGACGTGAGCTGAGTCAGTAAGTATCCCATGACACCATGGGCAGGGTGATGGCTCAGTCACCTTGCTTCCAGCCAGAATGTTAACTAAGCTATTAGAAAATAAGTTAATATTGATTAAATTTGCACACCAAACACTAAACCCAATAGCCCAGCAAGCAGTCAGTGTTGTTGATAAAATATTGATGCATTTATTATGGATATGTTATTGTATATATTATATCAGCCCATCCCAGGGCTGAGTTCTGGCTTAGTTCTGATTTAATTTTTTTAGACATTTATAATGAAATGTTATGTGTCACCTGAATCAGGTTGCAGGTCCCACAACACCATTCATGGTACATGTAATAACCAAGAACTTTTGTTCCCAAGTGCTCCAGGGCTGGTTTCTGCTCACAAGCCTGGTACAGGGGGAGGAGGAGGTTCAACCTTTATCCCTCAGCTGTTTTCTTGAGCTGAAACAGCCATGGGGGCCTGTTTGTCCTGCTCTGGGGCTCCACAGGGCAAGCCCCTTCCATATGCAGATGTTTCAGCTCAAGAAAATGGCATGGTAGGGAAGGCTGAAGCCCTTCTTTCTCCCATGCCACCTTGGGCCACACATAACATTTAGCTGAGCCCTCAAAGTTCTGAAATTATTCCTGGTCTTGGGCTTACATTTTCTTTGACTAGTTTTACTGCTTTGGAAGGAAGAATGATAATTTAAAACACTGAAACAAAGTAGTTTGTCAACACTGAAGAGCTGTCCTCCATCTGTGAGGCCTCATCTTTAAAAAGGGATCTGACTATGAATGTTAAGCACTAAATAGTAACACTAGCATATATATCACTAGATTTCATCTAATTCAATTACTTACTCAACCGGAATGACCTACAGCTGAAAGGATGAGCTGTCTCCACTGAAAAGAGTTGTGTCAGAGGGGATGTCAGGTGATAGCAAAGCTCTGTCTGTGGTATTTGATCTATGGTGGCTGTTTCACACATACAAGTACCTGACGCATACCAGACCTGGCAGTCACTGACTGACAAGAAGGCATGAATAGACTTATCTCCACTCTCCCGGGGAAGAGTGTCCCATTGAGTCTCTTTTAACAAATGGAGAACCAGCTAGCAAGTATGTAAGGAAAACCACATCAAAATATATACAGATTCATTACCACAGCATGGTGGAGGTAACATTCCACATGCAAATCATTCTGCAAAGGTATAAAGGTAGATGGCAATTTTTCAAAAGAAACACATAAATTATGTTTGTCACAAAGTAAGGAAATCTGATTCATCAAAATCTACTAAAATGTTTTCAGCATTCTCTAGTGATAGAAAAAAATCAATGGTGGGGGAGATGCCATATGGAGATGATTTTAAAAGTATGAAGCTTCTGTTCATGAAACACACACTGCATTGTCATCATGTACAAGCACATTTGGCTCCTTGCTATGTGTTAGCAGCCACTGAGCCATAAAGTGTGGCACCTGTTCTGCTTAACAAAGCCTAGAAGAAAAACCCTGTTGTTACAAAAATGCCAGTAATTCACAGATATGAACTGGTGACAGGGTTTCCACCAGAAAAATAATGAGAATTTTGTTTTAAAACTTGTGTATACCTACAGAAGAAACCCCATTGGCCAAAGTTTGTTCCCATCACAAGCAGGTGATGATTGCAGGTGTAGCCCCCTCCCCCTGTTCCATCATCCACGCAGGGATAGAACATTTCTAAGGAAGTAGAAGAAAACAATATGAGGGAATGGTAGATATTTATATCATTTTTTTAATTTAACATTTTCTGAAATTTTACAAACAAATCATAATGCAAGTCAATATAGATGTTATGCAATAGTTATTACACAGCAAATCTATTAAGTAGATATAATACAAAATACTGAATAATATAAAACTAATTAAAACTAAGGATATTACACAGAAACTAACATAACCAGCAATACCTAAACAATTGAAATTTACCATTATCAGTCATTACAATATACCACCCAATACACCAGCCATAAACTATACAGACCACCCATTGGAGGAACACTAAACAGAAATTATATTATTTGAAAAATTCGCTTGGGGAACCAAGAAGGCATAGATAGGGATAGTGACAAATGACAGGCTTAACTGAGAGTGGACTACAGATGTCCAAGGAGGCTTGGCTGGGTATGTGCCATGCAACTCCTTTTGTGTCCACCCAACTGTGAGGAAGGCTGCTGACATGGTGGAGTTTAGGAGGCCAGCACAGTGCTCCTTAGACAACATTCAAGGGTTATTCTTGGTGGTAGAAAAATAGCATGCCTTACACAAACCAGGAGTTCTGTGTGGTTTTTTAACTATCAGCTGCACTGGCTGTGTCTTTGTGAAGAAACCATAGTATGAATTGATGGTTGTCAAGTAGCTGTCAAGTCGCTGCCAACCTATGGTGACTTCATAGGGTTTCCAAGGCAAGAGATGGTTTGCCATTGAATTGCTCTGCATGGCAACCCTGGACTTCCTTGATGGTCTCTCATCCAAGTACTAACCACGTCCAACCCTGTTTAACTTCCAAGATCTGACAAAATTGGGCTAGCCCTGACTGTCGAGGTCAGGGCCAGTTCAAAGTCACCATGTTTAAGCATAACATATGAATGAAGCCTGAATTACTTTCGGGGCCTTCAAAATCTGATTTTCAAAAACAGCAGAGTTATTCTACCTTTGTAACTCACCTTCTGCCTTATGATACTGAATTCGCTTCAAGGTGTTGGTACTCACCTTTAAAGCCCTGTATGGCCAGGGTCCAACATACCTGAGGGACCACCGTTCCCCATCTATACCCCAGAGAGCACTATGGTCAGGGTCACAACATCGATTGACCCTCCCAAGCCATAAGGACACCAGGCTCGCTGCTACTAGGGCCAGGGCCTTTTCAGTGGCGACTCCATACTGGTGGAATGAGCTCCCGGAAGAGATCAGGGCCCTGTGGGATCTTCCACAGTTCCACAGGGCCTGCAAGATGGAGCTCTTCCATCAGGCTTTCAATTAGGAGCCGCCCTCACCACTACCACCAACATCTGTGGTTATGAGCCAGCTCCAGCTTTGAGACCGAGCCATACCATCGTGTGATGCCAGAAGATTACTTAGTCTGAAACTGTCTGCTGTTACATCATATAGCTTGCCATCTCAATTAGTGATGGAATGTTTAGTACCACTAGCACTTTATGATTACCTGAATGTTTAAAAATGTTTTTATGTGGATTTTATGGTACCTTGTACCAATTACTGTAAGTCACCCTGAGCCTGTCCATGGGGAGGGCGGGATACAAATGGAATGAATGAATAAATAAATAAATAAATGTTGTGGCTCTTATTTTAGATTGGAGGGGGATTGCATTGTTTTCCAGTTCTGTAATCCTAGCCCTACTGCATTGCCTATTGGACTACTTATGTTATCTGATTGAATAGATAGATAGATGATAGATAGAAGATAGATAGATAGATAGATAGATGATAGATAGATGATAGATAGATAGATGATAGATAGATAGATGATAGATTTTTAAGTGTTAAATATTTTATTTTTAAATAAGATTCACAATACAATTACAGTATACTGTATTTCAAGTGGATGGATAGATAGATACTGTAATGCATCTTGAGTCTCAGAGAGAATGGCAGGCTGTATATGAAATAAATGAATAAATTGAAAACTAAATTTTAGCTCAGTAGTAAGTATTGTGCCATTGCCCAATGGTACAGTGCACATATGGATAACTCATGTTGATGTCTCATATGAACTGGCAGTAGATTTATTTATTTATTTATTTATACTTTAGATTTCTATATCGCTCCAAACCCCGAAGGGTCTCTGAGCGGTTTACACAGTTCCGAATTATCCCTAACTAAGGCCATATGTTTACAGGGGTCAGGGCTACCTATCGGCACCCAGGTGGCAGGGCTCGCTGTTCTCGGCTTGTTCCCAGGCGGTCTTTTTTCGGGCGTCGGTGTTCCAATGTTCCTGGCGTCTCCAGTGTCTGGCGGGGTCTTTTCGGTCCGGCGGCAAGCAACTTCCTTCTGTTTTGTTTTTCCGAATGCTTACATCACTAAGGACAAGCTTAGGTAACATTTGAGCACAAGTGGTCACACTGGAGGGGCTGTCAATTGGGTTTTTTCCCCCACATCAGTTCCTTCTCCTCTCTCAGTTCAGATGTTACTGGAGGGGGATGGAAGAAATCTCGTCATTTTATTATTTCCTCTGAGAATAAGCTGGAAAATAGTGTTTCCATCTCACTCTGACCAATTTCCCTTTTATATAGGGTTAATTCATTATCTGAAATTAGATTTTTTGTTTAAAAAACTCTACTACATATCATATAATTACATTATCATGCAATTCCCTCATAAATAATTCCTGAGAGCAGTTGGACATGGTAGGTTGATTACTTGACTCAAGCTATCTAGTAAGTTTTTCAATTTGCTTAATTGTATTTAGGATCCTATTCAATCTGACTGTCTAGGCAAATGCTCCATCCCAGAGGTAGATTAATTATCCCAATGGTCAAAGATCTCAAAAATTCGACGTGTGTGAGGGTAAAATGAGGAAATGAAAGACTTGTCCCTTGCTTATTCAGAAGCTGTCATTTCTGTTCTCCATCTGTGAAAGACGTTTGATGAGATGGCTTAAATACCTTGAAATGAAAAGAGCTGATTGTCACAATGGCTGATGGGAATCATTTACAGAGGTTTTATATTACAAAAGCATTTTACCTCCAGAAGAATGAATATCAGTCTTTGAACAAAGAGACAGTAAGTTCAGTTTCTTTGAATATACCAAGGCTATATATGGGAAGCAATTGAGAAAATCATTTAAAATCATTCTATATAACAAAGTAGTGTGGTTCCATTGTAGGCTGAAATAGTTACCGGCTTCACATGAAGTTTCAAAGTGGGTTCAGATTAGACAGTAGGTTCATGACAAGCAACATGACATTCTATGATATTGTACACTAGTGGGGTTGCTGTACTATGCTCCCATGTTTTAGAGATCACTCCAATCCTAGGACTGTACACTGGAATGTCTGTGGGCCACCTCATCATCTTACCTGCTCTCATGCGGAACAGACAGATTACTGCTTCCCTAGCTGCTGCACCCCTCTGTTGGGACCTGGAGACTTTATGGCTGATCATTTAATCTTCATGCCAAACTGCAGCTTCTCTCTCATGCCTCTTGGATTTATCTCCAATCTTTTCGAGGCCACAAGGGCTGACTCAGTGATGGCAGTTTCCACCCTGACATCATGGCAGAACATTCCTTCAGCATTTTTATTTGGATAGGTTGGGAAATTGCTGGGAAACTCTCCAGAAGTATAGCTAGTATGGAAACCACTATCACAAGGTATGGCAAAAGGATTAGATGCATTCATAGAGACTTTTATTGGCAATGGTATTTATATCTGGGGGAACATGCTCCCTATTGAGATCAGGGCCCTGCAGGATCTGCTGCAGTTCTGGAGGGCCTGTAAAATGGAGCTGTTCCACCAGGCCTTTGGTTTAGGTGGTGGATGTCAAGGAACATCAGCCTCCCTTGCTCAAGCACCCTATGGTGTGGTTGTTTGATCCATCAGAGTGATCTACCACCCTCCTGGCATGAGCTTGGCATACACAGAAATGGAACTGAATTGGAATGGCCGAGCCTCCATGAGCCATAAATATATCAAAATTTAACTAGCTGGAAATTTTAAATTGTTCTGAACTAATGTTTTAATGTATTTTTATCTATGAATTTGTTTCTGTTATGATATGTTATGAGCTGCCCTGAGCCTGCTTGTGGGGTAGGGTGGGATAAAATTCATATAAATAAATAAATACATAAATAAATAGAACCTCCACATTTGGAAACAGCATAACCCTGAATACCAGATGCTGGAGACAAGAGTGTGGGAAGTTGATGCCTTCATGATCTGCTTCTAAGCTTCTCAGAGGCATCTGGTTGCTCATAGTTGGAGCTGAAATTCTAGATTAGATGAATCCTTAGTCTAATCCAGCAGGATTCTTCATGTTTTTAACATAAGCAATCAATCTTATATTACAGTTTCAAAACAGGAGGAAACAAAGGATTTGCCCCATAGTCTAAATTATTCACAAATCCTATCCCCTCCCTCCATATCCACTGAGTATTTTGTAAGCAGATAATAAGCATAACCCAACTCCAGAGTTTGTGAGATACCCTCAAGTGTCATTAGCAATTCTTGATAGTGTTAATTAAGACATGTCATGCATTAAACTAGGCGATAATCAGTTCTTGCACTAAAGAGCTGCTGAAGTCTGTTTTATGTGGGACTAACTTATTCATGAGTTCAACATAATGAGCCTGGAATTTAATAAAATTTTAACTTTCTCTAATTATCTTTAAAAGCACAGTGTTTTCATATTTCCTTTGATGAAAGTGTTTAACCCCATGAACCAACAACAAAATCTAAATGTGAGTGATTATACTGGATGCCTAGGGAGAAGGAAGAAAGAGGTATATACATCATAAAATTATTGGCATATATTCTTTTATTTTCTATTGAAAAAATGCTAGAATGTCATGGCATTGGTAGAGCAAGCAGGATTTCTTTTTACCACTGAAATGTTTTCATCCCATCAATCTATCCTATTAAGACCCGCAAGGTAGCTAGTAAACAAACTCACTACAAAACAAGACACTACAAATCAAGCATAAACATTAAAAAACCATAATACAATAATGAAAGCCCAAACTGAACATTAGAAAGCATCAGAAGGCAAAATTCAATTAGCATTCAACAATAGATAAAAAGGATGCAGGAATAATAGCATCTTAGCTTGATATCTGAGTAGAAGGAGCAGACAAATCTCCCTGGGCAGGAAGTTCCAGAGACTGGGTGCCACCATTAAAAAGTCCCTCTCTTGCATATTCAGAAGCAACACTTCAGAGGGTGATGGGACACAGAGCAGGACTTCTTTTGGTAACCTGAGCAATTTGTGGGTGATCTTTATGGACAGACGAGATGTTTCGGGTCTGCTGATATGTAGAATTACATGGGCAAATTCAATCACACTGTGAAGGAGCTTGCAGGTTAGGGAGTCTCAAGTTTGAATGCTTTCACATGTAACAAAAAGTCCTGCTGATGGAATGTTAGCCAATCAGGCAGAAGGCCAGTTTTAAACCATTCTCCCTTATATGCTCACTTACCTTCGAGGCATTTTTACATAGTGGAACATTTGAACTGTCTGAAGAGAGAAAGACCAAGAAACACTGGACCACATGGTTTTCCTGCATTCTTGAATTGACAGTGAATCAACTTGAATCGACAAGGAATCAATTCCCTCACAAAGCATGGAAATTTAGCTCACCCTTTCAGACCAATTTACACCATCACAGAGAGAGAGAGCAAAAGACTCTAATCACCTCTTTGGTTGCAATGTTAAGTCATATTGTCTAAGTCTGAGTTTTGTACGTGTGTATCCTGCTTTGATTTCCCTTCCCTCTTTGTTGAGTTAAACTCTGCTTCTATTTTTAGTGCTGGAGGGTCTGGAAGTTGTGTCTGAATGTTTTTTTTGCAAGGGGGTTGACTACTGGCCATCCTTCCTGTTAGGAAGTAGAGGGTAGTGTGAGGCAGTCTTTGTTTAGTTGGGAGAATTAGCTTTAAAGAGACAGAGAGAGGGGGGTAACTGCGATTCTCCACCTGTGTTTACAGGGATTTTTTGCTTAAGAGAACTCTTGAAATAGACCAGTCAGATGTTCAACTAAAAAGGGTTGTACTGAAATAGGAATAAAGGGCAAAACACACGGAAATCACACAAGCTAGCTAAAAGGAAATCAGGGAGGAGAAGGGAGAAAGCAATTTCAGAGAGGCTATAGTTACCAGTCTCAAAAAGTGAGATCCATGGAGGCAGCAGCGAAATGCCCAGCATTTCATGGAAAGGAGGAGAAGGCCCACACACAAGTTGGGGTGTGAGCTATGACGTTCAGAATACACACGTACTGCTATGGAGCAGAGTGCTACAATTATAGGGGGAAATGCTCCCTGGGGCAGTATGACATGTTTGCCCTAAAACAATAATTTGATGGGTCTTCCAGAGCTAAAAAATTATTTGGAAGAAGCTTGATGAGATTACCTGAGGTGGACTATGAGTGCTAATGGTACTTGATGACCCTGTAAGTACCAGACAGGAAAAGCTACCAGGTTTTGTGAATAACATTAAGTGCTGCTTAATTAGGGCAAGTGGGTGAGGGGATGTGAGGTTGGGTGTGGATGAGGTTAATCCAAGGTGAGAAGATAGTTTTCTTGGGATACCCATTGTCCTAAATTATGTATCTCTCTAGGGTGGGGAGGAGGTTGTTAGCTAGCCAGCCACTCATACTTCTAAACTATATGTCCAGATTTGTCCCTGGCTGGCATTCATTTTGTGTCATTTTAGGCCAGGCATTTATGATATTTGAGATGATATTGTAGGAAGGGTGTTTATGATTCTCTAGCAATAAAGTGCCCCTCAGTGAGAGGAGAGTCTGACTGCAAACAAGTGGGCTGGAGGCACCACTGCTTTCATTTTGTCACACATCTCCTTCCATTAACCAACCCAGATCCCATAATTTCTTCCCTCAACTGGGATTGGTGGGAGAAACTGGGGTTACAAACATGTTACTTGAATATTGACTCATGATATTATAATATTGTGTGCATCTGCCTGTTAGAAAGGCTGACCATTGCTTTAGTGTCCTGTTTCCCAATGAAGCCATGTGAATAAATGGGCCAAGTGTATTTGTACCCTGAAGTGCCTTTGCCTCTGTCAATCTATGTATGAGTATCCCCATAAGGAGGGAAGCCTGGAATCTCATCAGGCAGCTGAGGGATCTAGTCCATAAGAGAATATACCCCAAAAGCATTTTTTTCCAGCGTCATGACCATTTTTGAGGTGCATGCATAATGTCCAACTCATTTTCATAATATTTTCAAAATGCTACATGTGGATTATACATTTAGTGTATGATTTATAGACTTATCTAGGTAAAACTTCTAAAACTTCTCTTCCGTCATGTTATGAAGTTACAAGAAAATATATGCCTGCTTCTTCTGTACTTGTAAATACTTTCTTCATCTGAATTAATCAAAAGGGGGGGGGAACACAATACATCGAGGCTCTGTAATTTGCACTGCTTCACAAAATAGCTGCAGCAAATGATGTGTCATTGTACGGCAGCGACAATGACTGAAATGGAAACCATTAAAGAAAATGCACAATAATTGTGTTCTTAGGGGACAAAACCCATTAGAGGTTATTGAAAAGAGAGGAGAAAAGGGGTAGCAGGGCTGTTTGGATGTTAATAAGATTCCTAAGAATGGCGATAGTGCAGACAGGCAGTGCAGTGTTTAGAAATAAGTGAAGGTTAATCATGGCAGTTCAGAGAATAGATTTGGTCACTGAGGACTTGAGGAGGCACTGAAGAGGCAAACAGAGGGTAAGAGGGTAAGGCCATCAACAAAATCGCACATAAAGAGGGAAATCTTAGTAGGATTCCTTTTATTAATTTAATTTATTTAAGATATTTGTAGACCCACCTTTCTCCTGAGAACCTCTGGACCCTTATGAGATGTATATTTTTGATTTATTTCATTTATACCCTGCCTTTCTCCCCAATGGGGATCTAAAGTGGCTTATATCATTCTCCTCTCCTCCATTGTAAACTCACAACAACCCTGTGTAGTAGGTAAGGCTGAGAGAGTGTAGAGAGTGACTGGCACAAGGTCACCCAGAGAGCTTCCATGGCAGAGTGGGAATTCAAACCTGGGTCTCTCTGATCCTAGTCTGACACTCTAACCACTACACCACACTGGCTCCCACATGAGGCCTTGCTGGCATGTTTAAATGTTGGCATGTACATGAATTTTATCTCAAAGTGGGTCATGCACCTACTGATGGAGCATATTATAGATACAAATAATTTTTAACATGATCCTGTTTGTTGTGGAGAGAACCAAAATCTCAGCAGGACCTTTCTGTTATTCTTTCAAGTTCCTTTAAACCTTAAATCTGTGCCTCAGGTATCTGATAACTTGTCATAAGTCTAAACCCTTAAATGTAGACAGCAATGGAACTGTCACAATTCCTGTTATGAACCTGCAATTTGAGCTTTGAAGTTCCCACCAATGAATATGTCATGGAATCCCAAGGATTCCCATCTGTTGGTCCAAAGCAAGCTTAGATCCTGGCTTTCAATACGTATGCCCCACAGACATAAAGGAAGAGTAACCATTTAGTCATTCCAGTACAAATCTTTCTGTGGGTTTTCAACTCATTCAGGCATTTAGTTGATTCCTGGTGGTTCCTGTATCAGGATCTTGGATCTCTGAGTAAGAGGACAGTTCCAGCACTTGACAAGACTCCTCAGCTCTTGGGGATGCTGCACCAGTGGCATTCCTTCTTGATTTTTGGTTTTCACAAAAATGTTCAAAAATCAATTTACCTTTCTCACAGTGCCTATTTTCTGTCTAGTTAAGCAACCAGTACAGTTCTATTGATGATTTGCTTGCAGTTTAAAATTTGCAGACTTTTACACATATTTGTATCTGCTTTGTTATCAACAATAAGCACGGCGCTGGCCAAGCTGTCATTACTGGCACATATGTACAATTCACTGGCTTGTTTGGGTTGAATATGCCTCTGAGTCATCATGTATGCTTCATTTAAAATCAACCGCATTTCAAGTATATGTGCTGCTTTTACATGGGTGTAGTTGGTGACATTCATAGAAACATAGAATCATAGAGTTGGAAAGGTCCTCCAGAGTCATCTAGTCCAACCCCCTGCACATTGCAGGAAATTAACAAATACCTCCCCCTCGCCACCCACAGTGACCGCTGTTCCACAACCAGAAGATGACAAAAAACCTCCAGGATCTCCAGCCAAACTGGACTGGAGAAAAATTCCTACCTGACCCCAGAGTGGCAGCAAGCATTTCCCTGGGCATGTAACAAAGGGCCACAAGAACTAAGCACTGAGGCAACCCTTCCTGCCCTCCCTCTCATGATCTGCCTAAGTTCACAGAACCAGCATTGCTGACAAATAGCTGTCTAGCCTCTGTCCGAAAACCTCCAAAGAAGGAGAGCCCACCACCTCCTGAGGAAGCCTGTTCCACTGAGGAACTAACTGTCAGGAAGTTCACCAACCAGAATCCAAACACACCAACCAGAGGCACTCGTCAAGTTGAATCCACATACACACAACCCAGTTTCTTCCTCTTGGAAGATTGGCTGAGACTTACAGGCAAAATATGCCAAAAGATAGGGAGCTGTAGCAACAAGGCAGATTTACTCATAAACAGGGTCATTTCATAGAAAAAGAGCTGCAGGAGCTCATTAGCATACCTAATAGGCTATTAGCATAATAGCCCATTAGCATATGCCACACCCCCTGACATCACCGGAAGTGATGTCAGAAGGGGAAGCAAAAGGGGGGAGGCATCTTCAAAAGCCTCCCCTTCCCTTTCCCAGGTGGGCTGGGGGGAAGAGTGAAGAGAGAAGGGGTTTAAACTTTAAATCCCTTCTCTCTTCGCTTCCCCCCCACCCCGCCTTGGCAGGCCAGCTGGAGGAGGGGGGAGGAGGGGAGGGGAGGCTTTTGAAGATGCCTCCCCCCCTTTTTGCTTCCCCAGCCGGCCTGCCAAGGTGGGGTAGGGGGGGAAGTGAAGAGAAAAGGGGTTTAAACTTTAAACCCCTTCTCTCTGCAGTTGTGCCACAGCGGCAGCGCAATCTTCCCATTATATTATATGGGGCCATAGAAAGAGTTGGTCTGGCCACTGTGTGACACAGAGTGTTGGACTGGATGGGCCTGATCCAACATTGGCGTCTCTTATGTTCTTATGTTCTTAAGATTGCGCTGCTTTTGCGGTGTGACTCCAGAGAGAAGGAGCTGGGGGGCAGGGCAGGGAGCTGGGGGCGGGGCTTGTGCCTGCTCCAGGGCTGCCGGAGCAGTGCTCCGGCATGCTCTGGCCCCAAATGACCCCTGCTTATTATTTTTTTATTTATTTACATGTGATTTCTATACCGCTCATGATCCCTTGTGGGTCTCAGAGCAGTTTACAAGTAGACTACGTCAGTAGTCGAATCCTACCTTGGGCGACAATTTGTGCGGGGAGGGGTTGCCTAACAGCACCCAGACGGCGGGCTTCTCTCCTTCTTGGCGGCTCAGGCGCAGTCTCGGTGCTCCGGCAAGCGGCGACCATCGGCGGGCTTCAGGTGGATCCTCCGTTGGTGCACACTGCTCAGGACTGTGGTGTTTCTCCGGCTACTCGTCCCGTCGGGCTCTAGCCGCGCCGCGTCGCTCTGCAGTTGCGTCATCCGGCTTCGCCTCACTCCAATGTCGTCGTCGCTTCCACGGTCCGCCGGACGCCACCATTGTTCTTCCTCGCCGCCGCTTCTCTCTTGCTGCCGTCGCCATCAACCCTCCTGGCATGGAACCAGGAGGAGGGTGCCCCCCGCCTCTAAGGCAGGTACCCATTTCTCTACTTGTAGTTACTTTCGAGCTGCTGGGTTGGCGGGAGCTGGGACTGGGGCCGGTAGCTCACTCCGGCCGCGGTGGGGATTCGAACATATAAATACATACATGCCAAACAGATCCTTTACCCCTGAGCCAGAGCCCCACTTCTTAGCAGTCAGATCCCTTCTCCCACTGAGGGGCAGTTTATAGGTTAAAAGAGCCAGAAACACCCTTCTTAATATAACCACAATACCTTAAGTGGCACTGCTTGGGCCAAAATGCATCAAGATGGATGCCAGCCAGCTTTGGAAATTAGTTTCAAGGTGCAAGTCAGAGCGGCTGGCTGGCTACTACCCCCTCTTTGCCCTGAAGAGATGCAGGACTTCAGAACAGTGGGTCAACCAGGACCTATTAATTCAATCAGTGTAATCCCATCAACACCCCAGCCTATCTTCTCCTTCACCCATTACCCTTGATTAAGCAACGATTAAGCAACACTTAAGTACATTCACCTTCCCAATTACTCTTCCCATCCAGTGCTTGCAAAGCCGTAAAGCCTCTCACATCTTTTTGTCTACCTCTGGTAGAACCATCAAGTCATTGTCCTCTGACAGTGAGTTCACCTGTCTCAGGTTCTATTTTGCCCTAGAAATATGTCACTCAGTTGACCCAGCTTGGGGGGGTTGTTCTTGGATCCTCTGCATACCTCCACTTGCATGTGGGCCTTCTCTTTCTCGCTCCCCAAAACACTGGCCATTTTCTTCCTTGACTTCCTGCCTCTGTGAGTCTCTTCAGGATTAGTAAATCACCCTTCTCCCTAAACAGCTTTCCCCTTTCCTCTCTGCTTTTCCTAGTTACCTTTGTATGTGTTTGTGTGTGTGTTCCCTTGTTTTTATTTTTTTAAATAAAAACCCTACTAATTGAACATCTACCTGGTTATTTCTGAGAGTTCTCATGGGGCAAATCCCCATATACATAGGTGGAGATTCCAGTTACCCACCTCTGTCTCCAAGCTTATTCCCCCAAACTAAGTGGAGGCTGCTAATTCTCTGTGGTGATTCCCATGTTGTGGAACATCCTGAGGAAGTAAAGAAGGCCCTCACACATCTATCATTTTGAACAATGAATGAAACAAAAATGTTCAGGAGGGAAGTTTTACAAAGGGATTAGAAGGGTAGTGTAATGGAGCAGCTCAGGAGGACACTTTTATAAGGGAATAGGATTGTTGTCTATTGCAATGTTTATTCTGTGTATCATCTTCCTTTACGGCATTGTCTTCAATCTTTGCATTCACCTTTCTGTAATCATGTCTAAAGACAATTTTTGTTCATGTTTTGTTTTTTGCTGTTGTTGTTTAGAGTCCTACTGCATTGTTTGTTGGCGGTCCTTGCTCCCTGATTGAATTTTTAAATGTTATTTTCCTTGAGTTCCTATGAGAACAGTGGGCTATCAATGAAACAAACAAATAAATAAACAAACACCTCCTGTGGACTCTTCCACTAGATTCAACCCATGGTGTGTAAACAACTTCCACTTTTAGTTTCTGCTAACCTTGCTGTGCTGATCCATGCACACTGTCCTTGAAGATATCCCAGAAACTTCAGTGGGTGCAAAATACAACAGCCTACCTTTGGCCTGGAGTGTTGCACTGTAAAGACATCTGGCAGTTCCAAAAGATTCACACACTGCTTGTGTGTTTCCAAGCTCAATCCAATACCTATAAAAATCTCTCACTGTCTGGGATCCACATACTTGTGGGACTTTGTCTCCTTAATATGCCCACACACCCGCTTAGAGCTGCTAATACCTTTCTCCTGATGATTCCATCAATTTGCCAAGTGTGATTGGCTTCAGTAAGGGCTCATTTTTTCACTGTGATGGTCTTTACAATGTAGAGTAGCCTCCCAGAGGATGTTTAAACTGCTCCTCTTTTACCATTCCAGAGAGCTTGGGAGTCTGTTTTATTTCAGAGGCTGTGTGATTGAATGGTGATTAGATAATTTGTTGGTTCTTCTTTGTTGTTCTTTAATGTAACTTTGGGGGGGAAGTTAAATGTAATTTGACCTTTGCTGTACTACTTTTGGGAGAAGCAAGGAATAATTTTTCAAATAAATATTAGTATGTGCAGAACTTAGTCTATTAAACAATAGTTTCCAGGGAGCAGCATAAACAAGCATGATCTACTTTGATCCAATTGAGACCACTCAAATTATCATGAACATGTTCAATTCTGAGATTCAGGCAAATACAGTGAGCAAGGCTGCCATACTAACCTGCTGCTGAGTTCAGAAAAATTTATTTTGGAGTACATTCATACCCATGAAAAATTCTAATGTATATTACAAAAAATCTGTTCATAGTGGCAGAAGTCATTGTGCTTCACAAAACACAAATATCTAGAGCCTGAAGACACACTTTTACATGAAGTGGAAAAATAATTATTAGGTATTTATTTTATTTATTTAAATCATTTTATATCACCTTTCAACCTGTCGCAGGCAGCAGCTAGGAAGGTTCACTACTGGCTGCCACCACTCTGGTTTGGGTCTCCTTGGAAGGGCCCAGAGCACCCATCCTACCCCTTGTTACCGTACTTTTACAACTGGTCTCCCCTTGTTCATGACCAAATGAGGTGTGAGGATCCAGGCAGAGTAACAAATAGTTTTATTAAGAGATTTAACAACAACTTTAGATCTATAACATTTAGGGAAAATGAGCAAAGTAAAGGCAGGTAAATCAGTAAAATAATAAATCTTAACGCATCTGTCTACACAGTCCTAGCTTTCCCTAGGTAACTGTTCACTGTCTAACTCACCCCTTTTTTGGATGAGGGATCCTTCTGTCTGCAGCAGCTTCCACCAGCCCTGCTTCCTGAGAGAGAACACCCTCCCACTCTGGGGAAGGCCTTTTATCTCTTCTTCCCAGGCACCACTTTCTGTTCCCTTGCTGGTGTAGTTTTTGTTGGAAATATGTGTGTTGCAAGGTCTAAATTCAGTCATTATAGGGTTAATGTGTATACCTTGTGTGCTATTGTGACTGACCTGGAAAGAAACCTGGCAGAAAGCCAATGGAGAGGAAGCCCGGGAAACTAGAGCCTATTTACTAACAATAATTGGTTAATGTATTCAGGTGATTTCCTTCTAGGAGTCAAGAAGAAAGAAGAATCATCATTACTAACCATGTGGTCAGTCTGTCTGTTGTTGTACTAGTAACAGTAAGCATGTAGTCTGAAGTGTTTGTTGTTTTGTAGATTTCTCATGTACCCTTACCTTTAGAAATAAAGATTCTTACACAGAAAGAAAATGCCTCCTCTCCAGTGAACAATGATCCATTGCAAGCTCTGAAAAAAACTATTTTTACCAAATTTTCCAACATATTCTCCCTCCAAAATTTCCTGTTACCCAATCACAGGGTCCAGAGGGAACCTGGGAAATGTAGGCCTTGATGATTACTCCCATGCAGGCTTCCCTGGAGCCACTAGGCCTCCCTAGAGCTTGTAGGCTGCACCACTTTTGGCCCATGATTACGGTACCACCCTATCAAGGTCCACAACATGGCCAACATGAAAACGTAAAAACAATTTAACAATTAAAATCAAGTTTTAAAATTATAAAATAAATCAATGAAAACACATAAGCATATAGCACCAGAATCAGGAAGGGGGCTAATAACCATTACTGGGGCATGCCAAATGAAACAAAAAAGAATTCACCCACTGGCAGAAGACAATGACAATGGGAGAAAGATTAATCTCCCTGGAGAGGGAGATCCAAAGTTTTAGTGCCACAACCAAGAAAGTCCTTTCTTGGGTCTACATCTATCTAGCCTCAGATGGCAGGGGCAACCAAAGCAGGGCATCCAAAGATTACCACAGTAAGTTCATATTGGAGAAGGTGTTGATTGAGATTATGGTAGTCCCAGGCCATACGGGGCTTTAAAGGTCAATACAAGCACCTTGAATTGATCTTGAAAACAAATTGGAAGCCAGGGTAGATGAAACAAGACTGGAGTGATATGGTGCCTACAACCAACTCCAGTCAACACTCTGGCCACAGCATTCTGTATCAACTGTAGCTTCTGGGCAGTCTTCAAGGGCAGCCCCATGTAAAGCACATTGCATAATCTAATCTAAATGTTACCAGAGCTGAAGTGTAGTGGGTTAGACGCATAAAGAAAGCATCGAGACTGATGGAGTGATCAGCATAGCTTTACTGGTACACAACAAGACTGGCTACAAACGGCCGGTGGGCCAACTATATACACGGCCAGGGGGCCACCCCTGGTCCCATTGGCGGGTTTGAATTTCCCGCCATGGTCCCATTGGTTCCCCCTTTGGAGGGACTAGAATCCTAGTTCCCATTGTGGTCCGATGCTGAAGCTCAGGTGTGTGCGCTGACCTCCGGTGGCGGTCAGCGGACACTACAAGAGCATACACCCTAATGGAAAGATCTTTCCTGTCCAGAAAGGGCCTCAGCTGGCTCACCAGCCAAAGCTGGTAAAAAGCAACTCTGGCCACCACTGCCACCTGTTCATCCAACAGGAGGCCCTTTCAGTGTTTTCTGGGAAGGGGGATCATGGGCAAACAAGACAGATCTTTCTACAAACCTGAGAGAAGTCCCAGGTTTATAGAGAAATCTGAAACTGAAATTAAAATACACTGCAGGAGTTTAAAACCCCCCTCAAATAATAGAAGTAGCACCTATAGCTTTAAGAAATGAATGTCCCCAGTGGCCATTGCTAGACAACCTCAACAGTATGGCTAGCCTCTCTATGGTGGATCAGTGTGCAATTCTCTACCACTTGGCAGAAAAATACACAACCTCAATTGGTTCCCTGTATGCTGCCTGTATTGATCTACAGGCAGCTTTTGATTCCCTACCGAGAAACCAATTATAAACTAAGTTGAGAACCACTTCTATCAACCACTGTTGTGGTTAATTGAAAGACTATATGAGCCCTCTTATGCATGTGTTCATTGTAGCAATCTTGGCCACTTATCAGAATCCTTTGTTATGCCAACTCCTCCCGGAAATTCCTGGAGACCCAATCCGAGTTATCTACCTCAGGAAAGGGGGTTTGTGGCTGTGCGTAAGTTCTAACCAGTTTATACAGAGGTCAGATGGTCAAAGGGGGAACGCTCGCTATTTGTGAGGGAGTCAGACAACACACTATTTGTTAAATCAATGTTGCCTTTACTAAATGGTTTCATCAGACATACAAAATCGGAAACATACAAGATTCACAACAAGCTCCTTAGTTACAATAGTACATCAGAACAATTACAGCATAGAAAATAACAAAAGCATCAAATAAGGGGATGACACAATGGGGCACGGCTATACTTATCTGAGGTCCAAGCTGAAGAAGAAATCTCCTCCTTGGAAGGATGGGCAGCTAAAGCAGCAACTTGTGAACTCTAAAAACACACAGGCTGGGCCAGCCAAAGCCACGTGTGCGCTCCCTGGGTCGCGACTCCGGGGAACTTAGGTAGAGAGTCACTTGTAGCACCTTAGTGCACGCTATGGGGAAGGTGGGTTAACCAGAGAAACAAAGAAAGAGTTTCTTTTAAATAAACTCCTTTTTGGGGCTGTCTTTTCTAGCCATAAACTATCAAACCCGTCCTCTAAACTACCACTACCGGCTGAAGAGGAGGTGACGAGGGGGTGACGTTCTCCTGAGGGGTGGTGGGCAATATGCAGATCCTACTCCTACATCAAAGGTGCCTTGTGGTGAGGTGTGAATCTTCCGTTCCCATGGACACCTCTTGATTTGCAGATCTGGTGCTTGCTCCAAAGCCATAAATGCTATTGTCTTTAGATCCCAAGCCAGATTAGGAGAGTAGGGTTACGTGCTCTTTCCCATTCCAGAAATGCTGGGGTTCGCTGGGGATTTTCCATAGTTCCTCAGAGTGGGTGCAATGGCGCGGTGTCTTCTCTATCCCAGAGCATCACGGGATACATTCCAGGGAAGCACATGGTCCGCATGTGCAGCAGCAGCCCAAGGCCAGCCTATTTCTAGGCAAGCATGAGATGCAGAACAAAGCAACACAACCAAACAGCAATCCCTGAACACACAATGCAGAGGTACTTATGCTAGAGACACACACACAAACAGCATCACCACTATACAGAAATACAAACATAGGCTCATATCGTAACACCTTCCCTTTGTGGCGAGGGGTCTGCCAGGGATATGTTTTGGCTCCGTATTGTTCAATTTATATCTGAATGACTTGTCTGTAAAGTTAAAATCATCTGATCACCTCTCTCCTTTTTTTAGCTAATGTTGCAATACCTGTACTGTTATACGCCAATGATACTCTCCTTTCCCGTACTCCTGTTGGCCTTCAGCATTTGTTGAAATCCTTTTCTCACTATTGTATTGGGGGGGGGAGAGAGATTGGAAATCAATAAAAATAAGTCTAAGGTTACAGTGTTTACCAAGTGACATCAACCTCCGATTTATAGCTAGGAAATTAACAGACAAAAGATAGAGCAAGTTTAAAAAATGATATTTGGGAACACTCTTTCTTTCGGTATAATCTGTCATAGAAACAACACATAGAGGGGGCCCAACAGCTAGCTGCCTGAACAACTACAATTCATTTTTTTTCTTTTTAAAAGAAGGTCAATATACACCTGCAGCACTCACAGTATATAAATTTAAGGTAGGAGACCAGTTGCTATATGGTGCCCCAATTTGCATCTCTGGTTGTCATGATCAACTTGATAACTTTTCTGCCAGGTTTTTTCAAAGAATTATGGGAGCCCCTCACTGCATGGCAGGAACTGTACTGAGAGCTGAACTAGGTGTGTGCTCTCTTGAGGCAAGGGCATGGGCATCTGCCTTTAGATTTTGCCTTAAGCTAACTTTTGCCACTCTGGAAAGGAGTGGACTCCATCTATTGAGGAAGGACGCCTTTAAAACATCTCGGCAGAAACTGCTAACTTCCCACCTGGGTTGCCTAGGGATTTTCACTGATGACAGTCTGACCTCTATTAGAAATTTGATCTTGAGACATCTTTATACATTGGATTAATTCAGCACTAGATTTCTGGCCCATAGAGTTTTCTCTCCCCTCAGTCTGGGACTGGCATATTCAAAATTCAGCCCAGTTTACCTTGACTTTCTGATGGTTCCTAAATATTGACAAGGTTTCATGATTGCTCATTTTAACACAATCCCAATGGCAGAACTTTTTGGGGAAGTTCCCATTAGCTGATATACTCTGTAGCTGTGATACAGGGAGTCTTGATCCATTATTCCATTGTTTATTGGACTGTCCAAAATTACAGAGGTACAGAATCATGGTTATTTTCCCCCTTTTAAAGGACCTGGCTAGTTTTCCAGCCCATTGTAAGCTACAGACTCTTTTGGCTGGAAGCGACCAAGATGCTACCCTGGCCGTTGCTAAGTTTTTCCTCTTATGTAATCAAATCTAATAGATAATTAGATCTGGATATCTTGATGTTTTAGCTGTTATAGGTGCATCTGCTGTATTTATGGTGTATTTGTTGTGTCTACTGTTATTATTACTGTTACTACTATTACTGTTACTATTATTTATTTATTATTGCTATCATTATTATTCCTTTTATTGCTGCTTTGTTGTTGAACTGCTCAAGACTGTAGTCATAATCTGAACCAAGCCTTACTTTCACTACACAAAGCAGGAAGGGAAGCTAACTGCACTCGTTGATAACCCAAAGAGATGTCCCACATCTCCGCCCCATAAAAAAACCCCAAGGAGTCCCTAACATAACCCCATTTTAAAGTCACACGGGAAGATGGCCACCATTTGCATTCACCATACTAAACTGAACCAAGCCTTGCTTTCACCACACACCTTGGCCCAGGCCAGTAGCTGGGCTGGCACCACACAATTGGGCCAGAGTTTTCCTGGAGAGACTTCCAGAAGGGGAGGAAAGCTGAAGGTGTGGGAGGCAGATAAAAGTAGGTAGGCAGGTAGGTGGGAAAGAGAAGGAAGCAGGGAAAGGGGAGGCACTTATGGGGGCTTTCAGGAAAGAGAAAGAGGGAATGGTGTAGAGTGGCCAGCCTCCAGGGGATGGCTGGAGATCTCCTGGTATTACAATTGATCTCCAGGTGACAGAGATCAGTTTACCTGGAGAAAAAGGTCTCTTTGAAAGGTGGACCCATTTAAGTCCATCCCCTTCCCAAACCCCACCTCCTCAGGCTCTTATACCCCCCCCCCAAATCTCCAGGTATTTCCCAACCCAGAGGTGGCAACCTTACGGAGAGGAAAATTAGATGCCCCCTGCAAATCCTTGCAGGTCCCCCATTTCTTGTTTATTAATGTGCAAGTGGCAACACCCTGAGAAAATTCTAGAGACACTTCTGTATGTATTCTGCCAAAAAAGAATGCAAATGTGGTAGAAATTCACTTTCAGCAGGGTAAAAAGAAAGGCCATGGGGCTTTACCATTGCCACAATAAAACTGAGATATTCTGAGGAAAGCATCTCTTTGGCAAATTCTATTAGTGAAGAGTCTGGAAAAATGGAGTGAGGCAAGGTCAGGGAAAGCAGGAAGAGAATATGCAGGCACAAAACATTTGCAGTACAATTTTGAACAAATTGGAATGCTGTAATAAAATAGCCCATATGCCAAGTGATGTTTGTGTGCCTGGTAATAGTTCCTTAATTTTACTGGGTAAATGGCACAGATTAATGCAAATTATTCAGTATTATGCTTTAGGTTTTAATAGTCTGGCAGTGAAAAACACTAATTGGTTGGTTGGTATGGTTCCC
>NW_015167540.1:128051-140290 GCF_001447785.1 Gekko japonicus | reverse complement strand
TTTCCCTCCATTAAACACACACACAAACCTAGTTGACACAGGCAACTTCTGGACATGTAGTTTAGAGAGACAAAATAATGCCATAAATTTTCTGTACAAGAGCCATCCCAAAAAAAAAAGGTATGGTCTCTAGCCAGATTGTATATGTTAAATTTAACGTTCTTCACTGAAATACCCCAGGAAAAAATGCTAGGTTTTCATTTGTGCTGCAGGGTTGCTGGAAGGAAAATGCATTCTGACAGCCAGACTCTACAAGCTGAAATGTTACTATCAGCCTCTTTTCTAGACAAAAATAGAAAGCTCTGAAGGGGAGCAATGCCATATTTAATTAAACCCAAGAAGTTGGCAATCTTACAATACTTAGCGCTTTGTCACTTTCCTCAACTGACCCATCCAGGAAATCACATAATCCCATTAATTAAAAAATTATAAAAAATGGGTGCCATTTCATTTATGTCCTGGCTATCTAGTGAATTAACTCAAGAGGATTAGTAAATAATAGACTGATATACAGACTATGGTTGCCAACTTCTAAGTGGGGGCCCATAGATCTCCTGGAATTGAAACTGGTGTGCAGACTACAGAGTTGCTCCCCTGGAGAAAATAGCTGGTTTGGAGGCCGGACTCTACATAGCATTATGCTCCACTGAAGTCCTGGGAAACGTACAAGCCAGGCACATAATACAGGCACATAACAAAAATTCCCATTTTAACTTAGTATTCCAAGTGGAATTAGTTCTAATGACAAAGAAAGGACAGAGTTAGAGTGAAAAATGTCTAGTCAATTTTGTAGATTAGGTGAGCTCAAACAGTAAGGAGAACTAATTGGAATCTCTGAGGTAACTAAGGATTGGTTGTTTTCTAGCAAACATTTCATTCACTGATGGAGGCTTATGTTTCACATGTTGACATATTTTCCGTGCAATGAATGGAAGTAAACCTGTCACAAAATTACCAAAATGGAAAATGAAAGACTGGAGAAAACTGGACAATGTGTACTGCTGACAGCTGGCCTCCAGTTTGCAAGGGTAGAATTTAATGGAAGGGGGAAAGTTTATGAGTCACATTTTTATCATATCCAGCCAAAGGGCACAGTTTGTTCGGTGTTAGTAACATACCTTCATTCTTCAAGACATCTCATAGACTTAATTCCATCACATGGAATATTTTTGCTATATAAGTCTGGAACAGTCTCATCTGTATGAACTATCTGTTCTGTATAAAATCAGTTTGCTGGAAGATGAGAGAGGGAAGTGAAAACCAGGACAGCAAACTTTATATTTTAAGTTCATTTATTTCCTTAAAATCCTTATAAATGAGTCTCTCTCCCAGAAATCTTGGATCCATGGTAGGTTACAATATTGACTTGCCAGCCACAGGATTCATAGAACAGTTTGTGACTTAATGATTCCACACTGCAGCCTCTCTGTGAAGTCCCAAATGATCTCTCCTATATAATAATTCTATTTTCGCATGGCAATGTTTGATGCGCTCTGGAATCAGTTCACTCCCTGAACTGTCACTCAGTAAGTCTCCCATTTTCCATTGGCTGCATTGCCTGATTCCCGCCCACATGAGCTGCGCCCAGCATCTCAGCCTCATTGTGCTGGGAGCTGACACGTGGGCTGGATGCTCAGGAGGGAGAGCAGGGATGAGGCCGAGCCCTCTCATGGCAGCACTGCTATTGTCATGGTCAGCCACGCCCAGGTGAAGGTTGCCGTGTGGCCTGCATGCTGCTGCTGCCAGGACGGAGGCAGCAGTGGCTGGCAGGCACTGGCAGGCTGTTCCCCTCGCCCTCAGCCCTGGGCTCTGGGGAGGGCCGACAAAGTGGATTGCTGCTGCTGCCACCACCGCCTGGTTCTGCCAGTGGCTCTGCGGGGTGTCCAGCAACTCTTAGCTCCGCCGGGAAGCCGGTGCACCTGCACCCTGTCGAGGAGGGGGAGGGGCAACTGTGTGACACAGAGTGTTGGACTGGATGGGCCTTTGGCCTGATCCAACATTGGCGTCTCTTATGTTCTTATGTTCTTACCCCATCAGTCTCCCCCTGCAAGGCCAGCCGCATCTGCATTCTGCCCCGTACAGCGCCCGTTGCTCCCCCTGTAGAGGCTCACTTGCCAACTCCTTCCCCACCAACCTGCACTTCTGCCTCAGACAAGCTGGGACAGAGGGAGACATTGGTGCCCTACCCCCCAATCCCATGTGCAGCAGCCCCAGGGGAAGAGTGGTGGCTGCCGCGCCTACCAGGGACTTCTGACAGGGCTGCCAGCAGTGAGGTCGAGGGGGAGGCAGAGGAGCTGGATAGGGCCAGAGCTGGCCACGGCTGGCGGATCCGGGCAGGTGGCTGGCACGAAATGCACTGATGGGGCATTCCGCTGCCCTCGCCCCCGGGGTCTTAGGATTTCTTTCTGTCTCCCTCCTTCCATCCCTCCCTCTGATTATCTCTCTCTCCGCAGAGTCTCCAGACCCTCTTCCTAGAGCTCGTTGCATTTATTTCTGCAACAAGCCTTTTTACTAGTCTTCTATAAAGTTTAGCCATCAGTTACTTGCCCTTCTTCATGTTTTCAAGAAGGCTGTTTCATAAATAGGGGTATCAAGTGAAAATGCCCATGATTAAGCCATGATTGACCACACTTTAATACAAAAGTGGTCAGAAACCACAGCTGTTCCACAGGTTTATTTATTTAAAACATTTGCATGCCACCTTTCCGCCTGATCAAAAGGTGGTGAACACAGAAAACATTAAAACATTTAACCATTAAAATACAGTAAAATGATAAAATAATTCCATTATAAACACATAAAAAAGAAGACCTTGAACTGACCCCAGAAATATATTGAGAGCAAAATAATAATTGTAAAATCAGGGCAATATGAGTCCTCTGGGCTCAATACATGAACTGCAGAATTTTGCACTAATTGTAGTTTCTGAATTGTTTTCAAGGGTGTGATGAACTGACCTCAAAAAAACAGGATGCTTTGTATGTCAGATTCCGAGAGCTGGGAGATTAAGGGTTAATGCCTCATTGTGAGATACAGTTTGATTGATAGGTAGCTGCCTGCATGCACCCCTGCCTCTCTCTCTGATTGGTCAGCACCAGCTGAGGAGAACTTTAAGAGCAGCTGAGTTCTGATGAAAAGGGTCTTTCTTCAGCTGTTTGTCATCTCTGGCGTGTCAGTAGCCAGACAGTTGGAGTGGGTGTGTCTGTCAAAGGGAATCTGACAAAGTCACTTGGAAAGTGAAGGGACACAACTCCTTACCCTTAGAGTATGCTACCAGAATCTGAGGAAAAGTTCAACATTAGGAACTTTAGTCTAGGAGTCATCCAAGCTGAAAACTATTTTTCACAGTGTCAAGAACTGAGTCTCTAAGATAAAATAAGCTTCAACAACACTCTATTGCCAGTGCAAAATTTTACCCACTGTAAATACTACAAAATTTACCTCAGTTTTCTCATTGCCTGCCTATTCCTACGGAGCCTGTTTGAACTTTACTTCGTGTCAAGTACCATTTACCAAGGGGATAACAAGAAGGCTCCTGCTTTTCTACAATAAATCTCTGACCTGGGCAAAAACAATCACGGAACATTATAAATCAGTTATTAACACACACTACAAGGGGCTGCTCAGTCACAGAGTGGGGAATAGTATTTTACCAGTTTTGGTGGGGAAATCTGCCTCACAGAACCAAATGAGCAGGGGTCTGTCATAAAGGGCAATCCCTTATACACTGTGTTGAAGTAGTTAAGCCTCAAGGTTACTGCAGCATGGCTTTGTGAAGCCAGATTATCCAGGTGCAGCTGGAAAAAAAAACGGCATTTGAGGGAAAAAACGGCATTTGAGGGCTACTGTAGTGTCCTGCTATTTCAGCAAAAACCACCAAAGATGAAGGTGCAATTCCCTCAGCTTCACCAACCAATACCGCCTCCTCAAAGAGAGAGATGACATCTTTGGAAGCTTTTTTAAAAGAAATATCTATGTGTAAGCAACAGCACATTGATAACATCTTGCACCCAAACTACATACAATCAAATATTAAATTGCAGAGGAAAGAGCATTGAACCCTGCAGACCTTCCAAACAAGACTCATCACTGCTAAGTACCTCAATAGTAGCAAATGGTCTTTAATATCGAAGGATGTAGCAATACCAGTAGGGATGTACTTCCTCTGTCCATTTGCAAATGCAGATCACTGATTCACCAAACTACAGATGCCACCTCTTATCCATACAAGGCCTCTAGTCAGGCTGAAAATGATCTAGGGCAAATGTTTCATCCAGGAAACCCTGGAGTTGCCCTGCCACCACCCATTCAATCACCTTAGTCAGGAATAGTTAATTAGAGACTAGCTATAATTGGCTAAAACCTTCTCTAGGGAAGGTTTCTTTAGCATTTTTCCATATATATGTATATATATGTATGTATATATCATGCCACCATGATTCATACATTGACAAAGAGGTTTGTCATAGTATCACAATACAGCCATGTTGGGTCAGGTTACAGAACCCCCATTACAGTGTGTACGTTAGGCGATGATCTGGAATAAAACATCCATAAGCCATCTGCTTGATGTACAATGCTTCTTCTCCTAGTCATTTCCCTTCATCTATGTGTATCTTCTCCCTCCCCTTCCCAGTGCTTGCCTGCACAAAAGGGAACAGTCTGGTATAACATCTGTGTTTTAATACCTTTCATCTCATTTGGAGAGACTCTAAAATTGCCTGCCTTGTAAATCTCATAGAGGATTTCATGAGTCATCAATAAACTCTAGCATCAAACATACCACCAGAGTGTCAGAGGAAAATCTATGGGTCATAAGAACAAAAATAAAAATCTTGTTCCTTGAAGATTAAAGTTTAGCTCTTCTCAGCCCTACTTGAACTTTTAATCTGTTCATTCTATAGTTACTCAAGGCTTGTGCTGACACCTCACTTTACATGTGGCAGGGGTTTGTGCCTACAGTCTTCTCCCCACTTGTCGCTTGCATGGAGTTCATAGGGGCTCACATGTATAGAGATCCATGCATGTAGGCCAGGTCTGTATGCAAAGTAGATTGGAAAGCAGAAGTATGTAGACTGTACAAAATGGACTGGCGGATGTTGGACCGTATACAAATGTGAACTAGGGGAATGTACCTTAAGGATATGAGTCGGTGCAGTCTCACTCCCTCAATGTGCTTAGAGTCTGAACACAGCTTTGAACAGCCCAGAATGTAGAACTTTTACCAAAGAACACTTCAACACATATATCACTGCCATTTCCCAAGAGACAGTTTTCATCATGCCAAGTCCATAGTAACCCAATGTTAATATCCCAGAACACGAGAAGAGCTTCTAAGGGGCACAATGCAGTCCAAAGGAAAATCACATGGAATGCTTTCAAGTGTTAAACTAGGCAATGTCTGGTGTACAAAGACCCTGTAGGGGGCAGCAAGAAAACAATTATTTATTTTTTTAATGATATATTTATTGGGTTTTTACAATATAATCCTGTCTCATTCACATAAACCAAATCAACAAGAATACATGTACATTTGTTCAATTCAATATTCCCTTTCCAACAACACAGAAATATCAACCATATTACCAAGATAGATACACAAATATCCTATTGCTATTCTCCACCTTGCTATCCAATCTGAGTTGAGTAAGAAAAATAGAAAATTTCTTTTAGTTTTCCTTTGGAGTACAATACTGCCCTAAATAACCTATAAGAACATATTGGCAATATTAAGATATACTAGTATTCTGTAAGCACTTATTTCCAGTATGAAAAACAGGGTTTAAAGTCAAATTTATTCATTTTTTATTATTTATTACTCTATTTTTATTTTTTAATTTTCATTACCTCTTTATCTCCTATATGTTAGCTACACCTTTCCATAGTAATCTATCTTTGTTTTACCTCCCATTGGTATTACATCAGCCATCTAATTAATAAGCTATCTAGTCTGCGACGATCGTACTCTTCTCACTACCGAGCTTCCCAATACTACAATATACCAACAAATACAAACATGTTTAAATAAATAACATCATAAAGCTTTTTATAAGTTACTTTAAAGTTTACATCCTAACTTACCAATTCATGACCCCTCCAATACTGGTAATTTTTCTCCAAACCCCAACAATCTACTCTTTTACTTGCATTACCAATTTGTTTTCCCCTTCAATAATTTATTTTTATTATTAAATTATTGCCAATCTTCATTAAGATCTTATTAATGTCCAATAACACACTAAGTCCTTATCTGGGCTAAACATCCCGTCCTGTTATTCTATTCCGCTCACACAAACAACAAAAACCAAACAATTTACGTTATACAAAATTAAATATTAAACTTCCAGGTCATTATTCCATCTGATCCTATCTTGGGTGTAAAGCATTCATTCTATCTTTCTAAATAGCTTAATCTTTCTCTTACACATCAGCAATCTGATTTTCTGCTTCAACCTATCTACATGCCTTTGATCTTTATGTCTTCTTAGCTTCCCCGATTTCTCCTTGCTGTTGATCAACCATTCCATTTTCTTTCTTTTGCTGTTCTCTTTAAATTTCCAGGCCCTTCTTTTCCTTCTCTTGATCCTCCTTACTCCTTCTCTTTCATTCTTCTTCTGCCTCTTATTATAGTTAGGTAGTCCTACTTTAATACATATCAGCTCTTTTCCCTTTAAATTCTTTCCAGTTCTTTCATTTAACAAATGTTCCTTTCCTTGTGTAGGCTCCAGTTCTTTTTCTTTAACATCAACACACTTCTCCTTTTGCCGCTCCTCTGATGTCTCCCTCACATTGGGCCATTCTGCTTCCTCCGTCTTTCCAAACTCTCTCTGGACGTTATCCAATTTTGCCACTATTTTCTCACATGCCTCTTTGCATTCTCTTTGGATTGTTACCCTCAGTATTTCCAAAAACTGTTCAATGTTCAGCTCGCCCAGCTCGGCATTTCCGTCAAGCTCCTGATCAGCTTCCGTCTCATCCACCATTTCCAATAAGTTCTCCATAGCCTTCCAATTAGACTTCCAAAAAAAAGTTCCCTGCATTCTGTAAACCTTTTCAGCAGCCACTTTTTTATTACGTCTTTGCCAATAGTACAAGTCCATCAAACAATGAACACGCCAACAGTTATACTTTCTTTTCCCCACTTCAAGCAACAATACAAAATAAGTCCCTTACTTCTCCCGGCCATTTTCACTTTCGCGTTTGGACACATCCTCTTTTGGAATTTTCTTTGCACTCCAACACAAATTACTCACACTTTCAGTTTTCTTCTGTCTTGCCGTATTAATAAATTCCTTGTTGTAGCTTACATTTAGTTAAAAATCCAGAAGGCAGCAGCTAATCCAAACATGGCGGCGGCCATGTTCTTCCCCTTCGCATGGTCTTGTATCGGAACTGTTTCTGGACACACACACACCCGCTTTGCCGAATGCGGGAGGGGCCAAAAAAGACGCCCCTTACTCCAGCCCTCACTCCGAGAGGGCTGGCCAAGTTCTCTCGGCAACTGGGAGACTCGGAAAGATCCGTAGTCGGGTCGGGCGGCACAGAGAGAAGCCGCACTTCGCCCGTCGCCGCGCCGCGGCGCAGTCCAATCAGCAAGAAAACAATTAGATAGGATAGAAAGATTAGCTCCTTCTCTCCTTTTAAGTGTCATTCCTTGTCTGTCTGCAGATTGCTACTCTTAGAGCAATATCCTGCTTCTTCTCAGTTCCATACTTAGTTTGACCCTCTCAGCCTGTGCAGTACTTAGGAGGACACAATCTCTGTCTCTCCTCTTTACTATCAAGTATATTAATTCATAAATAAACCTTTATCTACACTTTAATCAGGTTGTGCACCTTAGATGTGTTAATTACTCTGCTAACATCAAGTTTTTCTAATAGCCAAATACTGGGAGCTACATTTCATCTCAGGATAAGTTTCTAGTCTGGGCATCTGGAGTACTCTAGACTATGGCACAAAGCAAAAACATCACTGCTATGAATCAGACCTTGTAAGTCTAAGACCCAATGCTGTTTTCATTCCACAAATTGAGTGTTTTCTGCTGCCTCAACACATTTTGTACTGCTTATTTACCCAAAATACAAAGATAAATACATTCATGGAGTGAAGGCCATTGGCTTCTCTAAGGTCTTGGATGCAGTTGAGCATGGAGAAGAAGATCACACAAATACAGACTGTTAAGAGACACCTTTAACAAATAACCTTCACTGTAACATCCTATAGGCTCCCTTATAATGAATGTACACTTCCTCTGTATTCCTCTGTATTCTGTTTCTACTACTTTATGGCAATGCTAAACTTTTGCTTTTTATTGTTAGAAGGAACAGAAAGCTGATTAGACCTCAGAAACTTGGCGGCATTTTCATCTCACTATGTGACAAAGCCACCTTGGTCGGACACAGCATGGAACTGATCATTTTGCTAGACACAGTGATAAAGGAAACCCAAGATTTTATATATTTTAGCTGTATACATTAGGCAGAGTCTTATCTCTACGAACACATTCTGTATCTAGCCTGAGGGGTAACCAATAGCTGTTAATCTTTCGAGGCTCAGAGTTTTAAAAAAAAATAACAGCCAAACAATAATTGCCTAATAACGTGACACAACAATAATATTACCCCCTTCCCCAAGAAATCATGCCGCTGATTTTATATTTTTAGTATATTTTAAAGATACTGCTAACTGTAATCTTACATGGTTAAAGATTAACACCATTGCTAATCGAGGACCTCTTGTGTTACACCCCCTAGGCTGAGCTCATAAATATCACAGCTTGGATAAAACCTGTAACATTCAGATGGCAAATCACTACTTCAGCTTATTTCCCACGTACCACCCACTGTTTGGAGTTCCTGAGACATTCCCCTGCTACTTTTGAAGCTGTGCTGATACACAAAACCACTGTGGCAAATCCATACAGCTTTGGCATGCTGACTGATTTCACACCACTACCACCCTGCCTGTGCTGGAACTTGATAGAGAACTCATGGCTGCCACTGAACGATACAACTCCAGGACACATCCCTCCCCCTCATCTCCATGCTAATGTGCAACAGTATGCACATCATTCTGTGCATTTCTCATGTCCACATTTAAATCAGTAGCTGCTGATGGGCCTTTTCTGTACTGGTACCCAGCCTTTGGATGGCCCTCCCTGCATAGTCTTCTTAGTTTCACATGCCAGGCAAAACCTTCCTTTTATATCCTACTTTTTTGCATGTGAGTGTGTATTGGGGGGGGATTCTTATGCTGCTGGCTTTAACAATGTTGTAAGATAGTTCTAACGTGCTGTATTGTATGCTCTACATTGTTCATGATGTTGTGTAAAATGGGGAAGCCCCTGCTGACATGAAATTCAGTGAATAGTAGGAACTTGTGTAAGCACACCAGCCACAGAACTGCTTGGACTGGGGCTTTAAATGGCAGGAAAGTCGATGTGTGCAGACTTACCAAAATATGTTTCAAGAGCAAATGTAATAGCCTGCTGCAGTATCCTTGTTGGTGTCCTGATCTGGATGGCTCAGACAGGTCTGACCTCAGCAGATCTCAGAAGCTAAGCAGGGTTGGCCCTGGTTAGTATTTGGATGGAAGACAACCAAGGAAGTCCAAGGTTGCTATGCTGAGGCTGGCAATGGTAAATGACCTCTGAACATCTCTTGCCTTGAAAGCTCTATGGGGTTGCCACAAATTGGTTGCAACTTGATGAACTTTCTACCACATTTTCACTGGTATTTAGGAATCTTAATTATATGAGTCACAAGTTCACATATTTTTTGCTTTCACAATTCACTGAACCATCAGGCTAAGCCCATTTCTTTGTTGTGTTCCAGTACTTTTAAAGTGCACTTCCAAGGAAACGTATTGTATCAATAAATAAATATTTGGCACAATACCAGCAATAATTGATGTTAGCATCGAGTAACTCTTAATAACTGCTCCCTCCAATGCTCTAAATAAAGTTTATTTATGGCCACATAAGAGCTATATAACAAGTAGAGTACATGCCACAGACATCAAAAGCGGATTAAATAAATGATGTTTCATTTGCCTGTGAAGGTAATAAACAAGCTTGCATTTGGTCAATTTATATGTGCCTTAGCTCACTGTTTCCTCTCTCAATGGCTCACTAGACCAAACATTTGAAAGCATGATCATAGAACTGCAAATGTGGAAAAAATGCAAATATTATTTGCATTGCAGAGTCTGTATACTGTCTTTCAGTAATGAAGGGACTTGATTTACACCCCTTCTGGGAGCTTCACAGCTAACACTTTGGGACACTGGTAAAAATAATGGCTGAACCAGATGAAAATAAGAGAACCATGTTCTCTCAGTGCAGTCACATTTCACATTAATATGGTTAAACACATAACACTGCCTTATACTGAGTCAGAACACTGGCTCTTCTGTCTCAGTTTAGATGGAGGGGGATGGTCAGGAGATATCATACCCCCCTTCTTTTATTCCAACTGTTTTCATTTATATAATAAAGTCCCTCAGGCCAAATCATGGAATTATGCTTCATTATCCACACCCCTGTACCAGGGTGTTTAGATGGTAGGCAAAGTTATATTCTTTGAACAGGCAAATTGTCCCAAGACAGATTTTTTGTTGACCAAGACAGTTTATCCTTGATTTATCTATTACGCATGCAGTTTATATTATTGCTTATATTAGTTACTGGAGGCATGGAGAATGAAGCAAAATAGCATGTTTATTTCACTGGTCAGTGGGTCTGAGAGTGGCAGTCTGAAGACTGTACAGCAAGTAACTGTGAGCGGGTCTCAGGATTGTACACATTTAAAACTTAAAATCTTTGAGAAGTTTATACTGATAAATACTATAGTAGAGACCCTTTAGAGACAGAGAAAGGGCCGAAACCCTGCTTAATTCATTAAGTCCTTACTGGACTCCCTGTCTAATCAGGATACCTTCTAATCCTCTTCCTGGTCAGCACTCAACAGTTAACAGTTCCCCCACTCCTAACATTCCAGTCTTCCTCCCACCTCTACTCAAATTTGATTGGCTAGAGCTGGAGGAGGCAATTCTTCCATTTGCATTGCATCACAGGGGATAATTGTTTTGGCTAACAATATAGAAGGTTTACTAGTCCATGTTCTGAAGAGCCTCGCTTAGCTCCAGGCAGCAATGAAGCCTCTGAATCACAGCATAAATTCATGTAATATGTCCTATCAGTCATGTACTCAGTATAGGGTTGTCAAGTCCAAATTCGGAAATATCTGAGGACTTTGGTGGTGGAGCCAGGAGACTTTTGTGGTGTCACTTCCTGTGATTTCACTTCCTGTGATGTCACTTCCAGGTCAAATGGCAAGTGATGTCACTTCCTCTTCCGGTGATGTCACTTCCAGTATACTGTACCAAAACCTCACCTCTTCCTGTGATGTCACTTTCCAGGCACTCCCCCAAACCCACCTCTCCCTCTGAAGTAACCTTCTTTCAAAAAATAAAATTTAAATTCAGTGTCATATATCAATTCCCACCCCACCTTTCCCCTATTTTACATTACCTCTAGGCTTTTAGGCCTCTTTCCAGTGCAAAAATAACAAAAAGCTTTAAGAAACATAAAATGCTTTAATTTAAACATTTAACAATCAAAAGGAAAAAACAAGCAAACAGCACAGGTCAAAAGTGAAGCCCTTTTCACTGATTTCAGTAGGAAAGATAAGCACACACTGAAATGTTACACTGAAATCAATAGGATTCAATGTACTTAATTCTGACCAAATGGTCACACAGTGGCCAAAAATACCAGGTGCCATCAGGAGGTCCAGCAGTGGGGCCAGAACACTAGAAGCCCTCCCACTGTTGCCCTCCACCAAGCACCAAGAATACAGAGCATCACTTGCCCCAGAGTTCCTATCTATACCTTGTGGCTAATAGCCACTGATGGTCTCTCATTCCAGTCCCAGAACACTTCCGTTACTCCTAGGGGCTGTCATTCCATTCTGGGGCCTCTCATCCCAGTTCCAGAACACTCCTGCTACCCCCAGGGGGTGTCATTCCACTCCATGGACTCTCATTCCAGTCCCTGAACACTCCTGCTTCACCCTGGGGCTTTCATTCCACTCTTGGGCCTGTCATTCCAGTTCCAGAACACTCCTGCTACCCCCAGGGGCTGTCATTCCACTCCGTGGTCTCTCATTCAAGCCCCTGAACACTCCTGCTAGACCCTGGGGCTGTCATTCCACTCCGTGGTCTCTCATTCCAGTTCCAGA
>NW_015167540.1:119968-127627 GCF_001447785.1 Gekko japonicus | reverse complement strand
CATTCCTGGCTCCCATTATTTCCAATGGGCCTTCAAGTGTTTCCCATTGTTTCCAATGGGCAATCCTGTCCTTCCTTTTAGTACATCCCCAGAGAAACTCATTAGCAACAGTTCAGCTTTCTGTCGTGAACAGTCAGAAAGGGGGGGGGGGAGTTTTGCTTCAATTTTTCAACAATTTGCACTGCAAATAGTAAGAAGCCTGTTTTGTGTATATATTGTTTTTAATTCACAGTTTTTTCTACTCCTTTCTCGTTCTCTCTCTGTCCACACACACACACACTCCACCTTCCTTTCTGCAGACTGGAGGAGTAAAACTTTAGAGCTGGCAAATAGCGTCCTCTGCCAACAGCCATTGCTGGCGAAGGAAAGAGCTGCAATGTCAGAGACAAGGGGGAGGGAAATATCACTGCACTTGAGCAGAACAGGGCTTCTGAGAAGGGAGGGGCAGCTCGGAAGCCAACCAGAACTGTGCTCCAGGCGGAGCACACTAGAGGGAAAACGCTCTAGCCCTTATATCTATGGTTTTCATAACCATAAAGACTTGGAGGACTTAAATGCTAGAGCGGCAATTTCCGGTCGCCATTTTTTCCCCCGGGCCCGAATTTTTAAAAAGCGGGTAAGGGGCTTGTAAATTGGGGGTTCCCCCTCCCCCAGCGGGGGCTTGGCAAGCCTAACTCAGTATGAAGAGAACAGGATAACTTCTAGACATTTGCCTGTGCCTTAGAAGGTGATGAAATTTATTTCAGTATGTACAGGAAAAAACTTTTAGTGTCATAGTCAGAAGGAGGGGGACTCTGACACGGAAAGCAACATGTGGACCAGATGGAAAGGTTCTGAAGACTGGCCTGAGCCCTCAAGTTGCCAGTTGTCTATCCCTATCATATTGTTTCCAAGCTTTTCCCTGTGATTTCATTCAGACTTTCACAGAAGTTCAGTACAGTAGACTACCTGCAATTTAATTATTCTTGTATCTTGGATATGATGTAGAAAGTGGCTAAAACTATATTTCAGTGTGAGACAGTAAATGGCTAGATGAAGAGCCAATGTAAGAGATGAAAAGGGAGCAAGTTTGTTTGCAAAAAGTGAGTTACTTTAGAAAGTTATTGTAGAGCAAGACTCACACATATTTTAAAAAATGAGTTCTCTTCCAAGTCTCTCAGTAGAGACTTTTTCTTTGTTCCCTTTTTCCCTTCTACAGAGTTGGGTTAACTCTCTCACACATATACTCTTTCACATACACACATTCTATCATTTCTTGATACCAAAAATTCTATGGTCCCTTCATTAGCCATTTGTAACCATTTGTGTGTGTGTGTGTGTATTAACTGCCATCAAGTCACTTCCAGCTCACGGCAACTCTATGCATTAATGTCCTCCAAAACATTTTATAGTCTTGCTCAGGTCTTGCAAATTGAGGGCCATGGTTTCATTTTTAGAGTCAATCCTTCTGATGTTGGATCTTCCTCTTTTCCTGCTGTCTTCAACTTTTCCTAGCATTATTATCTTTTCCAGTGACTCCCGTCTCCTCATAATGTGACCAAAGTATGATAGCCTCAGTTTAGTCATTTTAGCTTCTAAGAAGAATTCCGGATTGATTTGATTGAGAACCCACTTATTTGTCTTTGTGGTGGCTCATGTTATCCAGAAAACTCTAATCTAATCCCACATTTCAAATGAATCTACTTTCTTCCTGTCAGCTTTCTTCATTGTTCAACTTTGCAGTTTCAATCTCCTTCTGACTTCTTGGGTGCTATCTCCCTTTTGGTTGATAATGGAGCCAAGGAATAGAAAATCTCAAACAATTTCAGTTTCTTCACTGTCAGCCTTAAAGTTGTGTAATACCTCAGTAGTCATTACTTTTGTCTTCTTGATATTCACCCATAATCCTGCTTTGGCACTTTCTGCTTTAACCTTCATCTGCTTTAACCTTCACTATTTTCTGACAGTAATGTGGTATCACCTGCCTATCTCAAATTAATGTTCCTTCCACCAATTTTTACTCCAACTTCACCTAAATCTAATTCAGTTTACTTTAGGATATGTTCTGCATATAGATTCAAGAGATAAGGAGATAAAATACATCTTTGTCTGACACCTTTGCCAATTGGAAACCATTTGGTTTCTCCATATTCTGCCCTAACCTCTTGTCTGGAATACAGATTGTGCATCAAAACAAATGCTGTGACACAGCTATTTCCTTTAAAACCAACCATAGGTTTTCATGATCCACATAGTCAAAAATTTTGCTGTAATCTATGAAACACAAGCCGATTTTCTTCTGAAATTCTCTCATATGCTCCAGTAACCAATGTCATCATCATCATCAGAGTTTATTACGGCCAGAGAGCCATCACACAGCATACAGGAACAAACAAGACAGTCCCAGGTTACCAAAAAGCATTACAGAAGTGAGACATCATAAGAAGTTTTAAGGAGGTGCTTGCGCTTTGTAAATGCAATAAAAAGAAATTTAGCAACATTCCTTGATATTGCGGAGGATTTATCCTCCAATAAGTATTTCAGCAAAAGTTCCTCAGAATGGATTACTAGTTGTCCTTGGAACCTAAATGATCTTACTATAGGTGTGATTAAGAGGGCTCTTTCTTCTGCATAATAAGAGCAATGAAGTAATATATGGGGGAGGGTCTCAATTGACTTGGAAGGGCATGAGCAAAGTCTCAAATGCCTGGGAATACGTTGGAATCTTCCGGAAAGAACTGCGGATGGTAAAGTGTCAAATATGGCTCTGGAAAAAGCTCATCTATGATTTGGGTTGGAAATATTAGCTAGATATAAAGGAGCAGTCATATAAATTTTGGAATTCAGAGATTTATAAAGAGGCGGGAGTACGGCGTAAGACGTTTGTAGCTCAATATCTCTGAGACGTTGATAAACAATAGTTTTTGCCCTAGCATAGCCGCTTTCCAGAAGATGGTATGGGTCTAATCCTAATGTTCTCAATTTGTTGATGGCTCTAGTGAACCACTGGGGGTAAGGAGATGCGGCCAATAGAAGTGGAAATAACCCAGCGGGAAAAAGGTGGACTTTCAGCCAAAAGCAAAGAGAATGTGACCAAATGTTCAGTTCGACTGTACTGAGACCAGCTTCTTGTCTCAGAATGACATTGGAAGTACATCTTGGAGTATTAAAAAGGGATCTCAGAAATTTTGATTGGACCAGTTCTAGCGCCTGAAGATTTGTAAAACGCATAGTTTGTGTCCCATATCTCATTTGAGGTAAAACTTTAGCAGAAAAAAGTTTCAAGGCAGCTGGGATAGTGCACCATCCATTCTGAAGAATCTAAGTATAGCAGAAGCGGTTCTTTCTGCAGAAACAGCCACTGATTTGATGTGAGCTGCCGGGTTACCATTATATGCAAATGTAACCCCCAAATATTTAAAAAAAACTTTACCTGCTCAACATCATTCCCATTTATTTTCCAGATGATTTTTTTTGGCCTCTGATTAAAACACATTATTTTTGTTTTGGAGAAGTTAATTGATAGGAAATTTTCCTGGCAGTGGCTGGCAAAGGATGTAAGTGCTCGCTTCAGACCTATTCTGGTCAGAGATAAAAGAATTGTGTCATCTGCATACATAAGAACAGGTACTTTATATTCAGAATTAAGTTTGGGTGCGTGAACATCAATGATACGCAAATCAGATATAAGAGAGTTCACATAGAAATTAAACAAAAATGGGGCTAACGGACAGCCCTGTCTAACACCCCTCCTCGACTGAATAGGTTTAGATAGTCTGCCTTCTGAAGTATATTTTATCTGAAGAGTGTTATTACTATGGAGATTTATTATCAAATGGAGAAGCCTTTTGTCTATGGTGGTAGAGTTCAGTTTTGACCACAAAGTCACATGGTCGATTGAATCAAAAGCTGCCTTCATATCAACGAAGGCAGCAAAAAGAGTTCCTTTTTGATGCTGTGTGTATTTATATATTAGATAATCCAGCACCAGACAATGATCTAATGTTGAACGGCCATGGCTAAACCCCGCTTGCTCAATATTAAGAATATGTTCGGTTGCCATCCAAGCGCACAATTTGAGGCAAAGGTATTGGGAATATAGCTTACAGATAATGTTTAACAGACTAATTGGTCTGTAGTTGTTCAGGTCAGATCTGTTGCCTTTCTTGTATATGGAGATTATTATGGAGAGACCCCATTCGGCTGGAATTTGGCCAGATTGGTCTATATAAGTGAAAAGATTGGCCAAAATTGGGGCCCACCAGTCAAGATTGGCCTTTAGCGCTTCAGCAGTGATAAAATCACTGCCTGGAGCTTTACCTTTTTTCAAGTTGTTAATTAGATGTTCAATTTCCTGTACGGAAACCGGGTCCCAGGAAGGGATATTCTCGAGAGGGGTGGTAATAAACGAATCAAGATGATAGGCACTGAATAGAGACGAATAATGGTTTTCCCAGAGTTTTGATGGAATCTTACTGGCTGTAGCATTACCAAATTGCCTGTTGGAATTCGAAACCAATTTCCAGAATTCTCTGCTATCTTTTGCGTTGGTGGCTTTAATGTAACCAACGTAAATTTGCCTTATGATTTTATTTATTTATTTATTTATTTATTGGTCTTGTATCCCACCCTACCCCGCTAGCAGGCACAGGGAGGGTTCCTCAGTATTAATATAATATAGTACAATTAAAAAACAACTTTAAAACAAGTTAAAACCACAGAGATCATAAAATACCATGTAAAAATTTGGTCAGATGTCTCCGTAATTTAGATGTAACAGAAGTGTGGGTTCCTAGATGGCTATTTAGATCCAAACCACTGATGGGAGATCAGCCGGGGAGGAGGGACATCCACCACCTCAATCAAAAGCCCGGTAGAAGAGCTCCATCTTACAGGCCCTCAATCAAAAGCCCGGTAGAAGAACTCCATTTTACAGGCCCTGCGGGATTGTAATAAATCCCACAGGGCCCTGATGTCATATGGGAGCTAATTCCACCAGGTAGTTAGTAGGATGGGGGTTAGAGAGAGAGAGGGTAAGGTTATTTTTTAAATTTATGGTGATTTTTCCTACTAATTGATTGGTCTTAATTAAATAATTGTTTAGCTATAAATTGATTATTTAGAGATTAAATTTACATTTTAGTAATCAATTTTTAGGGTGGTTGGGAATGTGTTATCGGGGAGAGTATTAGATTGTGGGATTGTCCTTACGGTGCTCCAGTGCCTCTTCCTTTTCTGAATCCAATGTGGGTATCTGGCATTTCTCTTCCCATATAAGGTAACAGTCTTTGTTGTAAGATTTTGTCCATCACTGTACTAGTGTGAGAAATTAATTGGATGGTCTGATAGCTGCTGCAGTCTTTGATGTCTCCTTTAAGGACACAAATATCTTCTAACTCCAGTGCAGACAGCCAGTGTGGTAGTGTTAACGTAGGATCTGAGGACTCCAGGTTCAAATCCCCACTTGGCCATACTGGGTGATCTTTTGCAAGTGGCACATTCTCAGCCTAACCTACCTGACAGGGTTGTTGTAAAGATAAAACTGGGAAGAACCTTATACACGGCTCTAAACTGTTTTGAGAAAGGGTGGGATAAACATTACTAGATAGATTACAAACACCAGCACACCCTGTGCGAACTTTTTCACTAAAGAAAGGGAACATTCATCACTTTGGTTCAGTTCAGATATCACTTAAGATAATCATGGCTTAATTAAACTATGTTTAGTTAATGCAATTATCTGAAAGCAGGCTACTTCACTAGCTATAATTAATTAAGAGTTCATCAAACTGGGATATGAAATAATTCTGGGAGCTCTCCAGACCCCACTTGGAGGTTGGCAACCCTTTGAAAGCTTGTTGTAAAACCCAAGGGCATATCTCCACATTACAAAGCACACCCTAGCTCTTTTCTGCTTGTGACCAAAGCAGGTAGGGAGAAGGAGCCTTAGGCTCTTCCCCCTACTGTTTTCGCATTTGCAAACCATCAAGTAGAGCTGCTATTGGCTCCACTGTGAAACTTACTTGTAGACACTCAAGTAATGTGGTTTTTAACAGTGGAGCCAACAGCAGCTCCACCAGGTGGTTTGCAAAAGCGAAAACAACAGGAGGGAGAGGCTACAGCTGCTTTCTCCCTGCCTGTTTTGGTTGTGAGCAGAAAAGACCCAGTGTGAATGCAGGAGTCAGGAAACTCCCATTGCTCGTCTGATGCAAAGAACATAAGAACATAAAAGATGCCAATGTTGGATCAGGCCAAAGGCCCATCCAGTCCAACACTCTGTCACACAGTGGCCTAGGGTTGCCAAGTCTTCTTACCTTGGCAGCGGGGGAGCCTCGCCGGGCTCCAGGAGCTCCTTGGTGGTGCGTGCGTGCACGAAGCGTGTGCGCACCACCAGCATGTCACAGGAAGTGACGTGCTACGTCGCTCATGTTGAGGGCATGGCCCAGATCGTCAGCCACCTGCACTTTGGGGGGGTGGAGTTCCCCCCGGGGCCCGATTCCGCGGTGGCGGAAATCAGGCCTCCAAAGCGGGGGTTTCCCCGCCCCCACTTCACAGCCCTACAGTGACCAGAAATACCAGGTGCCATCAGGAGGTCCACCAGTGGAGCCAGGACATTAGAAACCCTCCTACTGTTGACCCCTTCCAAGCACCAAGAAGACAGAGCATCACTTGCCCCAGAGTCCCTAATAGCCACTGATGGACCTCTGCTCCATATGCTTATCTAATTCCATGGATGCTCGTCTGATGAAACCCAGAATTGGCAACCGTGTAACTGGCTATGGAACCATTTTCCAGACCCTTGGAACCCAGAAGACATGGCATAGGAGGAGGTGCTTTTCTACCTTAGCTGCCACTGCATAACCCTAAATCAACATAAGTCAGGGGTAGAGAGAACCATACCTGTTACCATGAGGCTGTCCTCCCATATTACCCACTTGGGGCAGCAAAATGACTGGAGACAGCCCTGCCTTATAGCTAAGCAGAAGGAAATAAACTTGGCTTGTCTCCCTTTATTTTCCCCTTCCCTCTGCCACCCCACCAGTCACAGTCGAGACACTCACCTGGAGCTTCCTTCTAGAGTTTGTTGTATTTCTTCCCACAACAGGCCTTACTCCTAGTTTAATATATTGTTAATGTCTAATTTCTGCAGTTCCTTTTTTAGATTTCTGATTAGTTTGACAACCCTCATTCTACTGTATTGTTTATTGAAGGCCCTATCCTGTCAGTTATGTTGACTCACACTGTGTGATCTGCCTTGGGTCCAAGTGAGGAAGACATACTATAAATAACATAAATAAAGTTTGAGTCCAGTTCTACTGCTTCAGACCAACATGGCTACCCACCTGGATAAATAAATTATATATAGATACACACAAATTATCACTGTGATTATATGTGGTACTTGAATTGAGAAAGGAGGCATTGCAAAAAAGGAAAGCTAGATTTTTCCAGCACCTATTTACAAAAACCAAACCATCCCTGGTTGTATGGGTTAGAAGGAAAATGGAGAAGCAGGAGGGACATAGGTGTATAGAAATATTGATTTCTAAAAGTCTCCTGCCTTCTCCTGCAATGTCTTTCTGATAACAGGCTGTGCCTTATTTCCTGTTGCAAGCCAAATGGTGGGCCAGATGGCCTGAACAACTTTATAACCCACATTCTTCACACTTCCATGCTAGA
>NW_015167540.1:108982-119914 GCF_001447785.1 Gekko japonicus | reverse complement strand
TACACAATGAAGTAGCTGGAGTTTGGGTCACATGACTGTAGGCGGGGTCTCCAAACTCCTAGCCAATCTATACACACACCTTAGGTGCAGCTATGGCAACCAACAATTGGCCACACACCCCTGCTACTCGTAATTGGCTAGTCATGATTAGCTTGGGGTATAATTGATTGATCGCTATGGGAGTGAGCTCTCTTGCTCTTGCTTTGTTTTATTGCACCTGAAATGCTGTCTCTTGGAAAACAAAGACCTGCTTTGTGACTTGGACCACATGCTTGTGCAAAGATGGGATTTCCCTTCAAAATCCCTTGGTATATACTTGGACTGTTGGATGTTCCTGAATTTGGTAACTATGAATCTCATTAATGGGTAGTTAAGGCAAATTGCCCTAGCCTTTGTTATTTTGTAATCTCCTAGTCTGGTTGCTGTGCTCTGTACTGAATAAAGATCCTTCTTATTTCTAAAAACAACAGGAGGGAGAGGCTACAGCTGCTTTCTCCCTGCCTGTTTTGGTTGTGAGCAGAAAAGACCCAGTGTGAATGCAGGAGTCAGGAAACTCCCATTGCTCGTCTGATGCAAAGAACATAAGAACATAAAAGATGCCAATGTTGGATCAGGCCAAAGGCCCATCCAGTCCAACACTCTGTCACACAGTGGCCTAGGGTTGCCAAGTCTTCTTACCTTGGCAGCGGGGGAGCCTCGCCGGGCTCCAGGAGCTCCTTGGTGGTGCGTGCGTGCACGAAGCGTGTGCGCACCACCAGCATGTCACAGGAAGTGACGTGCTACGTCGCTCATGTTGAGGGCATGGCCCAGATCGTCAGCCACCTGCACTTTGGGGGGGTGGAGTTCCCCCCGGGGCCCGATTCCGCGGTGGCGGAAATCAGGCCTCCAAAGCGGGGGTTTCCCCGCCCCCACTTCACAGCCCTACAGTGACCAGAAATACCAGGTGCCATCAGGAGGTCCACCAGTGGAGCCAGGACATTAGAAACCCTCCTACTGTTGACCCCTTCCAAGCACCAAGAAGACAGAGCATCACTTGCCCCAGAGTCCCTAATAGCCACTGATGGACCTCTGCTCCATATGCTTATCTAATTCCATGGATGCTCGTCTGATGAAACCCAGAATTGGCAACCGTGTAACTGGCTATGGAACCATTTTCCAGACCCTTGGAACCCAGAAGACATGGCATAGGAGGAGGTGCTTTTCTACCTTAGCTGCCACTGCATAACCCTAAATCAACATAAGTCAGGGGTAGAGAGAACCATACCTGTTACCATGAGGCTGTCCTCCCATATTACCCACTTGGGGCAGCAAAATGACTGGAGACAGCCCTGCCTTATAGCTAAGCAGAAGGAAATAAACTTGGCTTGTCTCCCTTTATTTTCCCCTTCCCTCTGCCACCCCACCAGTCACAGTCGAGACACTCACCTGGAGCTTCCTTCTAGAGTTTGTTGTATTTCTTCCCACAACAGGCCTTACTCCTAGTTTAATATATTGTTAATGTCTAATTTCTGCAGTTCCTTTTTTAGATTTCTGATTAGTTTGACAACCCTCATTCTACTGTATTGTTTATTGAAGGCCCTATCCTGTCAGTTATGTTGACTCACACTGTGTGATCTGCCTTGGGTCCAAGTGAGGAAGACATACTATAAATAACATAAATAAAGTTTGAGTCCAGTTCTACTGCTTCAGACCAACATGGCTACCCACCTGGATAAATAAATTATATATAGATACACACAAATTATCACTGTGATTATATGTGGTACTTGAATTGAGAAAGGAGGCATTGCAAAAAAGGAAAGCTAGATTTTTCCAGCACCTATTTACAAAAACCAAACCATCCCTGGTTGTATGGGTTAGAAGGAAAATGGAGAAGCAGGAGGGACATAGGTGTATAGAAATATTGATTTCTAAAAGTCTCCTGCCTTCTCCTGCAATGTCTTTCTGATAACAGGCTGTGCCTTATTTCCTGTTGCAAGCCAAATGGTGGGCCAGATGGCCTGAACAACTTTATAACCCACATTCTTCACACTTCCATGCTAGAAGCTAGACCTCATGGCTCCACACTCTGGCCCACTTGCGACCAGTCACATACACAATGAAGTAGCTGGAGTTTGGGTCACATGACTGTAGGCGGGGTCTCCAAACTCCTAGCCAATCTATACACACACCTTAGGTGCAGCTATGGCAACCAACAATTGGCCACACACCCCTGCTACTCGTAATTGGCTAGTCATGATTAGCTTGGGGTATAATTGATTGATCGCTATGGGAGTGAGCTCTCTTGCTCTTGCTTTCTCCCCCATTATTGTCTGTTTTATTGCACCTAAAATGCTGTCTCTTGGAAAACAACGGCCTGCTTTTTGACTTGGACCACATGCTTGTGCAAAGATGGGATTTCTCTTCAAAATCCCTTGGTATATACTTGGACTGTTGGATGTTCCTGAATTTGGTAACTATGAATCTCATTAATGGGTAGTTAAGGCAAATTGCCCTAGCCTTTGTTATTTTGTAATCTCCTAGTCTGGTTGCTGTGCTCTGTACTGAATAAAGATCCTTCTTATTTCTAATGGTCTCTCGTGTTGTAACTGAATCCCAAGTCTAAGTCTTGTGCCTAGCCCTGACCACATACGCTACCATTGGAGGGTAAAAAGCGTGCATCTCTGAATTGAGTTGCTAATGTGTTCTGTCCCAGATGCCAACTAAGGGTTTGGAATCTCTTCCCTTAGGAGAAGCAGGGACTAGTGAAAAGAGGTTCTGGTGGCAAATTGTCTGGAAACCAGAGAGGATATAGACCATCTCGTGGTTTGTTGTTTAATGTACTGAAAAGTACAGGATTCCCTCTCATCCCTGGACTGGGTAGGCTAATCCTGTACAATAGGAAGTTCTGCCTCTGCCCCTAACACATCCATTGTTACACAGTTACATGTACATAGAGATTTCTGTGATCAGGAACAGGCAGGGGTAACTGATTGGGGTAAGTTAGATATATAAGTATATAGACTCAATGCAGCACATCTAGTGAATGTATTCAAAGATACAGGCTTCCAGACAGTTCATTGGTCATCTTGCGGTAAGATTTTGTAAGATGTAATTCTACAATTCTTCCTTTTGCTGAGAGGTCTTCAGTATTACACAAAGTTTAAGATTCACTACCAGGTCTGTAGCTAAGATTTTTTTAAGTTGGGGGGGATTTAAATTTCTTAGGGGGCACTGGCTAATTGATACCCAGCTCCTTCCCCACACCTGCCACCACTCAGGGGCCCTGGGCTGGATGGGAAGTCAGGGGGGCTTGCCAGTAAGTCAGGGGGTCTAGCCCTGAGATGCCCCACTGTAGCTACAGGCCTTTTCACTGCCCTAGAAGTGAAAAAATAGAAGGTGTCCATGTTGGTTCGCAAGAAAGTTTAGAAGGGGGGAGAACAGTAGCATAATGCCTTTTATTGGGATCAATGAAAATGTTACAAGTTAATGAATACGTTTTTTAGTTTCCCAGAATCTCCTTTTGCACTTAGCATTACTACATCCGAAAAAGGTCTGTATAACACTTATTTCCTACATCTGAAAACTGTATCAATCTGCAAATTGAAGGAATTTCCCAACATGGCCTCCCCACCCTCAAGTTTGATTTTTGCTTTGCTGACCATCCACTCCCAATGAAAAGTTCAGGGGAACTTGAAAACTGCTTGCTGGTCATTCATGAAATTCATGTGATATTTAACAAAAAGCTGTTGTTTTCTTGAATAGCTGTAGAATGGGCAATTCTGCATCTGGCATTCGCTCCACATTTTCTCAACTGAGAGGAAAAAGTGCAGCTCAAAACCACATTCAAATACCTCGGGCAAATGCCATACTGACTGCAAAGTCACCCCTGAATGGCCATAAAACAGCCATAAATCTATGCAGAAGGTACAATAAAAGCTGACAATCAAAGAACTTGAAAGTGGCATGGAGTGTGGAAGCTACCATAAAACCTGATAATCAAAGGAAGTGCAACCAGCATGCAATGCAGAGGGGAATTTCTGTTCCAACGTGGGTTTCATAAAACAACGGAAGGAAAAGCCAATGCGGAATCAGCCACTGTCAGGCCTTAAGATTTCTATCATTTTGTTCTAAACAACGGCTCCATGTACCAGAAAGTTCCTTGCCTTGAATTTCATATGTTTGTTTCTGTTTCACAATTAATTCCATGTGAGCAATGACTCATTGCCTCGCAGGTCACTGCAGCCAACGACAATCGATGTGCGCTCCCACATACACACAAAGGCGTTCGACTCCACTATAAAAGCTTTAATGAGCTTTGAGACACACTGCTTCATGCAGCACAGACACAAGGAGTGAAGCTTCCAGCTGTGATTTCCATTCCCCCCCATCGCCTTCCCTGTGTTTCTTTTGCACATTTGCAAGATAGGGCATTATCAGCTTCTCTGGTGGTCATTATGTAGTTTGGGAGCAACTAGCATTAAATTTCGGCACATTCAGAGCCATTTAATCCCAATGATGTTATTGCAGAGTGGTTCACAAAGCAATATAGAGTCACGCTTGATGGTACAGGGAATCCAGAAAACCTACAATTTGCAAAAGAAGCTCAGTGGTTGGCTCAAATAAAAGTGCCTTTTTTAAAGCCTGGAAATTTCATCAATGCAACAAAGCCTTCCTGGTTCTAAGTGAACATAATTAATGAAAAGGCCATCACGCAATCCATAAGCATTGTTTACAAATGGCCTGTTTGCCTTTAAGAGCTGTTCTGCTTCTCATTCCTTAAAGAGTGCAACAACTATAATGATGTTTTCATTTTAATCCTTTAATGTATGGCCAGTGCCTAATAATTCCTTTTCTTTTGTTTCCTTAAATCATCTCGAAAGACATGTACATCGAATCCAAAACAATCCCCCATTGGATGAGTCTCTGAATTATAACAGTTTATGCTCCACAACACAATCCATGTAGAATTTCAACTAAATCACATACCAATTAGCAACATGTTAATGAACTAAACTGGAAGATTAATGGAAGAAGAAAAGAGCTTCCAGCCATCATTAGGAGCACTCCTCCTCCTTCCACCTGCATCTGGATCTAAATAAAAGCGAAACAATATATTTCTGCCTTTGACAGCCATTAGCAATTCCTAATTATAAGTTTTGCAAGAGGCAGAAAGATCCGCCATGCTGTTCAACCCAAGTAGCTGGATGGAAGCCAATTGTGACATGAAAATTGCAGCAAGTGGGGAGGGCAAGACCATGTGACTTCCTGCCCCCTACAGAAGAGCAGACAGGCAAGGATAAAGGGTGAATGCTTGATGATGTTGAAAAGGAAATAATGAGAGAGAAACAAAGGAGGGGAAAAGGAACAGAACCAGACTGGAGAATGAGAAGGAATGTATGGGACAATGCTGTGATGCTGGCCTCAGGCTCAAACTGCTTAGGTCTGAATGTTGCCAAAAGTGTGTGTGTGGGAGGGTAGTTTTTAGTATGGCTGAAAATGCCCAGGAAAATGGGCAAGGCTCAAAGGCCATCAGTGCCATCCTAAGCAATGTTGTAACCTTCGACCAGGCCTGTAGCTACAGTGGGGCATCTTGGGGCTGGTCCCCCTGAATTACTGCCCAGGCCTCCTGACTTTTCACGAAGCCAGGTGGAGATGATTGAAATGTAATGAAGGCCTGTTATATAGAAGGCCTCTCTTCTTTGTGGGTCAGGGTATTTTTCCAGCTGATGTTAGCAGACAAGCATTTTTTTGGTACAGAAGAAGGTAGAAGGTTCATGGTTCCAATTGTTTAGGTTACAACTTCATAGTGTCTGGGTCAAAAAGGATCTTTTAATTGGTATCAGAGAAAAATACCTTTGTTTGGTTGAGAACAAGCAATGGCCGATATGACTTAGGTCAGGTCAAGCAAATATGTGACACTAGACACACCTTTCTTACATTTGACCAATAATATTTTTATGTAAATGTTGTTTAAGTTTTTGTAACCAATTATGCTTTCTGAATATTATTTTCATGATGATGGTATGATGATGTCATATTAAGTATTTAACTTCATGTATTTCCTGATTGGGCTCGGAAAGCAGTCAACTTTGATGGGTCCTTTGGCCTAACTGTTTTCCGTATTTCATTGCAATAAAATACAAGATCTTCCTCCTCATTTTGACTTCAATCTTCTATTTTTGACTGGATATTAATTTGTATAACATGTGTGTGTGCGTGTGCAATACCTACAAACTAATTTTTGGGTATTTCAAATTTCATTCCATGCTAGAAAAATGGTGAGACTGCATTTCTAAGCAAGTCAGACACTCTGATGTAAATTGGTGTGTTTTCAGAAATGAGACATCCATCAGGACCAAATCAGATGATGATGATGAGGAGGAGGAGTTTGATTTATACCCCGCCCTTCTCTCAGAGTCCCAGAGCAGTTTACAATCTTCTTCCCTTCCTCTCCTTGCAACAGACACCCTGTGAGGTAGGTGGGGCTGAGAGAGCTCTGAGAGAACTGCTCTTGAGAGAACAGCTCTGAGAGTACTGTGCTTGACCCAAGGTCACCCAGCGGGCTGCATGTGGAGGAGTGGGGAATCAAACCCGGTTCTCCAGATTAGAGTCCATTGCTCTTAACCAGAACACCAAACTAGCTCTCTACACCAAACTATGATTAGATCAATAGCAGTCTGTAAATACCAGCCATGGGGTGTAGTGCAGGGGACAAGGGGTACCCCTTTCTCCAGCAACATTTTCTAGACCTCAGACATACTTACAGAGGAACTGCCATTTGCCCTGCTTTAGGAAACTTATAGGTTGCCGTTATATTGCTTGGATGCTTCTCCCAGGGGAAAAAGATATCAGTTTCAAGGCTGGGGAATATTTGAGGTCTGAAGATTCCCTCCACAGAAGACCTATTCAGATCAGCTTCTCCCCTGCCACCACTCCAATCACAGATCTTCCATCACTTCTTCTGGTTTGATTGTTGTCTGGTCCAGTGGTCTAAAGGGTGAAACTAGAACAGACATTTAATTTTCTCTGACTTACTATCCCATCTTAACATCAGCACATGGTACAGATCATATAAAGAAGCTCAAAGGTGCTTTTCAGTGCCATTCTAAGCGGTGTAACTCCCTTACGCTGAAATCACTGGACTTCCAAGGCTGCAATTCTGCTTAGGATAGCACTGTGTTGCATGCAAAAGCCATTCAAGTCAGAGCTCAGCACCAACTGGTACCACGATTCGCGTATCTATCTACCTACTAACTAGCCAATGAGACAGGGCATAAAGGTACCCTTTGCTGTTCTAACCTAGTCCTGATTATTATATGCAATTATTTATTTATTTATTTATTTATTTAAGCATTTTTACCCCGCCCTCCCCGCAAGCAGGCTCAGGGCGGCTTCCAGGGGGCTACAGCCCATACATAAAATCCATAAAACAATAAAAACATAGCATCAATTAAATATAACAGTAAATAAATAGTGTTTCTTAACAAGATGGTCTTTAGTAAGATGGCGTCTCTGATCTTCAGACAGTCCAATTGAGGTACCACTCTCCAGTAGATGTTAATGTCACGCAGGGTATCACACAAAGGTGCTGCCTCCAGGATTATTTTTTAAAATCATTCCCAGGGGGTACATGATGCAGGGAGAAAACAGAAGAACTGGCCACGCTCAGCATCTTGCATCTGGTTTTTGTTTAACTTTTCTTTCCCAGATAATAGCAGAAAGGGCTGTAGAAGGAAGCAGTGCATTGCTATAGGATGTCCTGTCCAAGCCCATTAAAACCCCTACAAACCAGAGCAATTTCCGTGTCCCAATTCTTGTGTGAGGGTAATACAGAGCAGCCTATTCACTTCAGGGAGGGCCCTGGCAAACCATTTTGTGTCTGAAATAAATGGGAAACTTGTGGGAGCACAGAAACACTGTATAAGCCCTTGAAGACACAATACAATGTCACTTCATGTGACTAAAAATTAAGCTGAAGTATTGTAGCACCTTGAGGACTTATTTTATCATAAGCTTTCATAAACCAAAGTTCACTTCATCAGATGCATGAGACCTAGGGTCCCGGTCACACCAGCAGGAAAAGCCGCGGGGGGGAGTGCAGCTTTTTAGAGCCACAACAAACTGAAGCGCGCTATTGTGATCTCACGTTCCCCCGCGGCTCCATCCTCCGGCAGTTGATCACACCACGCGAGGCAACAACGATGCACCGCGTTTGTGCGCATACGTGGGACGTGGACGGGCGCTGGATCTGACGGCCTACCAGTGCGTCCCTGATCACACACCCGCCTGTGCCGCGCGTTTTCCTGAAGATACTGCTTGTTTGCTGGTACCTTTTAAAACCGAGTTTTCAGCCGGAAGGAACGGCTTGGGGGCAGGGGCGCAACGCTTGCCAGATGTTGGCATCTGATCGCGCTGGTTTAATCCGCCCTCAATCTGTCCATTTTGCATGGCAAATCCTCCTGTGTGACCGGGGCCCTGCATCTACAGTCGTAGATGAAACTACAACTCTCTTAGTTTCAGCTTAGACCCGTAGTACTGATGACATTTCCCCAGTTGCTTAAGAGCTGCTCCTGACTTTCCCTTCCCTTCCACGCCCAGGATAGGTCCAGATGACTTGAGTAACCACCACAAAAGCCTTTCCAACTCTGGGACCATGTCATCCTATGCATGTCTCTTCAAAAGTAAGTCCCACTTAATTCAGCGGGGCACGCTATCGGTTAAATGTGCATATGACTGAAAACCGAGCAATGCCCTTGCAAACGCGTTGGCGTTTAGAAGTCATCTGAAGCTCACAGCCCTACTGGATAAATAAGTGCTCGGTGAGCTCTGTGATGAAGGAATGACAAAGCTCCTGTCTTTTTTCTGCAGAGCCAGCTTGCTCAGATCTAGCCAGCAGCTGCGGTAGCCTGGTCTGACTCATGCTGGGAAGAGAGCAAAAAGGCAGAGAGGGAGGTAAATGGTGCTCACTGCTCAGGATTCCCACTGCAGGCACCTGCTCAGGTTGGGACATGAGCTTCCCAAAGGGAGGCTCCAAGCCAGTGCTGCTGGCTCACTCAGAGCACGTTCCTGCAGTGGGAAGCCTGTGCAACTTTCATTTCGTTTGCTGTCTTCTTGCTCTTTCCTTGACATGAGGCATGCAGCACAGGTGAGAGCAACATGGACAGGACTGCCTCTTGCCCAGGAGAGAGCAAAAAGTCGGTCAGGGAGGTTCCCTCCTGCAGAAGCCTTCTGTGAGACAGCCAACAACACAGCGAAGCCTATCTTTGCAAGTAGCTTATGTGCCCTTTACTTCTCTCTCTGCCTTTTCACTCTCTCCCCAGCATAAGGCACAGCAACTCAGGCAAGAGTGAGGCTACCAAGGCTCCTGGAGAAGAGAAAGATGGCCATGGAAAGGGGGCAGTAAAATAATTGCCACCTAACTGTGGCCAACGCTCTTTTCCCAGGATGCTGGTGGTGATTTTGCTGTCTCTTCTCTGCAGCCTGCTTGCTCTCCTACCAGCAGCCAGACAGGAGCTGGAACAAGAGCACAGAGACTGTAGAGAACTGGGCGGGGGGGGGGGGTGTTGGAAAGGACGGGCCCTTTACTCCCATCTCTCGCATGGAGCCCACAGACAGGCAGGCTCCCAGGTTACCCATCCTACAGCACTGGCTGTTTTGGGTGTGAACTACCTGTCCATCACAAACCCCATCAGGCAATGAATGGCCTTGCCTACTTTCCAAAACCCTGGGTGGGCGCTACACTGAAGAACAGGGCTCAGAAAAGCAACAGGTGGCAAGTCCCAGAGCCCCATGCAGCTCCTAAGTCACTGAGTGTCACAGCATTAGAGCATAGCACAAGCTACTGCACCCAATAAAGCCATGTCCTGGAATCAAAGAGTTATGTTTGGTCACTGAAAGGCTTGATCATGCTAAGTGGAAGTTTTAAAACTGTGCTTCTTTGGACAGTAGACCGACATCTCATACCCCAAATGCCATAAAAATCACCTCCTTTTCAAAGGGAGTGCCATGGAGAGATATGGTTCATGAAATGCAAGCCCAAAGTTTCCCTGGGTTTGCAAATTAATTACACTCTTCTTTGGGTGCATCCATCCAGATGCACGGACTCTAATCTGGGAGAACCGGGTTTGATTCCCCACTCCTCCACATGCAGCTGCTGGGTGACCTTGGGCAAGCCACAGTTCTCTCAGAGCTGTTCTCTCGAGAGCAGTTCTCAAAGAGCTCTTTCAGCCCCACCTACCTCACAGGGTGTCTGTTGTGGGGAGAGGAAGGGAAGGAGACTGTAAACAGCTCTGAGACTCCAAGTGAAGGGTGGGATACAAATAGGGCTGCCAAGTGGGGGCGGGGGTGGGTAAACCCCTGCTTTGGAGGCTCGATTTCCGCCACCGCGGAATCAGGCCCCGGGGCGGACCCCACCCCCGGCATGCACGTCACTAGGAAGTGACGTTATGACGTCGGGCACGCTGTGGGCGGGGCCACGACCATCCAAGGGGAAACTCTATGGTTTCCCCTTGGATGGTCGTGGCCCTGCCCCCAGCGTACCCGGCGTCATAACGTCACTTCCTAGTGACGTGCATGCGGCGCACGCGCGCTCCGGGATCCACCCGGGAGTCTCCATCTCCAGAGGTGAGTACTACTTGGCAACGCTAGATACTAACCCAATCTCCTCCTCCTCCTCCTATCTGTTAACAATCTATATATCTAATAGCCAAGTCACCCCCTGGTGTGTGGATACTTATTTCCGCACATCGGGGGCAACTGGAGGGGAGGGGAGGGAGAGTTTTGTGCACACGTGGGCGGTCCCCAGGTGTGCACAAAAATCAGAAACCCTGTAAAAAATATCGGGGGGATGTTTAAATCCCCCCAAAACTGACAGAGCGTCCCCTGTGCATGTGCAGGGAACGCTCTGCAGCCGGCCTCCCGCCGCCGCAGAGGGGGGGGGGGAGGAAGGAG
>NW_015167540.1:68578-108685 GCF_001447785.1 Gekko japonicus | reverse complement strand
CCGTGAATATCGCGGGTCCGCTCCTTGTAACAAATCTATCTGTATCTGAAAAAGTGAGCAGTGACTCGTGAAAGCTCTTAATCTGCCACATATTCTGTTAGTCTTTAAAATGTTACTGGACTCTTTCTCTTTTCTAGATCTACCTGTAACATTGTTATCCTGCTGAGGTCAGGACAGTGTATATGTCCACACAATAACCCTGTGAGGTAGGTTAGGCTGTCAGAGTTCAGCTGGTCCAGAGTCACCCAGCAAACTTCCATGGCAGAGTGGGGATCTGAACCGGGGTCTCCCAGATCCTAGTCTGACATTCTAACCCCAACACCACACTGTCCTTTAAAAAAGAAAAGAAAAGAAATGTGTTTTTGTGTGTTTTTGTATAAAAGATTAGATGTGCAAGATAAATTACAGAGTTGTGTCTGTTTTGCTGCTAAGATTGCTGCCTAGATTGGTACTTTCCGAATATGTGTACAGAGATCTTGTTACATTTTGCAAGCAGGAGATCCATTATCTTTAAAGCTAAGGGCTTTCATGGAGAGTAAATTAGATATTTGGACTACCTGACACAGTACTCTAGATGATCTGAGATATTACATTTTTATTAGGTTTGGCAGGCATAGAATGCTGATACACTACAATTTAAATGAGACAGTTTGCCAAGAATTTCATTCCTAGGGGTGACAACTTTTGAATTGGCTCCTGTGCTTTAAAGAGCCATTTGACCTACAGCAATTAGTAAGTGATAATGTTTCCCTTCATGCCGTGAAAAGCTAAAGCTGCGGATTTTTTTATTATCAAACACATTTTCAAAGCACAAGAGCAAGCCAGGTTGTTTTTCTCCTGGCCAGTTGGCAATTCTGTGCTTTCCCCCCTCTGATTTGCATGCACCAGTCAAATACCTTTTCTCCAGATGGCAATGTGACAAAAGAAAGAAAGGCTGAAGAGATTTATCGCTTGATTTGGGTGAATAAAACACTCTCAGACAACATGAGACTCTAACAACAGTAACTCATCTGTTGATTTGCTGTAAATTAGAGTGAATTTCTGGAGGTATTTTATCTACCAGCAGCACTTCAACCAGCTTTGTGATTCACTCTTGACTCCAAAAAAGGAGGCTGCTTAATCAATCATTAATTTTCAACATGCTTCAAAAGGGCCGTCAGTTTATGTGAACGCAAACAAAAATGGGGATGGAATTTTCAAATGGGTTGGAATCCTATCGGCGATGATATTTTAGTTGGAACCCAGACTATTTCAATGCAGTGTTTTTCTCATTACCAGTCATAAATACTAGGAGCCTCCTTCACCATCCGTTATTCTTGATGTACTTTGTAAACATTGCTGAATGACAAGATGCCAATATATTTTGGATAAGTGAGCAACCAATGGAATGAAAAACATTTCTTTCTCACTCTCTCTTTCTTGTTTCCCCAAATTGGTCTTCCCCCACCCCCTTTCTGACCATTTTTGGCTTCTGAAGTACTTTTATGGTTTGAGACCAGGATATTTCACACTGCCTTCCTCCTACATGAAATTACCCATTACCGGGGGCCCTGCTAAGGTTACAATTTACCCGCTTGTGGTGGGAGTCTGATGCTCCCATCCAGGGGTCGTTTCATAGAAAAAGAGCTAGGGGAACTCATTAGCATAACTCATTAGCATATGCCACACGCCCTGACATCACCGGAAGTGTGTCATAAGGCCACACCCCCTGACTTCACCAGAAGTGTGTCATAAAGCCAAACACCCCGCCCCCAACGGTCCCGGCCGCCGCCGCCCTTGCAGCTCCACTGCCGAGCCCCATGAGGGGCCCGGCGGTGGACCTGCAAGGCCGGTGGGAGTGCAAGGAAGCGGTGGCAGGCAGGGGTGGGGAGAGGCAGGGAGGAAGCAACTTACCCTCCCTCTTCTCCTGCCTCCTCCTGGCTGAATGAGGGCTGGAAGCTGGGCGGCCAGAAGCAGGGGGCGGGGCTTCATCATGTGCCCCGCCCCATACCTCACCCGGGGGAACTACGATCCCCCATGATCCCCCCCGAAATGACCCCTGCTCCCATCACACACACACACACACACACACACACATTCGCTCAATAGGCCTGTGGAGCAAGGAATTGAGGGGAAAGTGCTGTTGATCAGCAGAGCAACATCACTTCTGGGTTTCCCCCCAGATATAATGTCACAATGCTTTAGGAAGTGTCTGAAACCCCTACGGGTTTATCATAGAGTTCTGGGGAAATCCTAGAGTGTTGCGATATCTACTGACACTTCCGCTCCCCATACCTCAGCCCCAAAATCTCCTGGGGGTTGATGGCATAGACCTGGCAACCTTAAGTTCTGCTCTTGAACCCCTGCCAGAGCTGGGGGGAAAGTCACCATAGGCCTAAGTCCCCACACATTTTAAGAAAAACAAAATATAAGTGAAGGAAGATTGGGGAAAGGGGGGGAGTAAAATAAGCTCCACTGATCTCTTCTCTTTCATCGCTCCATCTCAGCATTAAAAAACAGAAACACATACACGCACACACTTATATACAGGACTCACCAATCTTTAAGGACCAAAGCATGAAAAAAATCTATCTGGGAATCCAGATTGGTTCACTTACCTGGAAAAGCTACCAAGTTTTTGAACACCTACTGCAATTTCAAATCAAGCAGTGATAAAGTGAGTACTTACCTACTGGTTTGGTTCACATCGGTTGAGTTCAGATGAGCAGTTTGAAGCGGGAAGGAGTTGTGGAAAAAAAACCCCGGAACAAAGTGTTTCGGGTTTTCCAATTCACACTGCAGTGACTGATGTGGGAGCATACCGGGAGGAGGCGCAAGGGAGCATTCACAATGTTGGCCTGGAGGCACAGCTGTAAGGCACAGCTTTCTTTTTTAGTAATCTGGAGACGTGCGCTTATGCGCATGAGCGCATAAGAAAAATTCTGCTTTTGGCATTCACACTTTGTTGGTGTGGGATGGACGCGGGATAATCATGCTTTCCAGGTTTTGCTACCACCTTCACCAGGTATCTTTTAAACTCAGGAGCGAAGCATTAGAAGATGGGTTGAGTATGGGTGGGGAATGCCGGACAGATGTGCCTGTGTGAACGGCCCATTTAATCCAGTTGTGAAACGTTCCTCACATGTGCCTATATCGGGGCAAACTGCCCATCTGAACTCGTCCATCCTGTTTGCGAAGATGGAACAAAGTTTTGATAAATTCATCTATTTGTCAATGCATTTGTGGCTGTTAGGCAGGTTGTTTAACTATATTCCCTCACAGTGTAGTGCAGTTGTTGTTATCATTTTCCTCATCACATCACAGCAGGGCTTTATTTATTTATTTATTTATTTATTTAATTTCTAGGCCACCCTCCCCATGACCCAGGGCTGTTTACAATGTTGTTGTTTGAATTGTAATCGCTATTGTGCTGTTGCACACTAGAGTTCTAATAATCTAGTGCCATAATCTCCAAGGTCCCAACTTTCATTTTCAGAAAAATTAAGTCTCTAGCCCTTTTCTTTGTAGAGTAATAAGGAGGGATGTGTTACCTGCACATTTGGATCCATCAGAATATGTTTATCTCCCCAGGAACATGATTTTGGAGAGAAATTCAGGCTGCTACGGGATATGGAAGTGAGAAAGTAATATTTTGCAGGTGGAAATCCTTCTGGCCATGGAAAATTCCAGTGGATCCAAACCAATGACTACTAAGGCCAATGACTACCAAGAGTGTATCCAACTAGGAAATTCCTACTGGCTATTCATGTTTTGGTACAAACCTGGAAGCACATTTCCAGTTTATACCTATTTCAAATTACTTTGATAAAAGTGCTTCTTAGTAGAATTGCTGTATATTTTGTCTGTCTCTATCTTATGGCAGATCCTGCATTTGTCAACAGCTTGGGGTATGATCCTTGTTTTGTCAAGACCTTTTCTAGCGGGCATTCTTTGCACTAGTGTCATTATATAATGGGAACACGTGTGCTCTCAGGCACCAGTGTAACTGGATTCTACTGGGTCCTACTTTGTGTGGAAAGGGGGGGTTGTTCTATATTTTATTGTTCCATCACATCATCATGCCTTGGCCCACCACTCAAAGTACTCTCCAGAGTTGAGCTAGTCCTCAAGTTTATCTCCAATGATCTTGTTTCTCCAGGATAACCCTCAGTGCCACCACCTAAGTATTAGTGGCAACCTCCTTCCCTTGGCCTTTATATTCTAGACAAGTGGGGAAAAACCACTTTGACACATTAATGGTAGATCACATGAAGCTATTGCATAGTTCTCTTTCCTCTCAACAGCTAAGTAGCTATCACAAATGCAGCCATGAAGCTTCTCCAGCCTAGGTTAATATATCTTTGTTTCATGAATGATTGAATCATGTTTACTTTGGTGGCTCTTGCAGCTTTTCAACCGTTGAGAGTTCTGGAAGAAGAAGCATGTATGACCCACAGAGGCAATATCAGCCCCAAAAGTGTACTCTTGAACTATCTGATACACTGTGCTTAAATCATTTGAAAGTGAGATGATCCATCTGAATTTCCTTCACTTGGAACAAATTGTTATACACATGGTACGCTCTTCAGCTGATGTTTAAAAGTTCTTCACACATGGTAGCATAAAATACAAGTACATTTAAATGATCATGGCAGTGAACAAATTGTACAGCTAAAACAAAGAGGAACACAGGTCCCTGGTATGAAAAAAGGGAGCAGCAATTTTGAGTTGCATTGTAACCTGTCAAAAGCAATCTTTCTGTCTTGCAGATACCAGGTTGAAGCTTAGCTAAAATATGCTGTGTAATCTGCTAACAGCCTTGGGATTTCAGCCACTTTGCTATGTCTTGTGCCACACTGAGAAAAGCAATACTACCCTGAACAAGCAGTCCAAATAAGCTTCTTGGGAAAGACAAAAGTGCAGGAAACAAGGGCTTTCTTAATCTTCCCCAGGGTGTTGCTTTAGCAGCACAAAACAAAAAAGGAAAAAAAGAAAAACCTACCTCAGGCCTTTGAGGACATGGGCACCATGACAGCAAATACACCCCCAGCAAAAAACCATCAGATACTGAGAATGAGGCCATGTATAGAAATATTGATTTCTAAAAGTCTCATGCCTTCTCCTGTGATGACATTCTGTGTCTCTGTTTCCTGTTGTAGGCCAAATGGTCCAGGGCAGACCAAATGGCCTGAATAACCTCAATAGCCATACCATATAACCATACATTCTTTACCACCTCTAAGTGGAAGAGCCAGACTTCAAGGCGCCTGCTTTAAGGCTACATGGGCCATGTCACGTACATCATGGAGAAGCTGGAAGCTGGGTCACCTGACTGCAGGAGGGGCCTCCAAACTTCTAGCCTATCCCCACACGCAGCTATGGCAACCAACAATTGGCCACATACCCCTGTTGCTTGTGATTGGCTGAATGGCCACAGCTGATTGCGATTAGATTGGGGTATAATTCCATTGATCACTATGGGAGTGATTCTCTTAGCTCTTGCTCTCTTAGCTCTCCCTTCCTCCTCTTGCCATTGTCTGTTTTATGATGCCTGGACATGCTGCCTCTTGAGAGACAAAGAGTTGCTTTGTGACTTGGAGCACATGGTGTGCAGAGATGGGATTCCTACTCAAAATCCCTTGGTGCTACCTGGATTATCACCATGGACAATCTTGAACTCTTGGATGCTATCCTGATCTTGGTAACTATGAATCTTTAATGTGTAGTTAAGGCAAATTGCCCTGGCCTTTGTTATTTTTGTAATCTTTTATAGTCTGTTGCTATGCTCTGTACTGAATAAAGATCCTCCTGTTTGCTAAATTAGTTTTGATGTTGTAATTGAATTCCAAGGCTAAATCCTGTGGCCTAAATGCTCACCATATACGCTGCCATTGGAAAGTAAAAGTGTGCATCTCTGGAGTGAGTTGCTAGTGTGTTCTGTCCCAGATGCCAACTAAGGGTTTGGAATCTCTCCCTTAGGAAAGGCAGGGACTAGTGAAAAGAGGTTCTGGTGGCATATTGTTCTGGAAACCAGAGAGGATATAGATCATCTCGTGGTTTGTTGTTTAATGTACTGAAAAAGTACAGGATTCCCTCCCATTCCTGGACTGGCCTGGGTGGGCAATACCTGTACAGGCCACCACACCTTATTCTGTGCATGTGGACTACAGTTTTAGCCCTCCTTTCCTCCAAGGAGTTCAGGGTGGCATGCATGATAATTCCCTCTCTATTATCCTCACCACAACCCCGTGATGTAGGCTGGCTTAGAGAGAAAGACTGGCCCAAGTTCTCCCAGGAAGCTCCACGGCAGCGTACAGCCCTACTGTAGATAACTCATCACTTGTAATATTAAATCTTGTGCTACATGCTTCAGAACTTGTGGGTTACTCCCACATCTTCAGATTTTTCCCCTGTAGTTTTTCTTTAATTTTATTTATTGCATTTTTAACCTGCTGTGAGAATCCACATCTGCATAGTTGTGCAGTTATGTAAATCAAAGCAAAGAAGGAACATCAAATCATGATTACACTTTAAACAAGGATACTTTATCCTTTTTCTTGTAAGTTCTTACATATGACAGTGATGCTGGATTCCACATGCTATAGTACACACAGGCCGGGACCGGTATGCCCAATAGCTTAAAAAGTGAAAATACAGTTGAATACTTATATCAAATTGTTTCCAAATGAACACTCAAGCGTGTGGGTAGCTTGAGTTGAGAGAAAGCAGGGACTGTGAACAGGGTAAATTTGATTTTCGATCATAGTATTTGTGAGGATAGCACCATCACTACCTGTATCCAAGAATGCAAACAAACCATAATTTGCCAGTGTAGAACCAATGGCAAACTATGGTTTGCACTAAAGCAAAAGTGACTGCTACCAAGTGTATAAGGGAAAGACGAGAAGGAGACAGAACAAGCGAGAGTGTGGGGGAACAGTTACAGGCTCATTCACACAGAACCAAGCATGGACATGACAGTATACAATGTCTGAACCATGCATTTGTACACAACCATGTTCATGTTTCCAAAGACTTGATTATGCAGGAGTTTTGAGCATCCATGGGCCATTAATTCATTAATTATTCAAATTTATACCCCACCCCACCCCCCAAGGAACAGGGTGTCATGTAGATAGGGTAATCCTATTTCATTTTTTTGCAACAAACTGGCAAAGTAAGTGAGACTAAAAGAGGGTAAGTCACAGTGGCATCCTGAGTAGAGTTATGCCCTTTTTAGGTCCATGGACTTCAGTGAACTCTGGAGGGATAGCTCTGCTTAAGCTGGTGCTGTAAAACCTTCCTTTTCTTGGTCCAATATTCACTTATTGTAATATGCTGTAAATAATACAGCAAAGAAATTTGGGATTTTACTTGGTTCTATCTCAGTACCCACTAGCTACTCTGTGTCATGCTGGTGGTCCATAATTAGCTGCATGAAACGTTCATAAACAGAAGAAAGAAGCATTCCAAATATTTCACCATGGCTGTGCAAACACTTCCAACACAGTAGCATATTTGTCATGATTACTCATATTTTTTTGCTTTTATAAACATAAACATTTCCCACATGAAAGTCTGTACAGTAGAAATGTTTGTGACTAAGGCTCTATTTTAAGACAGTGTGATTTTTAACTTATCTGATTCTGAATATATCTCTGAAAACAAGTCATTTTCCCTTACTGGACTTATTGTTTGGTGTAGTAGTTAGGAGTATGGACTCTAATTTGGGACAACCGGGTTTGATTCCCCAGTACTCCACATACAGCTGCTGCTATGACCTTGGGTCAGTCACAAGTTCTCTCAGAACTGTTCTCTCAAGAGCAGTCCTTGAAAGAACTCTCTCAGCCCCACCTACCTCACAGGGTATTTGTTGTGAGGAGAGGAAGGGAAAGGAGATTGTAAACTACTCTGAGACTCTGAGTGAAGAGCAGGGTATAAATCAAATCTCCTCCTTCTCCTCCTTCTCCTCCTCCTCCGCCTTCCTCTTCTTCCTGTTTTTCAAGAACTCAATGGCATTTGAAATCATGTGTGTAGATACTGGCCTTATAAGAGAACTTATCTTACCTGTTCTAGGTAGAGGATCATCATTAACAAGTGCAAAGAAACACTGAGATAAAGCACTGCTTGTCTACCCTGTAGGCCATATCTCCGATCCTGCCCTTGCTACATGCAATTGAGAGTGGCAATTAATTACTGAATGGGAATGTGCATCCCTGTTATTTTTATTTATGTATAATATGTATATCTTATCTGTCAGTTTAAAAACAAACTTTCAAAGTACAGCATTCAAATCACCCTATTAAATCCAGTATGCTAGAGGCATCAATCATCACAGTCAAAAAAATCAGACTATTGAAACAACAATAGCAGTTTTGTCTGTGTGTGTGTGTAAGAATCTCTTTTAATTGCCATGCATAGTCAGGAAGACCATTTTCATCCTACTAATTTTCGTTGTTAAATTTCAAGTTTTTGTTTCAGTTGGGTAGCAGCGCTAACCTGTAGTAGTGGAACAAAATTTAAGTGCAGTAGACATCAGCAAAATATTCCAGGGTATAAGCTTTAGCGAGTCAAAGCTCACTTTATTGGAACCAATTTTTGTTGTTGTTGTTTCTTTTGTATCAGCACTTCCAAATGAATAGAAGATACAATTCAGCATTATATGGGTTAGGTTAGATTTGCTTAGCCTGTGAACTGGGGCTCAGAACTTCTGTGTCGAAGTTCAACTTTGATGAAACCACAGATGAGGAACCTAAATGGTAAGGCTGATACCTGAGAATGTCCGGAAGAAGAATATTCTGTAACTGGGAAGTCACCATGTAAAAGAGCCACCCATACTGGAAAATGCAACAAAATTGTCATCATGGTGCAGATACAGATGAATAGCCACATAAAGCACTGTATCCTGCTTTAAGGACGCCAGGTTGCTCCCTGTGGCAGGCTGCCTTCTGTCCAACCATCTGTGCTCCTGCTACTGCTCTCTGGAATAGTAGGAGTAGGGGGGAATAGAGATTTGGGGAATTCCTAGAGCATCATGTGCAGTGTTCCCTGTAAGCTGAGTTATAGTGAACTAGCTCACAGTTTTTTAGCCTCCAGCTCACACATTTTTGTTTTAGCTCAGGAAGGATGGCTCCAGAGCAAACTAATTTATGAAGTAGCCATAGGGTTGCCAGGTCCAACCTTTAGCTACAGTGGGGGAGTCTTGGCCCCTCTCCAGGACTTCTTTGGTGCGCCCGCAAAGCACACAAGCCCGGAAGTGACGTCATCATGTTGGGCATGTTGGGGGCAGGACCACTATTATTCAAGGGAAAACCATAGAGTTTTCCCTCGAATGATAGAGCATCCCCCCGCAACGTGCCTGGCGTGATCCTGGCACTTTGGGGGTGGGGTTCCCCCCAGCAGCTGTATCCGGGCCAGTGGGTAAGAGGTCCATCAAGCGGACAAACCCCTGCCCCCCTGGGGAACCTGGCAACCCTAAGTAGCCAAATCGCTCACTCACAACTTTAATGCCAGTAACTCACAAAGCAGAATTTTTGCTCACAAGACTCCACAGCTTAGAGGGAGCATTGCTCATGTGATATTGTGACATTTCTTCAAGTATGAATACTGGAAGTGATGTCATGGTGCAACCAATGCCTATTTTAAAGTCTCCAGCTCCGCTTTGTTCCTAGGACTGGCAAGCCTACCCTGCTTCCATTCACTGATTTGCATTTCTGGATCAGGAAGTTAAATTAGTTTAACCTTTTTTTGTGTGGTGGCAGTGGTACTCACTGGTACTGAATACTGGCACCTTCTTTTCAGAGGGGGCCCCTTCCAAGTTCTGAGGGGGGAACTGGTGGAAGTACATGCAACCTTATATATGAGTAGTGGCAAGTCTTTTAACAACAGCAATAAAGCACTGGTTTTCATCACCATTTTTTTTTCTTTCAGGGGATTTTGGCAGTTGTATTTCTGTGCTGAGGAAGGGAGCCTATGATGGTAAAAACCCAGTACTGTTATATTAGTACAGCACTGGTACAGATGGATTGGGGGTAAACACAAGTCACATTACAGGCTTTCCCCCATATTATCCAAAATTAGGAGCAATGTTTAGAGAATAAAATACATTATGAATCAATTAAAACTTAGAGTTAGCAAGGTCTTTCTGCTGCTTTAAATACAGTCATAATAAATTCAAAAACACTAAAACGGCCTCACAATTGACGGTGTTAATAATAAAAGGCCAAAGTATTGACATCATCAAAACATGGTATTGGCGTCAGTGTAGTAAGCAGAAAATCAATGTTACTTGTCACAGTGATTTTTTTCTTATTATTATTAAACCTTAACGAGTCATTGCACTGTATTATAAAATGTGTCATTTAAGGGGCATTTAATCAATTAGCTATTTACTTTTATATAGTCCTCCTTCAGGAAGGCAGGCAGCAAATAAAAACAATACCGAGATGAATACAACATTTTAAAAATGCATATTTTTAAGTCCAACATTAAAGTTTGATCGTGCTTTTTTACATGCTTTTTTGAGAAATGCAGGATGTGGGAAACACAACAAATATTAAGGACATGGAAATGGTAAATGCAAGAAGATTACCTTGAATTGTCTAAGTCACCCATAGTCTCTAAAGCTGAAACATCCTTGAGGTTGTAAAAAGGTTTAACAGCTTTTGTATGTAATTATATCTCCTTTGTCAATGTGGTTCTGTAAGCAGAGTGTGGGGCTTAGACCTGAGAGGCTCTTTGCAGCAAATAGCGTCAATGGCTGGTTTTGAACAAAGCAAGAAGGCATGGTGACCTATATCACAGTGTGCTGAAATGCTGAGAATGTTGAATTAGGAACAGGAAAACCTGGGTTCACATACATATAAACAAACACACAAAGTTGCCTAATTCTGAATCAGGCCCTTGGTCTATCAAAGTCAATGTGGCCTGCTCTGACTGTCAGCAGCTTCCCACGTTCTTTCACTTATTTATTTGTTTGTTTATTTAAAACATTTCAGTGCCACCTTTGTACCCAAACAGGATCCTCAGGGCGACAAACATGAAAGCATCCAATCCTGTCATTGCTCTTGGAGACTCCAAGTCAGAACAAATGCAGAACTTACTACCTGATCCTTTTTAAACTGGAGTTGATAGGGACTGAACCTAGGACCTTTTGAACACATAGCAGCTGCTCTACCACATGGTCAACGCCCCTTCCTGAAATACCTAGTCAGCCATGAAGCTCAGTGTGTAACCATGAGCAACCCACATACTCTCTCACCTAACTTACCTCATAATGTTATTATGCAAACGAAACCATCATTGTGATGACAGTGATTTTCAGGCACCACAGACAATCATCTGACCTTGAAACCTAATTTCAGTTGTTCATACACTATGCTAGAACTCCTTATCGGATAGGGAACTGCTGCTATTTTGTATTATCTAAAAAGAACCCCTTTCCAGCACAGATTGCCAAATCACATCCCAAGCCCTTAATCAGCCCTTCAGCTACTTAACAATTGAAGGACATTAGCCTACTAGACTGCAGCTGGTGTGACAAGACTTCTGAAAAATTGTCCAATAGCTTGGGGGCCAAGAGCCATCAAGGGTGACAAAGTGGAAGTCAGGTCCACATTGAGGTTGTTACCCACAAAAAGCAGCCTGGGTGATCCAGAACTGAAACTGGGCTGCCCACTCCAAAATCAGAAAGAGCCAAGGTCTAAAAAATGGGTGGCCCTTCATCTCCCAAAATTGTCCACTCCTGCATTTACAGCCCAAGTGTCAGTTAAATATGGAGACTCTACTTCTTCTTATGTACCCCTTGCAGCATCCTGCTGTGTTTTGCTGTTTTTGCACCTGCTCTTGATCCCATTTTGCCTTAGCAATTTCTCTCCGTCTTACCTTATGTTCCGCAAGCTCCATATCTGATCTTTTCGCTAATCTGTGCCCTTTGCAACTGTATACTATGAACAGATTATGATTCTCCAAAAGCATAAGCATTAAACCCTTGACAGGCAAACAAAGTAACAGTTGTAAGGCATTTTTTCAGATTATGTGCCACATCGATGAATATAAAAATCATGCAGAATTTTTACATTTTTGTGTTTCTCCCTGATCTACACCCACAGGGCACATCTATTCCCTTTTGGGATTGTATCGAAAGCCAAATGGACAAGTCTGTGGCATAATATTCTGCAGAATATACACTGATAAATCCATTAGGGTGATCTTCTTCCAGCTAGATCCTCCATGCATTTGTTCATTCCAAAAATGTATATGCCACCTTTTCAGAGAACCTGGTCAATCATTCGAGTGAAGCAGCCAGAAATTATTTGCAAATGCATAACAAGATGTTATGCCTCATGGATTACAAATATACTGCATGTGATCTATTGTCTTACAATTGCTCTAAAGCACATTTTTATATATTTATATATCTTTTATATTAAAAAGATACATTTAGAAAATTAACATATAGTTAACTAAGAAACCCCAGTCTGAAGTTCTGCAACATGGAGAAGATGGTTAACCCTTTTCCCTTGTTTAGCTTTGCCCATTGAAACAAAATCCTCCACACACGCTTATAAGCTATTTGCCATGACAGGGGGGAAATACCATCTTTGCGTATTTTTTCACTGCTTCTGTGTATGCTTGTGTGTAAAGTGCTGTCAAGTTGCAGCCAACTTATGGCATGCCCAGAGGGTTTCCAAGGCAAGTGATTAAGCAGAGGTGGTTTGCTTCTGCCTTCCTCTGCAAAGTGTTCCTTCGTGGCCTCCCTTCCAAGTACCAACCCAGCTTAGCTTCCAAGCTCTGATGAAACTGGGCTATACTATACCATTCCACACACCCCTTCAAGGGATATTCAAAGAGTGAGGCTGGGGATGGTCAAATCCATGTACCTTTACAAATTCCTGGGGAGCTCTGATCACAGGTTGGGTTTTTTTAGTGTGGTATGCTGGGGAAATGCACAAGTATACACGTGGGATTCTCTAGTAAGTCAAATAGCCAACCGCCATGACCATTGTAGTTTGGGAATATGGTGCAGGATGAAAGACTTCTCAACATGAGTCATCATCACAATCCAAATCATTCTCTGCACACCAAGGAACTGAGGAAAACCCACAACTCAAGTGTGAGTGCTACACTGAACACAGGGTGGGGACCCTGGACCCAATGTGTGTTCTCCATAATGTGTAATATTTAGTACCCTTACTATCTCCACTGTCTCCTGTAGGGTAAGTGCAACAAAAGAGTGCCCTTTTACTGAACTGTCTTGAAAACAGCAGTATGACAACAAAAAACACAAATCAGGACCATACTAGGGGGTAAGTGTCAAGCAGTTCTCTTTCATTTCTCTGTGTAAATCAGCAATCTACTGTGGCTGCTTTTCATTTAAAGATAAGGTTTGGAGACTGTTTCTGCATCTCCTTCGTAACTCTAGTTTGGTTCTCAATTGTTTGCAAGTCCAGTGAGTGACAGGATGCATTAAGGGCAAAAAAAATCCAAATTAGAATTCAAAGAAAACATTCTGGACTAACCTTGTCAATAACCAGTGAATGCATAATGTGATACTGGACAAAAGTCATTTTGTACCTTCATGTCAGAATGGATTATGGAAAAGAGTGCCTGTATCCTACTAGAGCACATTGCTTTTTCAACTCAAAGGTTATCCAGAGCAGCTAAAGAAATGGTGCAGTTACAACAGGCACTTGATTAAATATATTACATCTTCATAGCTATTTGAACTGCCGAAATACTGTCGAAGAGGGCACTGTCTCCAGCGCTTCCATGGAAATAAAGCGATACAAGTGATTTCAAATATAAGGAAGGCATTCAATAATTCTGCACTCATTCTTACCAACTGGCATTCATAAAACATCTCTTCTCCTCTCCATTGCTTCCACATAATAGTTTTCACAGATACAAACTTCCCATCATGAAGATAGGACCAAGAAGTTTTTGCTGACAACATCAGAATTTATTTATTGGAAAAGGCTTTAAGTCCTGTCTCTCAAACCAAAGGATTTCAATATATACTATTAGATTATTATCCCATATATCTTCAAAGGAGCATGTGGCAGCATGCAAAATCTTTCCCCAACTTTTTAGCATCACAGCAATCCTGTTACACAGGTTAGGCTGAAGGACCAAATAACTGACCAAGTGTTACCCATTGTGTTTATGGTATTTATTTATACTCTGCTTTCCCCCAGCAATTGGGACCCAAAAAAGGCTTACAATACAAAAGAAACAAACACAGAGAAGAGGAGGAGGAAGGCTTCTGAAGGTAAAGGTTTTCCTCTTCTCTCTCTCTCTCATGCCTAGACAGAGAATCTCTGGCTTGATATCAAAAGATGGATTCCCTCAAACCTCTAACTGCACTAGGTCCAAGACTCTCAGGGTGTAAATACAGAGCTCTTAGTGAGGGAGGAGCTAGAGTCTTTTACAGAGTAGGAATATCAAGTTGTTATGTCAATTGTGGTGGTAGATTTATACTCTTAGGTAATGCAATAGGGAGTGCATTTGTGCACTATGTTCACAGGGTGGGAAAGATGCTGAAAATCAGCCTTATCTTGAGCTCCCACGGCACTTTTAAATAAATAAATACTCTTCTGTAGGGACCCTATTTGGGTGGAAAGATGGCATAGAAATGTTTTAAATAGATTTTAAAAAACCAGTACAATTCCTCTAAAAAACTATACCCTAAAATATCAAGTTAACATTCTTCTTTGGTTTCCCCTTTTCAGAGCCCCTTACAAGAGAGATGAGTGCTGTCCCTTATCTCATGCTCAGGATATTTGCATGTTTCTACAACTGGCAAGGCAGCAAACACAAGGGAATCAAGGATGATGAGATGCCTTATGGCCTTTGAGATGGGACTTGAAGGAAGTGGCTCAAAAAGCAGGGTTGTTCGCTGCTTCCAACTTCTTATGAAATGCTGCTGGCAAGGTGGGACATGGGGAAGGGACAGAGAAGGGATTTGAGCCTACCAGGTTTTCAGCTGGCAGAAGAGTGGGGAAGGGTCTCTACACTAAAGCTGTGCTTAGTATTGTGGGACCCATTTGGATGAAAGGCAGAAGGGGCAGGGACTGTAGTGAGAAGAAAAATTAGGCAAGATTGAATAGACAAGTTGGATGTATAATCTGCAAGCTTTCCTCTTTTAAAAATTACTGTTTGATTGCAAATTGTGAGTAGTGCCTTCAGATTTTTCTTGAGCATTCAGAGTTTTTCTAAATTGTTTTGCACATTGCATGTTTTTGCACTGGTTTCCCTTCATGTCTTCCTCTTTCATCTACCATCTATCCAACCCACCCAACAGGAAAAAGTTATTAACTGACAATAGTGCTTTCCTTGGTCTTGAACCTACTGTATGGGGAAAGGCAGCTTCCTGCCTTGTATGTGTAATATTTTTGGTCTGCCAGTATTGCCTGCTTCTCGAACCTTAGTGTGTTCATTGAATGTTCTGAATTGGACATTCTTTTACATTGAGCACTGTCACCTATGAGCTGTTGTACAATTCTGTAAATTCTGAACACACACCAGCACAGTGAATGGCACTGACTGATAAATGTAACTGCAGGGGCAAAAAAGAGAACAGCCACATAAAGAGCGCTTAGGGCTCTTTAGCTTGGAGAAACGACAACTGAGGGGAGACATGATTGAGGTTTATAAGATTATGCATGGGATAGAGCAGGTAGAGAAAGAGGTACTTTTCTCCCTTTCTCACAATACAAGAACTCATGGGCACTCAATGAAATTGCTGAGCGGTCAGGTTAGAACAGATAAAAGGAAGTACTTCTTCACCCAAAGAGTGATTAACACTTGGAATTCACTGCCACAGGAGGTGGTGGCGGCTACACGCATGGACAGCTTCAAAAGGGAATTAGATAAGCATATGGAGCAGAGGTCCATCAGTGGCTATTAGCCACAAGGTATAGATAGGGGCTCTGGGGCAAGTGGTGCTCTGTCTTCTTGGTGCTTGGGGGGGTCAACAGTGGGATGGCTTCAAATGTCCTGGCCCCTGGTGGACCTCCTGATGGCACTGGTATTTCTGGCCACTGTGTGACACAGAGTGTTGGACTGGATGGGCCTTTGGCCTGATCCAACATTGGCGTCTCTTATGTTCTTAAATGTAGCTGATTTTAAATGAAGAAAAATAAAAAGTCTGATTAGTTGTTGTAGATTTTCCAGGCTGTATGGCTGTGATCTTGCACTGTAGTACCTGACGTTTCATCAGCAGCTGTGACTGGCATCCTCAGAGGTATAATACAGAAAGATGGAGTACTCTCTGTGTCAGTGTGAGAAGAAAAATGGTAGGCAGGTAATTTGTATTTACTCAGGAAGGTAGGGTAGGGCTGAGTCATTATCTTGTAGGAGTTTCCCAGGTTGTGACATGCTAATGGAGGAGCTTTCTTGAGGAGGTTCTTTTGCATATGGATTGGCTGTTGAAATTCTAATCTTATCTGTAGTGCTGTTGTAAGATGTACAAAGGCAAAAAAGCATCGTGTATACAATGAAAATATGAGAAATAATATAATTTAATACATACTATAAATGCAAAGTCAAATAGTAACAAAATAATATAATCATAAATGTACTACAGTATAAATCATTTCAAAAATCATGCAGAATATATACAAATCTGATGCACTAGGCACAATCATTCAACAAAGACTAGTCCAACGACTCTATCATCTATAAATCTTGCAGGTGTCTTGCTATGTGCAAAGCAGCAAACCAGGATATTTATTCAAAATACTGCTGTAAAGAGGCAATCTGATAATCCGTCGCTGCAAGAGAAACAATTCGACGGCTTCCTGGATGTATCAGCCACTTCCAGCCTTCTTTCTCAAGAATCACTCTTGCAATTCCTTGTTTAAATCATTCTTTAGGAGCCAATATCCAATCTCGTACCAACATTTTCTTTTCCCATGGGATTGTCTACTGAGGTTTCTATTATGCCTCTTTTTTGCCGAGGGTGGTGATTGGAGTTTTTGTGTAAATAACAATCCGTGTGAGTCGGTTTTCTGTAGACCTTGTGACCTAATTGAAGGTTAGTTTTGTGGATGACCATGATATCTAGGAATGGGAGTTTACCCTGGATTTCTTTTTCCATGGTGAATTGTATGTTTGGGTGGATATTGTTGAGGTGGTCTAAAAACTCCATCGGTTCTATGTCTCCATGGCTCCAAATGATAAAGGTATCATCTATGTACCAGAATCAGACTGTAGGTTTGTTGGGTACAGATTCTAAAGCTGTTTTTTTTAAAAAATGTTCCATGTAGAAGTTTGCTATAACCGGGCTGAGAGGGCTTCCCATGGCAACCCCATCCATCTGTTCATAGAATTTGTTATCCCATTGGAAGTAACTGGTTGTCAAACAATCTCCCTTATAAATAAAGTATGGCACTTCTCTAGAACATTCCACATGCTCTAAAATCAGTTCACTCTCTGATCTGTCATTCAGAGGGTCTCTCTATCCACTGGCTGCTTTGCCTGAGTCCTGCCTCCAACATTCTAAACATTTTGCTGTTCCTCTCCCCCCCATAGCCAGTCAGAACACAGAGGTTATTTGCATATGCAGCCTCATTGGCCTTTGCCTCGGAACACAGAGGTCGTTTGCATATGCGATTTGATTGGCTTTTGCCTCTAACATTCTAAACAGTTTGCTCTTCTGAGGTAAAATGTGTCCCATCTCCAGGTGAGGGCTAGAGATCACTCAGAATTACAACTGCTTTCCAGACAGCAGAGATCAGTTCCCCAGGAGAAAATGGTGGGCTCTGTATCCTTATATGCTGCTGAGGTGGCCCCCATGGCAGCCAATGTGACGTAGAAGTCAGGGCTTCAGAGCACGGGAGAACCTGCAGGTGTGTGTGGGGGGTGGAAAGCTGAAGAGTGAGGGGGAAATAAAGGTATGTTGGTGATTGGCTGGGAAGGAGATAGGGTTGCCAACTCCAGGTGGGAAATTCCTGGAGATGTTCCACCCTCCAAACCAACCATTCCCTTCTGGGGAACCATAATTACTAATCTCCAGGTGAGGGCTGGAGATCACTCAAAATTACAACTGTTCTTTAGGTAGCAGAGATCAGTTCCTCTGGAGAAAATGGTGGACTCAGTGTCATTATACCCTGCTGAGGTCACCACAGCAAATTGACACTGAGTGTCCAAGGCCGGGGCACCCGCCCAGAGCCTCTTTGTAGAGGCCGTTGTATTTATTTCCACAATGGACCTTTTTCCTAGTGGTGGAATAAGGCTGTTATATCATCTGGAAAAATCTGATTAACAAGTATAAGTGTGTCTTTTACTGGAACCCTGGTAGAAAGAGATGCCACATCAAAACTGATGAGTATGTCCTGTGGACTGATTTCAGAGGACTGATTTTGTTGATGAAATGTGTTGAATCTTTGATGTATGTTGTGGTTTTTCCGATGTAATTCTGTAAAACACAAAATGTTCTACATCTTACAACAGCACTACAGATAAGATTAGAATTTCAACAGCAACAACATATTTGAACAATGTATAAGTACACACAAAAAACTAAATCCCTGAAGTTATCCAAAAATATACTAGATAGTAACATTTAAGACTTCTTCTATACTGGTGCAGTTTATTTTTGCTATTATTCCCCTAATTCCACATTTCATCTATCTGGTTATGGAAAACACTGCATTTGCTTTCATTTTCTGGATGAGGTCTCCCTTTCACTGTATCACTCTACAGTTCCAGTGTCATGAGTCAGCCAGGGCTCAGTGATAGTGAGGACTCCTAAGGAGAAGAGGAGCCCCATGTAGCCAGCTCCAAGTCAGCAGAAGCCAGCAAGCAGGAAGATGAGCTGCAGGCTTGTCAGGATTTATAGCCAACAGCTGGTGCAGAGCCATCAACACCCTCCAGCCCTGATTCAACAGGTGAAATTCAGTTGTTTGTTTGCAGCCCTCCAGTATCACCCACACCCTTAGAGCGCCACAGATGGAGGCTAAGAACGGAGCTACAGGAGAGACAGCAAAGTGCATGCCTCCTGGCCTGACGCCAGGATTATTCCCAAGCAACTGGCTGCAAGCATGACCCTTAAGCATATGGCTATAAAAACCAACCAAGGGAGGCTGTTAAGCATGGATGCAACATGTATGATAAATGCTCAACCACCAACTCTGCCTTGCCTGACATTCTGGAACCTTGATCTTTGGACTGAATGACTATGCCTTGCCTGACTTCTGGAACCCCCACCTTTGAACTGAATGACTCTGTCTGGTCTTTCTGGTGTCTGATACTCCAATCCTGCTAGTCAGTACATCCAGGGTCTTTGCTTCTGTCTCATTTGAGCTAGAGACACTCAGCACAAGGTTAAAAATTCCCAGATGAATCACTACCCCCATGACATGATCTTAAAAACATATCTGTTACATCAATTCTTATCTCATTATTGATTATAAGAATCTAAGTGAATGCTAGTCCATAAAAGCTAGGCTTGCCAAGTCCCCCCAGGGGGCGGGGAAACCGCCGCCCCAGAGGCCCGTTCCCCACCGCCGGCAGATCAGGCCCTGGGGGGAACTCCACCCCGACGTGCACATTGCCCGGAAGTGACGCGGGCACGCTGGGGGCGGGGCCACGGTCATCCAAGGGAAAACTCTATGGTTTTCCCTCGGATGGTCGTGGCCCTGCCCCAGCGTGCCCGGCGTGCCCGCGTCACTTCCGGGCGACATGGATGCGGCGTGCGCGCGCTTCAGCCACCATCCGGGAGTCCCCCACTGCGACTGAGTTCTCACTTGGCAACCGTAATAAAAGCTTAAATGAATAAAATGTGTGAGTCTTTAAGATGCCATTGCATCATACCAACAAGGAAGAGGTGCTTTTTTATTCTAAAGCAATTATTATAAACCAAAAAAAAGTGATCTTGAGTGTCTTCTGATTTTGCCTCATTCTTCAAAAACTTGATGAGTCAATGAAACCCTGTGTCACAATAAACCTGCTAGTCTCTAAGGTGCCACAAGACTTATTGCTGTTTTATCTTGATGGGGGATGTTTCAAAGTGGGCATTTATCCTTTCTTTCCCTATGAAATAATCTTATTCATAAACCTATTGTCATGATCTGTGCAGGACTGGGAGCAGGGCCTGGTGCGGCCTATTCCCAGGAGAGACCTGCATGGCAATGAAAGCAGGCAGCCTACAGTCCCCATAAGGCTTAGCAACAGGTTATAGCCAATCAGAGAGGGAGATTCTGTGAGGAGACTGTTGAACTGTGTGAAGAGGTCGGTCTTCGCCCTTAAGTGTGTAAAATGGAGGGTTTCTCGGTCTCTCTGCTGCCTGGTCTGTGGGGACAGGCTGGTCTGGGAGAGAGGAAGATCCACTGAGCTCAGTGTGAGTGGTAGGCAGGTTGTGGGCCTGGAAGTAGAAACAGATAGCTGTGTTGGATTATTGTTTTTTTTCCCCCTTTCACACTGTTATACCCTTTTAAAGCACCTTGCCTTGTCTTGTTTTCCATGCCCGTGTTGTTTTTAATAAACCCTTTCTGTTTAATTAATTCTCTCTGCCTAGGTCAATCACGCCTGTGTGTTCTCGGCTGAAAAGGGCCTTGTTGGATGGGCTTGAGAGGGTACCCTCAGCCTTCTCAACAGGGACCAAAGTCCAGGGTGGTGGCAGCAGAAGGTGGAGACCCCCCTGGGATCATGACACCTATATTTCTACTTAAGGGTTTAAAAAAAAATGAGCAAAGCAAATCACTGAGCAAAGCATCAGGTTTGGTGTAGTGGCTAGAAGCACAGTCTCTAATCTGGGAGAACTGGGTTTGATTCCCCACTCCTCCACATACATCTGCTGGTGTGACCTTGGGTCAGTTACAAGTTATTTCAGAGCTGTTCTCTCATGAGCAGTTCTCAAAAGAGCTTTCTCAGCCCTACCTACCTCACAGGGTGTCTGTTGTGGGGAGGAGAAGGGAAAGGAGATTGTAAACTGCTCTGAGACTCCTTCGGGTAGTGAAGGGCAGGGATAAATCCTATCTTTTCCTCCTCCTTCTTCAGAGCTAGGTTACCTTAAATCCTGCAAACAAGAACACAACAATACTCATTTATTTACCTAGCCACTCTCGTGAGCCATTTATACCTGCTGGGAAAGGAACTTGCAAAATCAAGTTTAATCTCAGATCCAGATTCAGAAATATACCTCTGAGATCTTAAAATAATTTTCTCCTTAAAAGCATCGGCATAGCCAATTAATTTAAGCAGATCAGTAAATATTGGGGACTGGGAGGCATTCAGAGTTAAATTATTCGTCAGGTTTAACAGCTTGATGACTTCCTCTGAGGTAGAGAAGTGAAATGACACAATTACACTGCATCTCATCCAAAAATAGTTACAAGAGAAAACTTTGTCCTTAGACCTTTCCCTGTAATATATGAAAATCCCAGTCACTATACAACCTTTAATTTATAAGTTTTCTCATCAGTCTCTATGTATGCCATAATATAAAAATTCTACCAGATAAAATAGTAAGATTTGAAGTAACTTTCCAGGAGAAACTCAATTCCCCAATCGGTTCCCATGGAGTTGAAAGGAATTATTCCAGAACAGGTGGCTTTAAGATCATGGATTGATATAAAACACAGGTCTACAGATTCCATTGTTTCCAATCTGTTTCCATGCAGGAAAACTACATTCCACTTAGAAACACTTTTTAATGTAAGAAGCATGTGGGGAAAAAATTAAAAGAAATGCATGTGTTTGCACAATGGTACCAACTGTGCAGAAAGGCCATCAGAAAGGCTGGTATGTCAATGAGGAAAGCTATCCAGATACGATACACCTCTAAAGGTTAGGGCAGCTGAACTGGTGGAAAGGCCAGTTCAGCCCTCCTAACCTGTCATTCACACATCCATGGTGTTTCCACCCACAGAGATATTTGCTAGCCCATCCAACTAGCACAGCTGGTTTCATAAAATCATCATCGTGTTCTGGGGGGGGAGATTTTTGTCTTTCCTCTGTATACTTCCCCCAGGGTTATTATCATTTCACACACCGCACATCTTGCATTCACTCCTTGTTCACTGTAGCTTCCAATGTATACATGGCAGGGGTAGCCACAGCTGGCTAGAAATCTCTGGCTATTACAATTGATCTTCGGACAGCCAAGAACAATTCCGCTGGAGAAAAATGGCTGCTTTGGAGGGTGGATTCTATGACATTATACTCTGCTGAGATCCCTCCCCTCCCCAAACCCTCCCCTCCCCAGGCTCCACCCCCAAAATCTCCAGGTATTTTCCAATCCTGAGGTGGCAACCCTAGCTAGGGCCTACCTGCAGCACATACCCCTATCAAGCCCACATTACGAGATGTGTTTGCAAGTACTGTGTAATATGCACACACACAGGTTGAGTTCAGACGGGCAGTTTTGAAGCGGGAGGGAGTCGTGGCAAAAAAGACCCAGAACAAACTGTTCCGGATTTTCCCATTCACACTGCAGCGACTGATGCGGGAGCATACCGGGAGGAGATGCAAGGGAGCATTCACACTGTTGGCCCGGAGGCACAGCTGAAAGCCGTGGCTTTCTTTTTTGTAATCTGGATATATTTTGTAATCTGGATATATGTGCATGAGTGCATAAGAAAAATTTGGCTTTTGGCATTCACACTTTGTTGGTGCAGTATGGATGCAAGATAATCACGCTTTCCAGGGTTTGCTACCACTTTCACCAGGTATTAACTCGGGAGCGAAGCATTACAAGACAGGTTGAGTACGGGTGGGGAACGCCGGACAGATGTGCATGTGTGAACGGTCCATTTAATCCGGTTGTGAAACGTTCCTCACATGTGCCTGCCCATCTGAACTCAGCCACATACAATATACAAAACAAATTCCAGAAATGTAGCTTCACAAAGAATCTTGTGGCATTTTTAAAGCCTACCAAATATGTGGCATAACCTTTCATGCATCACAACCTATTCCATTACAAGCATGAAGTGTTACAGTTAGGATTGCAAACAACTTGGAGAAAATATGTTCCTCTCCTTTAACAGAGGCTCAATGGAATGTTATTTACAGGTGAGAGGGTTGCCATAGCATAGCCTGGCAACTGATGGGGAGATGGGGGAAGCGGGGACTTCTGTACTACCAGAGGGTTGATCAGCATCTCTGGAATAATGATATCACTTCTGATGCAACCCAGAAATGATGCCATCACATTGGGATGACACTCTAGCATTCACCTAGAAATCTATGGTTTAACCATAGATTGTATCCCCTTCATTTCAGCCAGGCATTTACTCCCACCCTCTAGCTGAGTGGCAGGGAGTGGGAGCTGGCACCCCTACCAGATGATGTTATTTACCTTTGTGCCCTGAAACACTTCAACTGCCCGTTTCTACAGTTTAATCCTCTGTTAAAGGAACAAAACATTTTTCTCCAAGTGGTTGACAACCCTAGTTACAGTTTGTTTGCAGAGTGCTAAGACTACAGACTGAAGAAGTATGAATGGGGCAAGCTGGTGGTTTAAATGCAAAGAGAGGCTCAAAGGCCCAGTCTTCCCACTAGACGTACGTGTATTACATAACAGTTGAAAGTACAAATGAAAACAATATCCAGTCAAAAGACTGAACAATCTGCTCAGAGTTGGCCCATCCATCATGTGGTTGAGTGTCAGACTAGGGTCTAGGAGACCCAAATCCCCACTCTGCTCTGAAGGCTTGGTGGGTGACTTTGGGCCAGTCATACAATCTCAGCCTAATACAATCTACGTCAGTTTGGTGTAGTGGTTAAGTGTGCAGACTCTAATCTGGGAGAACCGGGTTTGAGTCCCCACTCCTCCACTTGCACCTGCTGATGTGACCTTGGGTCAGTCACAAGCTCTGGCACAGCTGTTCCTGAAACAGCAGTTTGTGTCAGGGTTCTCTCAGCCCCACCTACCTCACAGGGTGTCTGTTGTGGGGAGGGGAAGGGAAAGGAGTTTGTAAGCCGCTCTGAGACTCCAAATGAAGGGCAGGGTATAAATCCAATCTCTTCTCTTCTTCTTCTTTGAAAAGTATGCAGACGGAGAGTGATTTCAGCTAAGCATACCTTTATTTAGTTCAGGACAAAGACAAAGGAAACCCGCTCACAGGCCGGTTTATATGCGTTCAGAAAGCCCGCCACCAAGTACACCTAAACACACCCCCTACTCCCGATAGGCTATTTACAGTAACCGGGCGACCATTGGTCTCCCGGCTGAGAAGCTGGCCCTTTGATTGGGCCGGCTAGGATCCTACGGACCCATTGTCTTTGGACATGAAGCTATTGAAGAGTTGTGCCTGGCCAGCCCGGGCAAGTCCGGGCATGTCAGGCTGAATACATTACACCCCTCCCCCCTTGGTTCAGAAGGCACCCACAGACGAAGTCCTTCAGGTAGGCGGGTGGCTTCTTGGGGCGCGTCGAGCGTCGGAGCTCCGGGGTGTTGTGGATCCGGTTCCGGTAGTGGGGCCGATGTGGCCGGCTCTGGGTCCTCGTCCGGATCCTCTGGGTCCCGCTGTAGCGTGCGACTGCGCAGCTGGTCAATGTGCCGGTGGAGGATCTGGCCATCCTCGCTGGAGACCTCGTACGAACGGGGGCCCTTGACCCGTACAACTCGGGCCGGGATCCATCGGGGCCCCTGGCCGTAGTTTCGTGCGTACACCGGGTCCTCTGGAAAGAACCCTCTGGCCGACTCGTACGTCTCGGTGCCCGGGGCCTCCGGGGTTGCTCGGTCTGGGTGTAACCGATCCAGTCGGGAGGCCAGGCGGCGGCCCAGCAGTAGTTCGGCCGGGGAGCGGCCGGTCGTGGTGTGTGGCGTGGTACGCTGTCCGAAGAGAAAGGCTGCTAGTTTATAGTCCCAATCGGTGGAGTCCAGTCGGCGAAGTGCGTCCTTTGTGGTGCGCACCATGCGCTCCGCCTGGCCATTCGTGGCAGGGTGGAACGGGGCGGATCGGACGTGGCGGATCCCGTAGTACCTGGTGAAAGCCTGGAACTCGGCCGAGGTGAACGCGGTTCCATTGTCCGTGACCAGCGTGTCGGGGATCCCTTGGCCGCTGAAGATCCTCCACATGGCCCGGATTGCGGCCTGCGAGGATGTGGAGGGCACGGGGACCACTTCCAGCCACTTGCTGTATGCGTCCACCAGGATGAAGAACAGCTTGCCCTGGAAGGGCCCCGCAAAGTCCAGATGGAGGCGGGACCAGGGACGGTGGGAGGATTCCCAGGCCCTCTCGGGCGCTCGGGGTGGTTCCGGCCGCGAGGCTTGGCATGGCTGGCACCTCTTGACTACTCCTTCAATGTCGGCGTCCAGTCCCGGCCACCACACGTAGCTCCTGGCCAGGGCTTTCATCCGCACCACCCCGGGGTGTGTCTCGTGCAGGGCGGTGAGTACCCGTTCCCTTAAAGGCGAGGGGATGACCACCCGGCTTCCCCACAGCAAGCACCCCTTGTGGGTTGAGAGTTCGTTTTTCCGGGTGGCGAACGGGGCGATGTCCTGGTCTCCTTTGGCCTCGGGCCACCCCCTCACCACCCAGTCCAAGACCCTCCCCAATGTCTTGTCCTTGGAGGTACAGCGTGCCACCTCCGAAACATGGACCGGCTGGTCCGTGAGGGCTTCCAGGCTCGCGACTAGGAGCGCGGGGGCCGGGTCCGGGTCGCACTTGGGGAGGGGCAGGCGGCTCAGTGCGTCAGCGTGGCCCATCGCCTTTCCGGGCCGGTGGACGAGGTCGTACGCATACCCCGCCAGGAAGATGGACCAGCGTAGCACCCTGGGCGATGTGATCTGCGGTGTCTGCCGGTCGGGTGCGAGGAGGCCCAGCAGGGGCTTGTGGTCCGTCAGGATCGTGAACGGACGGCCGTACAAGTAGTGGTGAAATTTTTTCACCCCTGCCACGATTGCCAACGCCTCCTTGTCGATCTGCGCGTAGTTGCGCTCGGCCGACGACAGTGTCCGCGAGTAGTAGGCCACCGGGACCTCGCGACCATCCGGTAGTCTGTGCCCCAGGACCGCCCCGACCCCGTAGGGAGAAGCGTCGCACGCCAGCACCACGGGAAGGGCCTCGTCAAAATGGGCGAGGACCGCATTAGAGACCAGGAGGTCCTTTATTGTTTGGAAAGCCGCGGCGTGCGGAGGCCCCCAGACCCATGGTGCTGACTTGTCGAGGAGGCGGTGGAGCGGCTCTGCGACGGCCGCCTTCAGGGGCAAGAAGGAGTGGTAGAAGTTCACTAGGCCCAGGAACGCCTGTAGCTCCGTCTTGGACTTCGGGGCCGGGGCGTGCGTGATGGCCTCTACCTTGTCCTGGGAGGGGTGCAGGCCGGCGGCGTCCACCGCGAAGCCCAGAAACTCCACCCGCGGCACCCCCAGTAGGCACTTCTCCCGTTTCACCTTGAGGCCCGCCGCGTCGAAGCGCTGTAAAACGGCCCTCAGACGGTCTGCGAAGGACGAGGGGTCTGGCGCGGCGATCAGCACGTCGTCTAGAAACGGCTGAACTCCGGGGATGCCTTTAAGAAGGGAATCCATAAAAGATTGAAAGATCCCCGGCGCGACTGAGACCCCGAACTGGAGGCGGTGCACTTTGAAGGCCCCCTTGTGGGTCGCAATGGTCTGGGCCTCGGCCGTGGCGGCGTCCACCGGTAGCTGCTGGTACGCCTGGGCCAAGTCCAGTTTGCCGAACACCCGGGCCCCGGCCAGGGCCGCCAGCACTTGGCTTACTACCGGCACCGGGTATGCGTGGGGCTGTAGGGCTTTGTTTATGGTACATTTATAGTCCGCGCAGATGCGGACGTCCCCGTTCGGCTTGATTGGTGTGACAATGGGGGTTTCCCACCGGGCCGACGCCACAGGTTCTAGCACGCCTTGCTCAACCAGGCGATCAAGCTCGGCCTCCACCTTCGGCCTCATGGAGATCGGGGGCAGCCGGGCCCTGATGCGGATGGGGCGTATCGCGGGGTCTAGGTCCAGGGAAATGGCAGGGCCCGTGTACCGCCCCAGGGTCCCATCGAAGACGCGGGGGAATTCTGCACACACCGCCCCGAAATCCTGTGCTCCAACCTGGTTGATGCCCGTAACGGAGAGCCCCAGGGCCTTGAACCAGGCCAGTCCCAACAAGCTGGAGAGGGGGCGGTCCACAACCAGTAGGTCCAGTTGGCCCTTGAAGCCCTGAAACTGGACCCGGAACTTGCCCCAGCCCACCACCGCCACGGGGTTTTTGTTAAAGTCCCGTAACCGGAAACCCCGTGACTTCTGTAGTGGTGGCCCCCCCCGCGGACACAGTGCACGGAGCGTGTCCGCGGATATTATGGAGTAGGTCGACCCGGTGTCGATCTCCATGGTGCAGGGGGCTCCCTCTATGAGGACCGTCACATGCATTTTATTTGGGCCGTCGGGGGGCAGGTTACAGACCTGGTGCTGTGGAAAGTGGGACGACACGGTGTGGAGCTCCAGGGGCAGTTCCGCGGTGGTCTGGTGGGTGGCCGATCTCGGTCGTTGTCCCTGGGACCGGCAGACCTTGGCGATGTGTCCGGCCTTGTTGCAGGAGCGGCAGACCGCATTCCGGAAACGGCACGACCGGCGTTCGTGGCCCTCCCCGCAGCTGGCGCACTGGCTTGGAGACGGGGCCTTGTTGGTCCTGGGGGATGCGTGTTTTGGTCGCTGCTGAGTCCGCTGTCGGAGTTGTAGGACTTCCTCTTGGTCCGAGACGTCGGAGCCGCTGCTCACTTGGGTACGGTGGACCGCCTTGGCGCGGCGGTCTTGTCGCGCTTGTTCGTATGCTGAGGCCTCCCGGATGGCCTTGTCCAGGCTCAGATCGTTCTGGCTCACCAGTTTCCTCTGCAGCTTCGGCTCCCGGAGTCCGACGAGGAACTGGTTCAGGAGGGTATCGTCGAGGCTGGGGAAGGAGCACCGGGTCGCCAGGCTCCGCAGCGCCGCCAGAAAATCGGAGGTGGTTTCGCCGGAGGCCTGAACTCTTGCGAAGAAGTCCAACCGCTCCACGTACTTCGTGGGTTTGGGAGCCAGATGGTCGGTCAGGGCCTGGACTAAGGAGCTGTATGACTCGTCCTTCGTTAGTTTGGGCGAGATTAAGTCCTTGAGGAGCCGATGGGTCTGGATTCCGCAGTGGCTCAGCAGGTAAGCCTTCTTCATCGCGTCATCCACCACCTTGTGGATGGTGAAGCGGCTCTCCAGCGTGTCCAGCCAGGTGTCCCACAGCGAGGGCTGGGAGAGATCGAAAGCGGGCAGGCTTTCTGTTGCGGTCGCGGTCGCCATTGTACTGTCGCCACGTGGTGGGGTGGCCTCTGGAACGGCGATGGCGTCTGGAGCGTTGTGGGGGGCGCTGCTGCTCTCGGGGTCAGCAGGGAACGAAGCGGAGCCAGGAGCTGCGCGATGAGCGGTTGCCGGAGAGCTGGGATGCGAAGCGGCGCGGTTCCCGGAGGTCTCGGCGTCGGTGCTCGGTGCGGGGCTCGGTTTGGCGTCCGGGTCTTTGTTCATGGGGTCGTGGATCCCACCCTCGTCGCCAGTGAAAAGTATGCAGACGGAGAGTGATTTCAGCTAAGCATACCTTTATTTAGTTCAGGACAAAGACAAAGGAAACCCGCTCACAGGCCGGTTTATATGCGTTCAGAAAGCCCGCCACCAAGTACACCTAAACACACCCCCTACTCCCGATAGGCTATTTACAGTAACCGGGCGACCATTGGTCTCCCGGCTGAGAAGCTGGCCCTTTGATTGGGCCGGCTAGGATCCTACGGACCCATTGTCTTTGGACATGAAGCTATTGAAGAGTTGTGCCTGGCCAGCCCGGGCAAGTCCGGGCATGTCAGGCTGAATACATTACATTCTTCTTAATCTATCTCATAGGATTATTGTCTCATAGGGTTTGGGTCTCCATTAGTGGGAAAGGTGAGGTGTAAATAAAGTAAATACAATAAAATAAATAACTGTTGACCACTAAGCAAAGTAACAGAAATCTCAATATGAATTTGTAAAGTGGAACACTCTGTTTCAGTAAGGCGCTCAACTGTTCCTACAGAGTCCAAGTGTGATAGTCTTGAAACTGCTTACGAGTTCTAACATACATCATAACATATCAAGTGTCTCTACATTGTGAATTGATATGGATACTCAGCATTGATAACATTTTGGTACTCATACTAAGTGCCTTGCAAATATTGTGAAAAGAGTAAAGAACAAAAAAAAGTGTTTCCCCCATTATAGGTATTCCCAATAAAAGGCACTTGGGCCTTTAAGTAAGTGGACTTTTTTTCCTGCTTGCTTTTGATTCGGCAACTGACACAAGTAAAATTTTGTATACTTTTAATATTTAATGTCTTGTTACTATTTCACAGCATGACTTAAACTTGGGTTTTCTTAGCACAAAATATTCTCAGTCTGAATCACCACTTGCAAGGATTTTTTTTTAAATATTAATGTACCCTCTAAACTGCAAAGTTTGGAGGGAAAATCAACAACTCTGGCAGGGGTGGTGGAAAGAATTACTGTAAAAGTCACAAACAGCAAGAAAACAAATGACATTAATATTTCATCAGCTAAACCTATCCTACTGCAATGCACACACATATACACAATTGCTTTGTTATTGAAGGGTATAAGAAGGCAATGACAGAAACTGAGCAATTAGAAAATCAAGGATGGCTGCACTATCACTTCTTTCTCATTGTATCGGCCAAATTAATTCTGGTTAATTTATTCAAAGGAGTCTACTCCTCAACAAAGCAAGGGGAAATCTTGTTCTGTCCAAGGACAAGTAGTGTTTGTCTACAGACCTTGCATTATCCCCAAAAGACCACAGGTGCAGCTGCACATACACATGCCCCTGATAAAGGCATTCCCTTCCTCTTGATCCTTGGCCACACACATACACACCACCAGTGTTCCCTCTAAGCTGAGTTAGTGTGAGCTAGCTCACAGTTTTTTAGCCTCCGGCTCACACATTTTTGTCTTAGCTCAGGAAGGATGGCTTCAGAGCAAACTAATTTATGCAATAGTCAAATCACTTGCTCACAACTTTAATGCCAGTTGCTCACAAAGTAGAATTTTTGCACACAAAACTCCACAACTTAGAGGGAACATTGCACACCCCAGTATGCCATCTGTAACTTAAGTGGAAGCCTTTGCATACAATGGGACTTACCTCTGAGTACTTGGGGGGGGGGGAAACTCCCCCCACCACCATGACTTGTTCTGGTTGATGGGGGGGCCCTCTATTTGGCATGCCATTTCCAGGGGTGTCTGCTGAACCTCAGAATGGTATCATTTTATATGTCGATACTTCTTTTAAATCCCTGAACAAATATTTAGATTCCCATAAACTGAGGTTGTTTGTTTTAATAATGACTTTGTAGTTTACTATCTAGTATAAACCACCTTTAGTGCTTTTTAGTTGAAAATACAGTCTAGAATTTTCAAAAATATCCAGAGCTTATTTTTCCTTCTTATAGTTCTGCTGTTATGTACACAATTGATATTCCTCACATGCTATAAGTATCTCCCCCCCCCCCCCACCAAGGCAAGGTAGAACAAGAATTTCACAAGATTTGCATTCTTTTCTGGAGCATTATAGTAAATTCTTACAACTGGAAATCAGCTGCACCACATAACTCAGGTCTGCAGCTATGTTTTTAGGAGTGTTTCTTGAAGAAACTGAAAACTACAGATCCCGCAAAGGAATGATATACACAACAATCAAACAGCAGAGAGTAAAAGACTTGTCATTTTACAGTTCTTATAGGGAACAATTGCCTCCGGCAATGCTTGGGCTGATGTACCAAACAGAGAAGCGGAAAGCCTAGAACCAGCTGCATGCTTGAAGTCTTCCAAGTAAACATTAAATAAAGAGCATCTTTGTTGCTGCTGGAAAATGCATTATTTATTATGTAGTGTATCCAGGGAGGGGGGAGCCCAATCACCAAGAAGCAATGCTACCAGGGACCACTGAAACATCCTGGCATTCCGGAACCTCAATGTATATATACAGAGCAAATTTTTAGCCACGGGAACTTGATAAAACAAAAGGGGGGGGCAGTGAGACAAGGAGCACATATGGGTATCCAAAAGGTGGCTTTCTGTGCTCTTGCTTGTCCATTGTAGCCTACAGCACAGGATTCAAGTAGTATTCTGTAGAAAGGCAAGCGTTGCTTTTCAATGTACTCTGCAATGCTACACAGTCCGAACAGGTCCTGTATTAGCCATATGCCAGGCCAGGTTGAAATACCTGAACTTCTGGACCTGGAAGCAATTGAACAGAGTTTATGATTCTTGGCATCATACACATGTATCTTTTTTTTTTAGTAGTAGTAGTAGTAGCAACATTTATTGTGTAGCCAATGGCCATTACAATTTAATACACATGTATCTATCCCCTATTAAGTAAGAAATAACTGGGCTACTAAGATAGTAGTTAAGAAAAATCAAATTCCTTTTGTGAGCAGGTGGGAAGCAGGGACAACAACAGTTCTTAACTCACATGAAGCTGCCTTAACTGAGCCAGATCATTAGTCCATTAAGCTTAGTAGTATCTCTGAATGGTACTGACTCTTTAGCTTCTGAGCTAGATGGCTTTCACATTACCTGATACCTGGTCCTTTCAAATCAAGATGTTGTTGATTGATCCTGGGATTTTCTGCATACAAAGCAAATGTTCTACTGCTGAGCCACAGCCCCTCCTCAAATGGTAATATAGCCACCCACTTGTGTGGCCTATTTGATATAGTATAAGGCCTGTCCTTGCTGAAAATCAACTCAGTCCCTTACCCATGGAAAAGTTCAATGGGGACATTAGTATTTGGGGAGGGCCCATGGCTCAGAGACAGAGCATCTGGAAAGTCCCACCTTCAATCCCTGGTATCTTCAGTTGAAAGGATCAGATAGGAAGTAAGTAAATGGTTTATTGTCTTAGCCATAGGCCATAACTTAATACAGCAGACTATAAAAATGGTAATGTAAACAATTAAAAATATCAATATACTCCTATAACCCTTCTTCTTTGCTTTAAATACTTCTGATTTCCCTTGTTGCTAAGGCAAATAATGCCATTCTGCTAGAGACATAGTGGTCAAGGTCCAAGAGTAAAAATTTGACCAAATCCAGATTGGAGAGTCCATTACGCTGCAGAATAATAGGGATGATGTACTTTAACCTAGGAGCTTCATGCCATGGGCATCTCAGAATATAATGTACAATATCATCAACTTCCCCCATATCACAAAGACAAAGTCTAAGGGGGGCAGAGATACCAAAAAAACATCCAGTCCTGATAACTGAGGGCATGGATTGAAATCTTAAAGCTATAAAAGCCGATCTTAATTCCAGACTGGTTAACTTCTCTAAATACAAGGACCTACAGTGATCCCTTTTAAAAAGTTTGAATTATGGCGCCGTAAGACAAGTGCCATCACATCCTGATCCATAAGCCCATCCTTTTTGAACACCTATTCCTTCAGTTCCCGTGCTTGGGTCTTATTCCTTAATAGATCATCATACACAAGACATCTCTTTTTTATTGCTTTTCTACTACACACTACAAAGGGAAAGGATATACGGGGTACTAACACTAATAAAACAAGAGATATAGCAAGGATCATAATACATACATTATTGATTGGTCATTCCTACTATTATCAGATTACAAACATATAACACAATGATACTGGTTTTCTTATTTCATTAAGACGAGGTCAAACCCATTTAGCCTTATTGGGGCCCCGGTCACACGAGCAGGAAACTGCAGAGGAGAAGCGTGGCTGTTTGCCCTGGGGCAAACTACTGCGCAGTTACGCGATCAGACCTCCTGTGGAGGTCCTGTGGAGGTACCGTGGAGGTTCCATGGCAAGGGAGAGGTGCCGATCACAAGACAAGCCGGCGCGCAACGAAGAAGTGCGCGCCGCGGCAAACTGTTTTTTATTTTTGTGTACATGACAAATGTGCATGCTTCGTTGGGTGCGCATGCGCATCCACAGAGCCTTGGACAAAAAAAAAACACCTTATTTGCAAGGGGACATGGGCGGGCGCCGGATGCCACCGGAAACGCGATCAGACGCCCGCTCTTGCCCCGCAGTTTCCGGAAACTAGTACCTCCAAGGTACTAGTTTTTTGCCACGCAGTTTCGGCTGGAAGCCTCGGTTGAGCCACGGGAGTGCTACGCTTCCCAGATGTGCTGGTGAGATCGTGCCCGGAAACTCCGGCTGTTTTCCGTCTCACTTGTGTGGCTTCTGTTACGTGTGACCGCAGCCTGGGTACATCATAGATTCTTAAGGCACTCGTAGACTTTCAAGATTTCAATAAAATCACTATTTCCTGTGTTTAGCTTTATCAAATTTTAATCGGACTTTGTTTTTGGAGCTGCCATTCCTTTTTCAGAATCAGACTCTTCTGCAGAGCTGCCAAAAATAATTTCACTGGCTTCTGCATTATGATCGCTCTTTTCCTCTGTTTGTACAGTGGTCTCTGCTTTCCCTGGGACTTTGGATGTGGATTGTTGCTGGTCCAGGAATATTTTTGCTTTTTGGACAGAATCAATCTTCTCTTTCTTTCCATTGTAGTGGAAGATAAGTCCTTCTGGAAATATCCATCTGAAGGGAGTGGAGTTCTTATGCAGAAAAGCAGTTAGATTTTTGTACTGTCTTCTCCTCTTGCGGATTTCAAATGGAATGTCTTTTAAAATCTTCGCTTCTTCGCCTGATTTTCAGTGGTTTCCCATTTGTCGCTTTTAGAATTACATCTCTGGTTGATCTTTTGGAGAATTTAACAAGTATTTCACCAGGCAGTTTATTTTTCTTGATAAAATCCAGATAGGTTCAGTAAACCATATCCATATCACTTTGTAGTGAATCCAATTTTAAATCTGACATTGGTGCCAATGCTTCGCTCAAAGTTCTTTTAAATTCTCCCCTTCTTGTTCTGAGATACCATGGAGTCACAGGATGTATGATGATTTTTCCATTTGTAGCTGTAACAATTGCTCTTTATTGGAGATCTGTTCTTTCTCCACTTCCTCCAGTCACTGTTTGATAGCATTCGACTCATCGACAACTTGTTTCATTGCTTTATTAATCTCATCTGTCTTCTTGGCTGTGTCCGTCATTTGCTTCTGGAGACAGTCTAATTTGTTATTGACATTAGTCATCTGGTCCAGCAGAGGGTGCAGCGCCGTAGCCATCATGTTTGGGAAGTCAGTGACTGCTTCCGGTTTAAGAGCTGAGGTCACTGAACTGGCATTTCCTGGAGAAGGTCTTAGCTTTTTCACCATTTTGTTTCCTCTGGTCGACATTGTTTACACAAGAATAAAGTTCGTTTGAGAAGCCTGTAAGTCTATTTATTTATTTCTGCATTGAGCTATTTTGCACCCTTTTCGGCTAGATTAAAGCTTTTCTATTTAGAACCACCTTTTGCCTCCAAATTATCACTTAAGGACCGCTTTTCTTTTCGGGGGGAGCCCCAGCTCCTCCCCTCCCACCATAGGGATTTGGGGCTTGTGATGGAGTCTCTGCTTTAATGTTTGACTAGCTCATAGGGGCTTTGCTTAACTCACAGTTCATTCTGATTATTTTTTTAAGTAGGAAGATCTTTGAATCACAGGATCACTTGCTCGCCTCATCTGGCATGCGCTCTAAGCGCCATAAGGGCCTCATGGGAGTGGGACCTATTGTGGCAGAGGGGAGCCTCAATTCCTTGGTGGTTGCCTCAGAAGATGCACCCCTCGGCACCCCAGGCTGTGAACACCCTGCTCTAGGGGGGCTCGGAAATGTGAGTGACCCATCTGCCTCGATTTGGGTCACTCACATCAGAGCACGATGTGAGCGCATCCGTCCAGCGAATCGCAAAAATTGGAACCCATCATACACAAGACATCTCCTTGAGAAAATAGAAACATGGCTGGAACAAGAAGAAATTATCCCATTAGAGCAAGCAAGCTTTAGAGCAGAAAGATCAACGACTGAGCATTGTTTAGTGTTGCAACAGCTAATTGAAAAATATGCTGCCAAAAGCCCTACCTCTTTGTATGCTGCCTTCATTGATTTGAAGGCTGCTTTCGATTCAATCTCAAGAAAAAGATTATGGCAAAAACTTGAAAGTTCCACCATGGATAAAAGACTGCTTTATCTTGTTCACGCCCTACATGAGGAGTCATACCTCAGAGTGAGATATAACTCGCAGGGTTCACTTACTAATCCAATAAGGACATTTAAGGGAGTTAGGCAGGTTTGCCTTCTGGCCCTCATACTAGTCAACTACTACATTAGTGATATGTTGAAACACATGACAGATCCCAATTTCCACCCGCCAAAGCTTGCTTCACATCACCTACTGATTCCGCTATATGCAGATGATGTGGCCCTGCTATCTAGAACACCATTAGGATTACAAAGAGCACTAGATTGTTTCATAGTATACTGTGAGAAAGAACACCTGGTGATAAACTTTGATAAAACAAAAGTGATGGTATTTGGTAGACATTTGTGGACAATGAAAGGAAACAAAATTGAGCAAGTAAATAAATTTGTTGACCTGGGCATGGCCATTCAGGCCTTGGGAGCTAACTCAGCACACTGTAATATGAGGGTGGAAAAAGCTGAGAAAACAGTACATGCTATCTTGAGATGGTATCTACTTGGGCATTTCTGCCACTAATTTATGTGCTCTTGAGAAGGTTCAATCCAGATTCATTTGCAAGGTTTTACAGGTTCCTCCGAGGGTGCCAAAGGCCCTTCTATGCCTAGAAACTGGTCTAATGAGAATAGAAGCCAGAGTATTGTTATCCTCTGCATATCAATGGCTCAAGATTAATTCAAATCAAAAAGGACTTTCTCCCCTAATAAACAAAAATCCCTATCAGCCAAGGTGGATTTGAATGACCAAGACTAATTTAGAAAAAATGGGACTCTCACCTGAGGATTTATTGGCGCAAAACAGCATACAGGCGAGAAGTATAATAAAACAAAGGATTTGTGATCTAGAGCACCAAGGGGATTTAAATCAAGCTCCTTCTTTTCTGGTCCATGATGGCTCCAGATACGTAATGAAAATGGCTAAATATCTGACTTATCTGGATGTGCCACCCTATAGAAGAGCTCTTACCCTGGCTCGTTATGCGACTGTTCCCTCTAACTGTTGGATCCCCAAGCATCGAGAATAAATCCACGTTTCAAAGAAAGTGAAGTTTATTTCAAAGCATCAATGTCTTGCTTTCGAACTGCTAGGTTGGCAGGAGCTGGAACTAGAGACGGCCAGCAGTTAGGGCAGACATGATAAAGGGATTCAAGTTAGATACAGAACCAATGGATAACGTTCCCGCCGGCGGGCAGGAGAAAACGGTTCCTTGCTCAGATCTTGGGAACCAGGCAAACAGTAGACACAACACAGGTGCAGTTCTCAGGCTTGAGAAATAACAAGCTGACAGCGAAGCATACTCTCCCCCTCACATCCTCCAGTTGTTTTACTTTGGCATTACAGCATAGAAAACACAGGGGTCAGCTGGCAGGGACAGGGATCACATATGTACAATCAGAAGTTACACAGAACACCATGGCAGCTTGCTGACATACTGCCCCCTCAAAAACACACCTTAACCTTCACCTCCCGGGCCGGGCAGGAGATCTCCCGGGCTGGGCGGGAGACCTCCCGGTTTGTCCGGGAACTTCCTGTGGAAACAACGAAGCAGGTAAGGGGCCCGAATATCCCCTTCTTCCACCCATTCGCGGTGCTGGGGACCGAAATCAACCCATTCAATGAGGTACCAGAGTTTACCACGTTTCAGCTTGGAGTCAAGGATATCCGCGATTTCAAAATGCTCATCCCCCTCAAGGATGATCGGAGGCGGGGGAGAAACAGTCGGCCTCCATGTAGAGGTGCCAGGATTTTTCTTCAGTAAGCTCATGTGAAAGACAGAATGCAGAGAGCGCAAATTCTTAGGTAATACAACATCAACAGCAACATCATTAATCACCTTGCGCACCTTGAACGGCCCGATAAATTTCCAACCCAGCTTCCTGCTTGGGCGCAACATCTTGATGTTTTTAGTAGAAACATACACAAGGTCCCCAGGTTTCAGATCAAATCCCACCACCCTACCCTTGTCTGCCTGGGCCTTATAAGCTGCTTTAGCAGCATCGAGAGTTTGACACAAAAGTGGCCATGCAGTTCTCAGAGAAGAACACCAGGTATTAGCATCACCCACGGGACGGTCAGAGACCCCCTCCAGGAAAGGAAGGGGGGGGCTGTCATACCCAGAGACAGCCTTGTATGCAGACATGCCAGTCGAACTATGCACAGTGTTATTGTAACAGTACTCAGCCAGGGGTAACAAATCAGCCCAATCATTTTGTTGGTAATTAGTGAAGCAACGAAGGTACTGCTCCAAAGTTTGATTAACCCTTTCTGTTTGGCCGTCGGTCTCGGGATGGTAAGCGCTGCTGAGCCCCTGCTCCACCCCCAAAATAGCGAGGAGTTCCTTCCAAAATTTAGAAACAAATTGGGTCCCCCTGTCAGAAATTAACTTAGTAGGCAATTGGTGGATTTTCACCACATGAGACATGAACGCCGCAGCTAACCTCTGCGCGGTAGGCAGTGAAGGGAAAGGAACAAAATGGGCTTGCTTAGAAAACAGATCAACCACCACCCAAATAACAGTGTTCCCCTTGCTCACAGGGAGATCAGTGATAAAGTCCATAGAGACCACTTCCCACGGTCTGGAAGGAGTAGGCAAAGGATGCAAAAGTCCAGGAGGTTTTCCCCCCCTTGGCTTGGTTAATGCGCAGGTCTGACAGGTGCGTACAAAGTCCAACATATCCTTGCGCATGTGGGGCCACCAAAATTGCCTGCGGAGGAGTTGAAGCGATTTAACAAAGTTCCAATGGCCCGCCAGCTTGGAACCGTGGGCAGACTCCATCACTTCCCTCCGGAGGGAAGTAGGGACAAACAGTTTATCACCAGAGTAAATCAAGCCCTCAGGGCTGCGGATACAGTCAGGCAATCCCAAAATATAATCATCATCCTCTTTGGAGAAAGCAGAGATATACTTGTGGACCCACGCCCCCCCCACCGCAGGGAGCGGGGAGAGCGGAGAAATGTCCGGCCGGGAAGAGGCGCGCGCTTGCGCGCGAGTAACAACGGCTCCCCCCAAATGGGAGGGAGAGAAAACAGAGTCCATGATGACCTCACGCTGGCTGTCATGTTGTGGGAGGCATGAGAGCGCGTCAGCTAGGGAGTTGGCCGCCCCCGGGAAATGGCGAAGAGTGAACCGAAACTTAGCGAAGAAATCAGCCCATCGGAGTTGCTTTGCATTGAGAGAACGGGGCGACTTCAGCATCTCCAGATTTTTATGCTCAGTCCAAACCTCAAAAGGAAGCTGGGCCCCCTCCAACCACTGTCTCCAAGACGAGAGGGCAAGCCGGATAGCTGACGCCTCCTTTTCCCATATCCCCCAGTTGCGTTCAGCATCAGAGAACTTTCGGGACACAAAAGCGAGGGGGTGTAGACGGCCATCGTCCCCCTCCTGCAAAATCGCAGCCCCCATAGCCACATCAGAAGCATCGGTTTGCACAATGAATTTCTTAGTTTCATCCGGACGTGCCAAGACCGGCTCCGAAGTGAACATCCGCTTTAAATTGTCAAAAGCCTCCGCGCAAGCAGGAGACCATTTGAGCGGGGCACCAGGTTTCGTGGCGTCAAAACCCTTCCCCTTGGTTTTCAATAAATCAGTTAGTGGTAGCGCAATCTGGGCGAAGTTATTGATGAAATTTCTGTAAAAATTGGCAAAACCGAGGAACATTTGCAGTTGGCGCCGGGTTTTGGGGGGTTCCCAGTCTAGCACTGCCTGTACTTTAGCCGGATCCATCTCCACCCGCCCCTCAGAAATGCGGTAGCCCAAGAAATCAATGCAGGGTTTGTGAAACTCACATTTAGACAATTTGGCGAACAGTTTGTGCTTGTGTAACTGGCTGAGGACCTTGCGCACCAATTTAATATGAGAAGGAAGGTCCTGTGAATACAGTAACACATCATCAAGGTAAAGGACCACCCCCTTGAACAGAAAGTCATGAAGGACCTCATTAATGAGGTTCATGAAGACCCCCGGAGCCCCTTGAAGACCGAAGGGCATAACCAGATATTCAAACTGCCCCAAAGGTGTGTTAAACGCAGTCTTGCTTTCATCCCCCTCCCTGATGCGCACCCGGAAATATGCGTCCCGCAAGTCAAGCTTAGAGAAGATCTTGCCTTTAGCGGCCTCAGCCACCAAATCCTTGATGAGCGGGAGAGGGTAGGCGTTGGAAAGAGACACAGCATTCAAACCCCGATAATCCGTGCATAACCGAAGCCCCCCATCCTTCTTCTTCCGGAAAAGTACAGGAGCCGCAAAAGGGGAGGAAGCAGGGCGAATGAAGCCCCGCTCTAGATTCTTGTCAATAAAGTTGCGGAGCTCATCTTTCTCCGCTGGCCCCATCGCGTAAATTTTCCCTTTAGGCAGTTTACAGTCAGGCAAAAGTTCAATAGCACAGTCAGTGGGGCGATGGGGCGGTAACTCGTTCGCCTCCTCCTCTCCAAAAACTTCAGCCAAGTCTCTATACTCAGGAGGCAGAGACGCCAACTCTTCCGGCTGCAAAACAGCGCAGGGGAATTGCGTGGCGGGCCGTTCACCCCAAGAGTCCAACCACCCATGATCCACGCATTTCGGAGACACAAATTTGATCTTCCCCTCCTCCCAAAGTATATAGGGGTCATGAGTAAACAGCCAAGGACTGCCAAGAACCAAATCAAATTGTGACTTCGGGGTAACAATAAAAGACCGTTGCTCCCAATGGTCGCCAGCCCCCAAACGCAAAGGCATAGTTTCGTGTGTACAAGGTTCCATGGGGGCCCCATCCATTTGGGTAAAAATGATAGGGGATTTCAGGGCGGAAACCCCCGCTTCGAGTCCCAGGATCACTTTAGGGCTGATCAAATCCCTCCCGCACCCAGAGTCAATCAATGCCCTTACTCTGACATGAGTTCCCAGGATGGGGTTCATTAAGGATACAGTCACAAAAAAAAGGGAGGGGGTTTCTCTCACCACCTTCGGCGCAGCAGTAGAACGGCCGTGTCGCTTCGCGCCACTCACAACAGGCCGTTGTCGTTTTCCGCCGGTTCTCCCACCAATTCCTCCTCGGACTCCGCCGCAGTCA
>NW_015167540.1:0-67466 GCF_001447785.1 Gekko japonicus | reverse complement strand
TGCAGCTCCCTCCGAGGATCTCGCACGGGCCCCGTCCCCCACCGGCTCAAACATCCAGTCTTCCACGTCTCTCCGATAACTCCCAGTCTCCCCCGAACTCCCGGAGTCGGGAAACATTCCTTTGTCAAAGAGACTTTCTCGAAGCCCACTGCCTCGACGGGAGTACACCTCCCTGGTGCCTTGGGTGTTGTACAAAGCCCAGTCGTCCTGCGCCGGTGTCTTCCGCGCACCCCAATTCGAAGGGGTTGGAGGCGGCCAAGACAGGTAGGCAGGCAGTCGGGGAATCGCTCCCCCCACAGCACCTTCCCCTGGTGCGGTAGTCGTCACAATCAAAGGTGCGGAGGTAGTGGGGACCGATCCTGTGTCCCCCTCCGTGGTAGGTAGGTTTCCCTCAGACCCGCTCATGGTCTCGCCAGAATCGGGACGATAGGAGAAAAGGAGTTCTAACAATATGTTGGATCCCCAAGCATCGAGAATAAATCCACGTTTCAAAGAAAGTAAAGTTTATTTCAAAGCATTGGAAAGATACTCAAACACGTTCTTTGTTAGAACTGAACACAAGCAGTTAGGGCAGACATGATAAAGGGATTCAAGTTAGAAACACAACCAATGGATAACGTTCCCGCTGGCGGGCAGGAGAAAACGGTTGCCTGCTCAAGTCTTGGGAACCAGGCAAACGGTAGACAAAACACAGGTGCAGTTCACAGGCTTGGTGCAGTTCACAGGCTTGATAAGTAAGAAGCTAACAGCGAAGGATACTCTCCCCCTCACATCCTCCAGTTGTTTTACTTTGGCATTACAGCATAGAAAACACAGGGGTCAGCTGGCAGGGACAGGGATCACATATGTACAATCAGAAGTTACACAGAACACCATGGCAGCTTGCTGACACTAACGTTTTGGAAGGAAAATATAGAAAGATACCATATGAAGACAGGTGCTGCCCATGCTCTATGGGAGAAGTATAATTGATGTTCCACATGTTCTTTCGCTGTCCTTCTCATCAGGTTTATAGGGATAAGCTTATTGCCCCCCTCTTGGATAGACCAGCACTTGATGCAGATAGTGCTGATCTAGAGAGACTTTTGATAGAGGAATATCAGCAGATCTCTAGACAAATAGCAAAATTCTGCTGGCAACTGGTAAAATTTCACAATAAGAAGCAGATCAAGTAGAATCTTCATTTACCTTTTTTATGACTCATAAGTAGTTTAGTTTTAAACATCTTATAATTATTTTGATATAATGGACTGTTAAACTTTCCTCCTTTTAAAATTTTATTGATTTTAAGGTTATATGTTTATTTTTAGAGCTGAAAGCCAATTTGTTTGTATTTAATGAATATGTATTATTTTGAGAAATGGTCTTTGACTGCAAATAAAAATAATTAATTCATTAATAGATATCAGGAATTGAACATTTCAATTGGATCGAGGCCAAATGGTCACCTAATCTCTTGGAGGCTTTCAGGTGCAAACTAAAACTTAAAACCCCCAGGGAATCCTGGGGTTGTTCTAAACATTTTCTCCAATAGGATAGAATTCTGACATTGACTCTGGCATTCAACGAGTGCACCCCTTGGCAAGGCGAGAATCCACCTCATAAAACAATTCTGTACTATTTCTAATGAGGACAATATCTAATCTCCCCAGCCCCAGATCTCTGATCCATACAGCATGGCTGGAATTATCTTACTACCGTACAGTTTAAGAACTGGGTCTACCATGCCTCCTCCCTTAGAAAAGTAGATCTTCAGTAGAGCCCCCAAATTCTTCATAGCAGCAGCTTTTAATGATGTAAGATGGGGGCGCCAGGAGAGAGTTTCAGAAAAGGTTAAACCCAGATATTTATATGTGCTGCATTGTTCAATCTGGGTGCCAAGAATGCTCCAAGTAGATTTCTTTGGACGTTTCCTAAAAAACAGAACTTTTGACTTGGCATAATTTATTTGCAAGCCTTCCGCATTGCAGTACTCAACCAATTTATTCAGGAGTCTCCTCAAGCCAATCTTGGTTAAGGACAGAAGGACCATATCATCTGCATACAGAAGGATTGGAACCTTATATTGTCCAATGGCCAGGGTCACATATTCACTACCTTCTAAACTAGCTATTATGTCATTTAAATACAAGTTGAACAAAGTGGGGGCTAACACACAACCCTGTTTCACCCCTTTCAGCACTTGGATGTTCTCGGTGAGTAAGTCTTCTCTCGCAACCTTAACCTTTACGTTGGTATCACAATGTAGCTGGCTAATCAGACATACCAGCCACTCGTCAATGTTGATGTTCAAAAGCTTCTGCCATAATCTGCCTCTGTCTAAAGAGTCAAATGCTGAAGCCAAGTTGATAAAGCCTGCATATAGGGCTTTTGTAGGGCCTCTAATGGCCTCTGAAGCCAAGGTATATAGAGTTTGACAGTGTTCGATGGTAGAATGACCTTTTTTGAATCCTATTTGGAGGGGATGGATTAAATTATTATCAATAACATAATCCTCTAATTTATTTTTTAAATGCTTACTATATAATTTAGAGGCAATTGGCAACAAACTAATTGGCCTATAGCTGACCTCTTTCTACGGCCCTGAAGAGTTGCTGCCAGTCTAGGGTTATATACACAAAAGGAGAACACAGCCAGTCTAGGGCTGCCTGGTAAGGCCAACAAGTGGGTGGGGGACTTAACAGGAGGCTCCAGGAGAGGGAACATCGAAGTGAGTTCCAACTGAGCTGCTGTTGCATTTAAATGGGGCACATTCCTTTTAAATCCATTCCCTCCATTGGAAACAATGGAGGATGGGGGCACCTTCTTTTGGGGCTCATAGAATTGGACCCCCTAGTCCAATTTTTTAAAACAAGGGGTGGGTTGAGGAGAGCAGCTATGCTGAAATTTTGATGTCTCTAACTCAAAAAACACCCCCTCAGAGCCCCAGATACCTACAGATCAATTATCTCCATATGGTATAATGGTCTCCATAGGGTATAATGGAGTGCCCAGCAGCTATCCCCCCCCCATTTTCTGACAGTCCTGAAGTGGGGGGAGGGGCTCCAAACTGGGGATCCCCTGCCCCCAACTGGGGATTGACAACCCTATGCCAGTCTGAGTAGACAATACTGATGCAAAAGTACTAAGGGTCTGATTCAGTATCAGGCAGCTTCATGTGCTCATGTTCTTTGCCCCCATTGCATTTCCTGTACAAAAAATGTTCCCATGATTGCTTTAAGCACCACTAGGAGAAAAAGTAGACACAATGGGCTAGTTAAAGCAATCATGGGGAGAACTCTTTTTTGATCAGGGGGATGTTGTGGGAGCAAAGAATTACGATCCCCCATCCACAGAATCACAGAATCATAGGGTTGGAAGGGACCTCCAAAGTCATCTAGTCGAACCCCCTACACAATGTAGGAAATGCACAAATACCTCCCCCTCCACACCCCAGTGACTGCTGTTCCATGGCCAGAAGATGGCAAAAAAACACAAAAACCCTCCAGGTTTTCCAGCCAAACTGGCCTGGAGAAAAATTGTTTCCTTACCCCAAAGAAGCAATCAGCATTTCCCTGGGCATGTAAGAAAGGGCCACAAGAATGAAGCATTGATGCAACCCTTCCTGCCCTCCCTCTCATGATCTGCCTAAGTTCACAGAATCAGCAATGCTGTCAGATCGCCATCTTGCCTCTATTTGAAAACCCCCAAAGAAGGAGAGTCCACCGCCTCCCGAGGAAGCCTGTTCCACTGAGGAACCACTCTTACAGTCAAGAAGTTCTTCCTAATGTTTAGCTGAAAACTCTTCTGATTTAATTTCATCCTGTTGGTTCTAGTCCAACCTTCTGGGGCAAAAGAAAACAACTCCGTACCATCCTCTATATGACAGCCCTTCAAGTACTTGAAGACGGTTAGCATATCACCCCTCAGTCATCTCCCCTCCAGGCTAAACATACCAAGCTCCTTCAACCTTTCCTCATAGAACTTGGTATCCAGACCCCTCACCATCTTTGTTGCCCTCCTCTGGACGCGTTCCAGCTTGTCTATATCCTTCTTAATTGTGGTGCCCAAAACTGAACACAGTACTCTAGGTGAAGTCTAACCAGAGCAGAGTAAAGCAACACCATCACTTCATGTGATCTGGACACTCTCCTTCTGTTGATACAGCTCAAAATGGCATTTGCCTTTTTAGCTACCACAGCACACTGCTGACTCATGTTCAGTGTATGGTCTACTAAGACCCCTAGATCCTTTTCACACATAACTACTGCCAGGACAAGCTCCCCCATCCTATAATTATGCATTTGATTTTTCCTACCTAAATGCAGAACTTTACTTTTATCCTCATTGAAATTCATTTTATTTGTTTTTAGCTCAGTTTTCAGGCCTATCAAGATCATCCTGTACCCTGACTCTGTCTTCTACCATATTTGCTACCCCTCCCAATTTAGTATCATCTGCAAATTTAGTAAGCATTCCCTCTATTCCTTCATTCAAATCATTGATAAAGATGTTGAACCTAACAGTCATAGGATCCAAACCATATTTTACCAATTTGTCAACAAGAATATTATGTGGAACCTTATCAAAAGCCTTACTGAAATCAAGATAAACTATGTCTACAGCATTTTCCTGATCCAGGAAGGTAGTACCTTTATCAAAAAAAGAGAGATAAGGTTAGTCTGACATGATTTGTTCTTGAGAAACCCATGCTGGCTCTTATTTATTTATATTTATTTTATTTATATCTTCGATTTGTATACTGCCCTTTACCCGAGGGTCTCTGGGCGGTTTACAGGCCTAAGTGCCTAATTAGTTCCTATCCTAGGGCCACAATTCAACTGGGGGAGGGGCTACCTATCGACACCCGAGCGGCACGGTCCTGTTGTATCCCACAGGCGGGCTTCTGTCGTTTCTTCCTGGCGCCTTAGGACGGGTCGACGACATCTCCCGGCAGGCTCCTGATGGACTCCTCCGGCGTGCGGCGGCTCTTGATTGCAGTTCCAGCCTTTGTCCCTTAGGCTCCGCCACACTGCATCGTCACACCGTCACACCGCCGTAGCTCCACCTCCATCCAGTCTCTGTCGCCACTGCATCCACGGGTCGCCTCTGCTCTGCTGCCATAATGTCGCCGCCAACACTCCTGGCACACACCATCAGGAGGGAGGGTGCCCCCTGCCAACCTAGGGCAGGTACCCATTTGTCTACTTGCAGTTATGCTTTCGAGCCGCTGGGTGGGCAGGAGCTGGGACTTGGGCCGGGGGCTCACCCCGGCCGTGGTGGGTCTCGAACAGCCATAGCATTGTTAATGCAGGTGTTGAACTGCCTGCGCCACCGCTCGCCTTAGTAATCACAGCTGTCCTTTCTAAATGCTCAAGGCCTGTCTGTTTGATGATTTGTTCTAAAACTTTCTCAGGTATGGACGTCAAGCTGACGGGTTGGTAGTTATGGCTGCAACCCATATTCACATTATGGGATTCAATCATGGAACGATGTTGCATAGCCCTCATAAATCATTCCTGCCTCACTTACTTTCCTCTTAATGGGCACAGCCACTGAGGAGGTCACCTTTGCAAGTCCCAGTGAAATGGTCTCTTGTGACAACTGCTTCTAATGGTCACTCATCACAATCTGGTAACCCAGCACTGAGAATCACTGCTTTTGTAAATGAGAGTGGCCATGTTCTTTCACTGTAACCTCCTAGTTGCTTTGAAAAAGTCACTAATGACTGACTGACAGGGGAACATTGATTAGCGGAATGAGAAATAGGATGAGCTGAAGCACTCATGCCAGTTTGGAATTCTAATGAATGTGTGTCTGACATGAACGGTATGACCCAATTAAATTCGTAGGAAAAACAAACAGCTCATTTATATGCAGATGAATATGCTACAGCATTGACGGAATAATGTGCATTTACACTGACCATCATGAAGGATAAACTTCAAAACAGATACACATAATAAGTTACTTAGAGACTGAGCATAGCATGAGGATGAACAAGACAAAACAATGCTAGTTTGAGTCATAATGCCACCCCTTGTCCATGAAACTGGAATGCCTGGAGCCCAGGAAGGAGCAACCCAAGCAAACTGGGTATCACTTGACAAAATGTCATCAGTCTCTTTTTGAATTTTTTTACTAACACTTCAGTACGAATACAATATAAATTATTTGTAATTCCAGGCAGTTTTTCTCCCTGAAATTACCCTATAGCATGAGCGAACAATTTACCAACAAATTACAGAGTGCCTTCTAATGTCTATGGCATCAAAAATGGCCCAAGATTTAAAAGCAAAAAAGATGGTGCCAGAAACCAGATTATTTGGTTAAAACATTTCATAGTAGAAATATGACAATCCAATTCTCTGGTCACTGCAGTTTTATCCCATCAGTGCTGCAGTATTTTATTAACCACATATGCCATTCATTGAGGATGATAGAAGCCACTGGCATGTACCCTACCTTAGGCCAAAGGGAGGAGGAGGATTGTACTTCACTCAGACCCTTCACTCAGAGTCTCAGAGAGGCTTACAATCTCCTTACATTCCTCTCCCACAACAGACACCCTGCAAGGTATGTGGGACTGAGAGAACTGCTCTTGAGAGAACTGCTCTTGAGAGAACTGCTCTTGAGAGAACTGCTCTGAGAGAACTGTGGCTGACCCAAGGTCACCCAGCCGGCTGCATGTAGAAGAGTGGGGAATCAAACCCGGTTTTCCCAGATTAGAGTCCACTGCTCTTAACCGCTACACCAAACTGGCAATAAGGTAAACACCTTTCCAATTTGTCTTCCTCTACCAGGCTCCTCTCTTTTAACCTGACATGCTTCCGGTGACTACTTCCTTAGTGGCCCCTGACCAATCCATTCCTATCGCCCTCTGGGTGCGTTCAGACGGGGCATTTCAGCCGGCAGAAACTGCACCGGTTCCAACCGGTGCAGTTTATGCCGGCTGAAACGCGATCACACTTACCTCCTATCTGTGGAGCCCATCGCTGTATGCCCGTTCATACACAGCGGGCGTCGGTGTTTTTTTTAAAAAAACTCAGTTTGCGCATGCGCATAGGCAGCCATCCACAGAATGATGATCTTCGCGCATGCACAAAACACCCCATCCTGAAAAGCATGCCCTGAAGAGAGGACTTACCTTTAAAGTTTAAAGAGCAAAGTGGCCTCCCTGAGGTCCCGGACTCCTCTAAAAGTTAAACTAAGGACCTTTTCTTTTCTTTTTAAACAAATGCCGGGGCAAAGCTTCGCCCAAGCGCATATCGCCGACATTAAAAAAAAAAGGGCGGGCGAAAATCGGAAGCCTTGGGCTTCCGAACGGAAGTGGCTCTACAACGGTGGAGAGCGATCAGACGGGGGGGGGGGTAAAGCGATTATAACCGGTGCACTCAGGATACCACCACTTGGGGACCTAGTGGCAGAATACAACGGTTTAAAGCTCTTTGCAACGGTTAGGGACAGAAGGCAGATGTTCGCCGTGTGAACGCCGGTAAGTACACCGATTCCAACCGGCACCTATACCGTTGCAAATGCCCCGTCTGAACGCACCCTCTGTCTATTCCCTAGACTCTACTGCCTGCTTGCTCTGTATTTCAGCTAATGACAGCATCTTATTGTGATGCGCTAAGAAACTGTAAAGAGAGGAAGTGATTGGATGAGCTGCCCTGATGCCAGAGAGATGTAAATGAGGTAGGCAATCACTTTCTCACCTCAAAGTTCCGTTGCTCATTACAGTATAAATGCTGGCGTTTTTAATTATAGAAAGAAACAATTGCCTTAAAGGGTATGATTATACTTCATATATAAATTATGATTATCTGTTTACAAAATAAAGAAGAAATTGATTGAGATGAACTAGACCAGCCCATATTTGTAGTCCCAAGGCATTTTTTGCCATGTTAAAACACATCAGAGTTAAAAAACAAGAAAGAATTCAAACAAATGTGACCCAAACTCCCATGGCTAATCCAACAAATAAATGTCTTTAGTCAACTTTGTGAGATGGTATCTTTTATTTATGTTTCCCTGGTGTGGAAGGGAGCTGCACTTTATTGCAGAATTGTAAATGATAACAATAAAAAGCATTTTATATGCTGAAAGACGACCATGTAACTCTCAAGATCCATCACTGTAAGTTCTTATTTGTGCCCCAAATGCGTATCTTTGCCTCTGGAATTTAAATTGTAACAGGTCAATATTTAATGGAGAAGTACTAAAGATGTAAAGGGACTCCCCCCTCCCCAATGGTCACATTTGGAATTTTACTTTGGAGTTTTTGAACTGTCAAGACGGTGGCACAGTGACATATACCTGCAGTTCTATTGATATGTGTTGTGAAACAGTGAAAGAGACAGCTTTGCACTAAGGTTCCCGCTGTAAGAAGACAACATCTTCTGGAGAATGACTCTGCATGACATTCTGTGTTCATCGTGTCTTGTTTCTTTTCCCTCTTGGCTGGGTTTGCTAAAATAATGAGCAAAACAAAATCTTTTTGTGTATGTGTGTGGCTTCATTTTTATCCTGAATTTATAACTGGGGATGAACTGGTTTTGTTTTCCTCTATGCATTATAAATATTTTCAGGTTTTAAAGAGCTCAGGAATAGTCTTGTGAGTGAGACTGAGAGTGACAGAGGCCCTTTCTGCACCTGTATTTTGCCTTGGTTTCTGAGCACATTTTAATTTATTTATTTATTTTATTCAATTTATACCCCGCCCTCCCCGCGATGCGGGCTCAGGGCGGCTTACATGGAGGCAAACGCCATTATAAAACATATATAAAACATATATAAAACCATTTAAAACCCCAACAGTACAAAAACAATTTTAACAAGTTATTGACTAAAGTGCTCTAGGTGTTCAACATGATATTTCACAGATGGCGTATTTCAACTATTCACATCCTATTCTTCCATTCTGCATTCCCTCCTGCTTTCACTTCGTTTGTGTTGCGGCTTTTTCTTGTTTCTGCATTTGTTTTACAGGAATCTGCATTCAGTCTTTGTTCTCATCCACTTTTGAATCACTAATCCTTTCTAAAGGAGAATTGTTTCTGTGGGTATTTCTGCCTTCCCCCATATGAGCCCCAGACTTCCCACACTGTGTAGGTTACACTCTTGATCTCGTTTATACATTCTCTAGTTGGGGCATGTAGAGGGAGAATTTCCCACAGTATATACATATCATATCATATACATCAGAACACACAAACATCCTGTCAAGTACTGGATGCAATCGCTCTCCCAAATACTCTTGTAGCACAAGGTTTGTTTATTAATCGGTTGAAAGGTTCCAAGAATAGACAGCTTCTGTGTCAGAACTGGGGCCCAGATGCCGGTTCCGCCAATATACTGAAAGCAAGAAATTCCACAAATGCCAAGCAACCAATCATTGCTCCCATTCAGCTCGCCACACGCCCTTGTGACCGCTCCTAACACCTGCAAGGTCACACAGAACGATGAGATCATATACTTCCCAAGGTGTTCTCAACACACTTGGGAGGCCCCTACATGAGAACTGTTAATGAGCTGACACTACCCAAGCAAAGCAGACAGTCGTACACATCCACTCCCCGCCCCCCAGTTCCCAGCAGAGATGATAAACAGCAGTGAAGAAGAGTAAGGTTGTATGCGACATCAAGGGTGTAGACTTTCCAATTTCCCGGGGGGGGCTGGGGCTCGACCAGAGGCATTGCTTTGCTAGGAGCAAGGGTGGCTCCCGGGGGAGGCTGAGTACCTTCCTGAAAATTTCGGCGGGGGCTCACGCCCCGCCGCCCCCACGAAGATTACGCCTATGTGCGACATAGGAATTGTAGAAGAATACATGGGAATCCATAACACAACTGATGGAATAATGAAATGTGGGACAATAACCCCTAATGCAATAGAACATGAGTGTAAGAAAACAGAAATATTTGGCAAGCGAGGCCTGAGCTTGACACATCCCTGCCTTGTTAAAATTGGGAAGAAATGTATAAATTCAATATAGATGTGTCTGCATGAATGTGTGTTTTGCCTTTCTTACTCGCTACCTCACAGGTGGGTAAGGTTCCCAGACCTCTGTCCTAAACCCCTTGGAGCTTTTGGGTGTCGGGCACAGGGAGAGGAAACAGCAATTGATATAGTGACATCACTTCCAGATTTTACCTAGAAGTGACATCACAACACTCTAGGCATTCTCCAAAATTCTATGGTAAAACTGCTGGAAAAAACTTTGTCTACCACTTTTTCCATATTCACAGTGTTAGCAGAATTAAAACAAGGGTTCCACCAAAGCATTAAATACAGTGTATGTTCCTTTTAAAAATGCCTCCTTTCCACCCCTAAAGCAAGCTCCTACAAGGAGGTAAATCTCCTTCAGCAAACATCATGCTGTCCCTGAATTTTTCCTTTCCTTTCCTTTGTTTTTTGGTATAATTAGTGGCTTCCTGTTCTCTGCAGGCTGGCCATTTCTCTTGTGGCTCTCATGAATAAATGGTTAATTATCAGCTCTTGTGGGGGGGGGGAGAGGTTAAGTGCTTTTTTTTTTCTTTGTAGCATACCAAAATCACCACTCATAAAATATAAATTGTCTACTGTCATAATAATGTGATTACTAAATAATGACTTCTGAAGAATAAAAAAGATCAGTGACAGCTTAATACAAAGTAAAAAAATAATAAAGGTTTCTAATCCCCCTCCTCCTTAGTTGCTGCTAATTAACAATTTATTCTTGAGAGCAATGGGAGAAGCGGCCACTCAGCAGAGAACAGGAACTAACTAAAATGGCTGCAAGGAGAAGGATGTTAATGGAGCGGTAGCCCTCACAAGCCTCAGGTAAGAGCTCCTTGTAGTTGGATATGGCACAGTCATGAAGTGCAGCCAGTTGCTGCAATTGTGTTTTAATTTTTTTTTTTAATGGCCAAAAGTTAGGTTTAAAAAAATTACAGGTAAATACCCACAGAAATACTGGGGATCACAGCACCATGGGTTTGTCAATAAAAATGAGTGAACAAATCATGGTGATTCCAAACAAAAAAACCCATGTGGCACCAGCCCATTGTGACATACAGGGACTGTTCTGCTGCAGGGTTTCCTAGATGACACTTCCACCCTCGATCCATTCCAGTCCGGCTTTCGACCTGGGCATGGAACGGAGACTGCACTGGTTGCCCTTACTGACGACCTCCGTAGACATCTGGATCGGGGCGGCGTGGCGGCACTGTTGTTACTCGACCTGTCGGCCGCATTTGATACGGTCGACCATCAGTTGCTTGCCCGCCACCTTGCCGACGTGGGGATTCAGGGGCTCACTCTTCAATGGCTTGTCTCTTTCCTCCAAGGTCGGGGACAGAGGGTGGAATTAGGGGAGCAGCGGTCCCGGAGGTACCCGCTCGAATGCGCTGTGCCTCAGGGGGCGGTTCTCTCCCCGATGCTATTTAACATTTATATGCGCCCCCTCGCCCAGATTGTCCGGAGGTATGGGCTCGGGTGTCATCAATATGCCGATGACACCCAGCTCTATCTGATGTTGGGTGGCCAGTCGGACTCTGATCCAGAAGATCTGCACTGGGCGTTGCAGGCAGTATCTGGATGGCTCAGGCTGAGCCGGTTGAAGCTGAACCCGGCGAAGACGGAGGTCCTGTGTCTGGGCCGGAATGGGATGGGACTGGGGCTCCCGCTCCCGGCCTTCGATGGGGCGCTGTTGGTGCCAGCTTAGGAGGTTAGGAGCTTGGGAGTGCTCCTGGACTCCACATCGATGGAGGCCCAGGTAGCAGCCACTGCCAAAGCGGCCTTTTACCATCTTCGGCTGGTGCGGCAGTTGGTTCCCTTTCTCAGCCGCGAAGACCTAGCCACAGTGATCCATGCGACGGTCACCTCAAGGCTAGACTACTGCAACGCTCTCTACATGGGGCTGCCTTTGTCGCTGATTCGGAGGCTGCAGCTAGTGCAGAATGCGGCGGCCAGGCTGGTTGCTGGTGTCTCGAAATGGGATCACATCCAGCCTGTGCTCAAAGCGCTGCATACCGGATTCGCTTCAAAGTGCTGGTGCTTACCTTTAAACCCCTACATGGCCAGGGTCCAACATACCTGAGGGACCGCCTTGCCCCACATAGATCCCAAAGAGCACTTCGGTCGGAGTCGCTACACCGTCTTGCAATCCCGGGCCCGAAAGAGGCCAGGCTTGCGGCCACTAGGGCCAGGTCCTTCTCGGTGGTGGCTCCTATCTGGTGGAATGAGCTCCCAGAGGAGATCAGGGCCCTGCGGGACCTGTTGCAGTTCCGCAGGGCCTGCAAGATGGAGCTCTTCCGCCAGGCTTTCAAATAGGAGCCACCGCCGCCACCACTACCACCAATGGGGACCGTTTTACAGCACCGCCAGAGGTTAAGTGGCAAATAACATCAGGAGGCCACAGCCACCTCCCCTGGAATGAAAGGTTATGTGCAATATGGAGAGAGCGTTTTAGTCACGCGGTATCCTTGGGCGTGGCCCATGTATTAATTGTTTTAAATTGTTTTATTGTGTTTTATTGCACTGTGTGCCATATTGTTGTAAGCCGCCCTGAGCCCGCACACGGCGAGGGCGGGGTATAAATAAAATTAAATAAATAAATAAATACATCCCGTCTGCTTGAAACTTGCTTTGATGCTACACTGTTTTCAAGAAGGAAAGGGTATCTTAATTTTTTTCATACCAAGGAAGGTGTTAACGATTTCATGTAATACTGCGAGTAACAGAGTATATACAGAAGCAACAATTAAAAACTATCATGTGGTAGTAAAATATAGGCGTGAAAGGAACTTCTATTTCTTACCAGTACACTATACTATGTCTCTCCTGGAGGCCTTGAACAAAAGATGGGAAATTCTACTGTAGCCAGTTTCTTCCTTGTTCATGCTGGCTCACTTTTACTTATGGTAAAATATAACCACAATCTTGCCTAAATACCCCAGGTAGTTTATGGATTGCTTACAGAAAATTACTAACTAAACATTTTAATAACAAATGCTTGCCATCTTTTACAAAACATCTGTTTTACCATCTAGTATGCACACTGTGTAAGGTCAGTTTCCATATAAACTACAAAGCAGGTTAAAGGTTGAAATAAATGGAGCTTTACAGATGTATATAAAGGTGTTGTCTGGAAGGCCTCATGCAATTATGATATTACTTTACTGACATTTTATTCTGGATTTAATTAAATGGGTGAAAGCACAAGCCTGGTGTTATGCATAACCCTAGGAACAAGCTTGCAGAATACACATGTATGATTTATTTATTCAGCTCAAATTAGTCTTCGGTGAGATAGCCACAAGGGATATGCCTCATGTGTTATGGATGATTTGAAGTTATAGCTGCCAGATAGTCACACCCCAGAACACGATAATATGAAAGTAACCTCGCTTAACCAGGCCTAATCTGTATGTTGCCCAGGCCAGAATGTACACTAAATACATCTGTGCTTTACATCACTCTTTATTAAGAAGCTGAAGAAAACATGTATTGCAAATCTACTAGATGTGTCCCCAGAGACGTGTGAATTCAGAGGGTCCTACAAAAATCTATGATATATATTATAAAGAGGTTGTGTAGTCATACCAGGCCACTTTAAGGGTGGATAGAGCTATCACAAGCATCTTTGATCATGGCGTGAGGCATACCACATCGTAATGAGAATTAAATGCTGAACCTGTATTTGTTTGTTTTTGTAACATTAATTACAAACATAGCCCAACATAATGAAATGGGGAGATGGACTTTGATGGGGTATAGTGACATAGAGTCCACCCTCCAAAGCAGCTATTTTATCCAGGGAAACTGGAAATGAGTTGTAGTTATTGTTATTATTATTATTGTTGATTAGATTTTTGAATCATCCATCTCTGCCACTGCAGGGCTCTGGGTGATGTGCAACAGTAAACAAAAACATAAAAACTCTGCAATTAAAATACAACAGTACCAATAAATAGAGTTAAAGGTCCAGATGGCGAACTGAAATCACTTACCATTCCAGACTGCCCAGCTACCTCATGGGCAGGGGAGGAGGAGGTATGACTGAACTGGAGAGCAGAAGAGGATGCCAGCTAGAGTGGAAACCGCTGCTGCCCTCTACCAAATGCCTGGTGGAACATTGTTGCCTTACAGGCACTGTAACTAACTGTGATTCCACAGATTCCACAGAGCCCTTGATGGTACTCGGCAGACAGTCCCACCCGGTCAGGGCCAGGACTGAAAAATCCCTGGCCCCAGTTGAGGACAGCTGGACATCTTTGGGCCCAACCTGGAAGATTACAACTGTATTGCTAATACATATTTATTTTGCTTATTCAAGCCAATGTTTCTTCTCTTATAGTAATATACAGGGCTATTTTGGTAGAAAAAGCCCAGCAAGAACTCATTAGCATAATAGGCCACACCCAATAGCAGAGACTCATTAGCATATTAGGCAACACTCCTGATAGCACAGCTCATTAGCATATTAGGCCACACCCCATGCCTTCCCTTGGCAAGCTGGCCCTTGGACAGGCCGGGAAGGCACGGGGAGGCATTTAAATGCCTTCCCGATCCTTCCAGGGGGGGGGCGGCCCGCCCACCTCAAAGTTGAGGGGGGTCGGTCTCCAGGTCTTCCCTCTGTAGCCACGCATGCAGAGGTTTTGGCTGTAGTGAGCATGGCCAACTCTGAAGCCAGCCGGAATTCCATTCCTGTGCGTTCTTGCCCAAAAATAGCCCTGGTAATATCAATTAATTCCAAATTATTTTGTCAAGTAGTAACTACTTGGCCTCTCAATCAAGTATGGCTCATATAATTCAGAGCTAATGCAGAGAGAGAGAGAGAGAGAGAGAGAGAGAGAGAGAGAGAGATGTTGGACATACGATTTTCCAATTTCCCCCAGCCCCCACATAAATGTTAACGTAAGCTGAATTCAAACAATTCCTCTGGTTTTTCACATGGTATCTCAAAATACCATATTTCACTTCCTTAATAGTCTGGTAATTACTGCACAGGGAAACCATTCCATAAAACTCTCCTTTGCAATGCAGAACTCCTAAAGTTATGGCATAATATGTCTTACAGTTACGGAATTTGTAAAGGGATTTCACACGAAAAACAGACAAGGTATCAAGATGAAAAATTTCTAATGAGGGGGCATCAGGGAGGAGTTTGCGTATTCCTGATTGGCTTTGTGAACCTGAAATATGTTGAAGGTAGCCAAAGGAACACAGTCTGAGCTATCAAATTTGTACATTTATGAGCAGTCCATTGGATATTAATAGCAATCTCACAGCCCCTGACAGCCTTGGCTATTCACATTGATCAGCAATTATTTCAGAAAGACAGCCCCTCAAGGTACTCTTCATTTGACAAATGTTGGATTTGAACTTGCTGAAAGTTCTATATTTGGGCTTTTCTTTCTACCAGAAGATTCAAGGGCAGGATCACTTGTAACCTTCTCAGACCGTCAGGCTAGGAGCTGGGAGCCTGAAGACAGTCCTTGCTGAAGGCTCATTTTTAGGCCTGATCCAAGCATTACCATTGGAATGTAAAAAAAAACCCTGCCTCTGTATACTCAGGGCTGTGTACCACAACAGTCAAACAGGCAAGCAGTAATTACCTAGGTTGTATGACTACTTCGCTGTCAGTACATGTTACTATGCAATCTAGGCTACCCATGAGGTGTCTTTGTTGCACAGTACTTCAAAAACATGAACACCATTTAGCAATTAATTTTTATGGCAATTGTGCACTGAAAGTAACATATGAACTGGGTCATAAAATCATGCTTTGACAACAACAGCAACCTTATTGATTTTATAATGAATTTTCAGAACAGATGAAAGAGGTTTTGCCAAGTCAAAGGAAATGCCAGATAAAAGGGTATAACTCAGGAGCACCTAAGCTTAGTGAATTTGTGGGCACTTTAGGAATATTGTGAAAGTGTGGCAGACATACTGCAAAATGTCTGCCACAAGGGTGGGGCCAATCACAAGATCTTGGGAGGTCCCAAGCCAAACATCCTGTTGGCTGCAAAGGACAGGACTCACAATAATGGGTTTAAATTAAGGGCAGGAAGGTACCAGCTAGATCTTAGGAAACACTTTTTTTTTTTTACAGTAAGAGTAGTACAACAGTGAAATCAGCTGCCTAGGGAGGTGGTGAGCTCCCCGTCACTGTCAGTCTTTAAGCAGCAGCTGAACAAAAATGTCAAGGATGTTCTAGGCTGATCCTGCATTGAGCAGGGGGTTGGACTAGCTGACCTGTATGGCCCCTTCCAACTCTGTGATTCAAAGATTCTGTGATTCTGTGTCACTCCACAACTGGAACACCCAGGCAGCTGCTCCCAAAAAGACATCCCCAATAGTTGCAAATAGGGTTGCCATTTGATAGAGACTTAACCGGGTTTTAATTACGAGATGATATTATTGACCTTGATGCCATGAAAAGCTTCAGCTGCCCTCTTCCACACAAAGTCTCTACTAAAGGGACAGAACTATTTCTTTCTCCTAGCCTGTTGGCTACCCAAGGCTGCAGTCACACACACTAAATAATCCACTTTCAGTGTACATTCCAACTGGATTTTACTGTGTGAATTGGCAAAATCCAGTTGGAAATGCATTGAAAGTGGATTGAAAGTGGATTTATTGTGTGTGACTGCAGCCCAAGGTACAAAGGTGATCCCTCCTGCAGTCTCTTAAGTAACACGGAAACAGGGGAAAGTTGGGATTAGTGCTTTATTCATTAATTTATTTCAATTTCTAGCCCACCCTCCCCTGGACAGCAGGCTCAGGGCAGGTTACAACATTCTTACAACATACAAAGATTTAAAACACAGTGCAATTCATAAAATCTATCTGTTACTTTGGAGAAAAGGTACTGGTTTCAATTTCGAAAGAGAAGAGATGTTTTGCTCTCTGCTAGGCCACAGAAAGAAGTCTGAGCAGGGGTCATATCATAGAAAAAGAGCTGCAGGAGCTCATTAGCATAACTTATTAGCATATGCCACACCCCCTGACATCACTGGAAGTGTGCACCAGCCCCTCTGACAGGCAGAAACACCTGGGATCCATCCCTTCCCCCCTCTCCCTTCCCTTCGCCTCCAAGTCAGGCGAAGGAAAAGGGGAGGGGGAGGATCTCAGGCGCTTCTGCCTGACAGAGGTGCTGGCTTGCCCACAGCCAGCCTGGGTGAATTATAGAATCATAGACTCATAGAGTGGGAAGGGTCCTCCAGGGTCACCAATACCCCCCACATACCCAAGTGACCCCTGTTCCACGCCCAGAATACGATTTTAAAAACCCTCCAGGATCACTGGGGGCCAAACTGGCCTGGAGAAAAATTGCTTCCTGGCCCCAAAGTGGCCATCAGCATTTCCCTGGGCGTGTAAGAAAGGGCCACAAGAACTAAGCACTGATGCAACCCTTCCTGCTCTACCTCTCGTGATTTGCCTAAGTTCACACAATCAGCATTATGATCCTTTTAAAGTTGAAAGCATGATATAAATGCAAAGGATTATCTGTAAGACACAAGACCAGGACGCATCTCACTTCTGGCAATCACTTGGAGAGACCCTATCACTCAGCTTCCATTGCCCCCCACACACCCCACACTGGAATAAGAACATAATATCAGGCCATACCACATTAATATATTTCAACATGTAAACTATCAGATCAATCCTGAGCCATGCCCACACTGCAGTGGCAGGCTGCGGCACAGGGGTGGCGCCACTAGTCGTCTTCCTAAGGGTCAAGTTACATTGCAGTGGAGCAGAGGAAAAAGTGTAGCTGGCTGGTGGCAAGTCTGTGGCCATGGCGATTCCACTGCATTGTGGCCTTGAGGCATAGTATCAGGGTGGGGGTGGTGCGAGGGGCAGGGTACTTTGGGTCAATGGGAATGGCCAGACCCAAGACAGATGTTGAACATCACAGCTAGGGGGCGGAGAAGGATGGCTCGAGAGAGCCCCATTCTCCTCTCCCACCTCACCCCCTTGACAGAAACCCACAGCAACGATAGGCATGAGTTGTTCCTGCATGACAGCATGTCCCATGGCCAAGCCCACCCAAACCCCACCCACTCCAGAATAATTCTGGTCCACCAGCTGCAGAGGCTCCACCTATTGGTTCAGGGAACTCCCATGACCCCCTTCCCCCCCCAGTGCTACTTGCACAGATGCCTTCCCCCCCTGGGTACCAGAGAATGGTTCGGCTACCCCCAAGGGATCTCATTCCACTCTGCAGCCTCTAATTCCAGTCCTAGAGCACAGATTATATTGCCAAGGATTCCACTCTAGAGGCTGTCATTCCAGTCCCAGAGTAGTCTATCTGGGCCCAGAGACCATAATGGGAAATCATTCTGCATTTGCGTAGCAACTTTTTTTGTGCCATGATTTCTTTCAATGGAGCCCATGCAAGTCAATTGGCATTCCTGGCTCCCATTATCTCCAATGGGCCTTCAATCCCCTTCCAGTGTTTCCAATGGGTAATCCTGTCATTCCTTTAAGTACATCCTGGGAATGGAATCTGGGTCTCCCAGGTCCACCCCATGCTCGAACGCCCCCGCCCCCCCCCCTGCCACAGAAGCCTTAGAGGTGAGTGAAGGAACCTGTCTGTGCAGCTGGGTCCTTGCTGAGTATGGCATACCACTACAACCAGTGGGACCTGCACAGTCCTGCACAGCCAACCACAGACATGTCCTGTCCTGCACCGAGGGTGGAAACCAGACAAATCAGGTAGCAGTTCCCCTCTAGTCTCCCAGAACACTTCCCAGGGATCTTTTTCCATGGCATACCAGGGGCCATAGTGCTGCGAGGCCATGGCTTCTGCCACCCCAGCATGAACCCAATGCTGAGCTTGTGTGCAGGAGGTGTTGTTGTGGCACCCAGCCTCAACCAAGGGGAGAGGGGAGGCAGACCGTGATCCTTGCCCCTGCTTACCTGTCAGTGCATCGTTCCCCCTTTGGGTTGAGTCTTCCATGGTGGATGCCTGTTAAGGTTCTGAAATGGGATAGGTCAGCCACAGAGTATGAACTTTGTTCTCCTTGTTGGTTGCTCTCCTTGTTGGTTGTTCATGCCAAGTGCTCACCTTGTAGTGCCAAGTGCCCTGTCTGTGCTTCTCCCACCACCAAAGTGTTGCGCTGCTCACTCTAAGTCCGCACAGCAGGGAGCTCTGAGACAGAGTCCCATGCCACATGCCCTAACTACTGAATTGCAAGGTGTCCTGGCAGAAGTTTCTGTAGAGTGGGAAGCCCACGATTAGGGCTGGGGAGAGGGCTTGGCCACTGGGAGAAGGGAGGTGATTGGCGGAGCCTGTAGTCGGCATCATGAGCTCCTCCAAGCCTAATGAGCGAGGCTACAGCAGCAGGGGATGACTTCATTTTCACATTCAATGAGTGCCTATGGGCTATGCCATGGTTTTTGTTGATGTAACTTTCCACCTCTGGCAGGGGGCATTTCCAGGCTGAAAGGGCTCAGGGAGCCAACTAATCATCACTGCACCCACAAAACCACCCACAATCACACCGGCGCAAGGGCCTATGCCTCAGTTGCACTGATAGGCAGCCACCATGGCCCGCTGCTGCCACCTGTGTGCAACGGAGTGCCACTGGGGGGCTGTGCCATCGTGTCATTTACATCAGCATAAATAGGAATTACGCTGGTATAGGAGTAAGTCGGCTCTCAGAGCAGTTTCACACACACACACACAGCCCGGATTGCTCTGCCAATTCTGAAAAGTCCAGCTCTAATTATATGACTCCTTTCTTCTGTTATGATTGTTTTAATTGATTTCTTAATTCATAAATATTTGGGTAAGCCTTCATCTAGGTCTGCTGATTCAAGTTTTCTTTATCTTGGGTTTTTAATCCAATCTGCAATGCAAATCAGGCCTGCTACTTGGTAATATAATTTTATATTTAGAACTGCTAACCCTCTTCTTTTTTTCTCATCTTGTAATATTTTAAAGCTTATTCTTGGGTTCTTGCCATTCCAAATACATTTGTTTATCGGTCTTTGCCACTCTAACAAAATGCTTTCTTCTGTATGTATAGGTAGCATTTGGAATTTAAAAAAAAATAGTTTTGGCAGTACATTCATTTTGATCCCAGAAATTCTTCCCAGCCACAAGATTTTTCATTTTTTCCATCTGGATAAATCTGTTTGTATCAATTTCTGTACATTCTATTCTCTTTATAATATCTTATTCTTCTTGTTACATTAAGAATTTCATTATCATTATCATTTCTGTCTTCTTCCTGTTGATTTTGTATCCTGAGAAGGATCCAAATTCTTCAATATGTTCCATTACGTACTGTAACAAATTTTGGGGAACCAAGACTGTTAGAACCACATTGTCTGAATTTCTTCTTTATATATTAATATGTCTCTTGCCACCTTGTAGGTATTATATTTTCTTCTTTTATCTCATTCATAACTTTTTGTAATAGTCCAGTTGGTCAGCTGTGTTGGTCTGAAGCAGTAGAACAAATTTAGAGTCCAGTGGCACCTTCAAGACCAACAAAGGTTTATTCAAGGTATGAGCTTTCGTGTCCATGCACACTTTCTAATGTATCTGATAAAATGTGCATGCACATGAAAGCTCATACCTTGAATAAACCTTTGTTGGTCTTAAAGGTGCCATTGGACTCTTCTTTTTGTAATGGTATTGTTACAACATCTTCAAAATGTTTGCAATACATTGCTGTCAGCCCATCTGGGCCTGGTGCTTTGTCCTTTTTCATATTTGTAATTGCTTGGGAGATTTCTTGAATTGTTATTATTTAATTTAAAAATTTTCTGTGTTCCCGTGTAAACTTTGTGGTCGGGATGTCTCTTAGATATTCTCTTATTCCTTTTTCTGAGACAGACTTCTTTTTGTATAATCCTAAAAGAGCATTGATAAATTGTTCTTGTTTTTCTTTTTCTGCATATGTAACTTAATCTCATTTCTTTATACATTATTCAATCCAATAATGTTTACTGATACTGTTTTTAATTTATCCATTTTGTCCCAATGTTGATGCCATGACTGTTTCTTCTTCTTCTAAGCTCTTAGTCTTCAAACTTTGCTTTGAGTTGCTTGAAGATTTTCCTTCATTTCATCTATGTAAATCCTCCACTTGCAGTTCTTCAACCAATTGCATGGCTTGTTCTTCTGCCGTGATCACTTTCCTTCCTTTTGGTAAGTTTACCTCTTTTGCAAATGGTATTTTCCAGTGGTACTTTGTTTCTTTCTCTTGTAAAATCTTTCTCAGAAAGTCAAAGTCTTTCCTTTTCCTTAATGCACTTTTTGGTAGATCCTGACAGATCTGCAATTCTTTTCCTGCTACTTTAGGTGAAGTTTCACTTTGCTTCTTCAGTATTGCATCTCGTATCTTCTTATGAGTGAAATAGACCAATATATCTCAAGGCAGCTTGTGCTTGAGTGCAAATCTTGAATAAATAGCTGGTCAATATCAGGAAAATCTTGTATCTTCAAATAATTTTGAAGCAGCTCATGAAACTTCTAAATTTAGCCTCCCAAAGTCTTCGGAGAAGCCTCTAAAACACAAGTTAATTTATCTGCATTGGACTTCCAAGATTTCAGTTCTTTGTTCTGCTTTCTCAGTTTGACAGTCTTGTATTTCTAGATGTTTATCATTATCTTTTTGCTTCTCTTTAATTCTTACCATTTCTTGTGATTGCTCTTGTAGTTTTATATTAATTTCTGATAGTCCAGCCAATATATCCTGACATGCTTCTTGGATGTTCTTCTGAGTTTCTTCCTCAGATTCTTGAATGTTTCTCTGGATACTCAGAATGTTCTTCTGTGTTCTCTCCTCAAATTGTTGCACTTGATGCACCAATGTTCATGATAGCTTTTCCCACCAGTTATTCAATTATTTGATCTTCATCTGTTTCTTCTACTTTCCTTTTATCTTTTTGATATGTTTCAGTTGCCATTCTTCTTTTCAGTCTTCTCTTTTTAAAAATATTATACAAACTTTCCATACACTATTCCCATACACTATTTTCTATGTCAGTATAGGAGTATACAACTGACAAATTTTATATTGTTAAAATAACTAAGGTGGAGTATATATCCAATATAATAAGGAGAGATGTTATCCTTATATAAAAAGTATTCATAACAAATAATTAATATTCTAAATAAGAGTGGTGGGAATTTTAAAAAGTAAATTATCTTCTATTCATGCTGTTTGTAGTAAATAATTATTTTAAGTAAATGTTATAAAAATATGTCACCAACAGAACTGTTTCTTTGTCATCTATCAGGATTTAAAATTAGGAAAAGGGAAAGGCAGGATGGGAAAAGGGGTAAAAACAGAAACAAAAGCAGATAGGAGAAATAAAGATAATAGGAATAAACATAAAATATAAATAAGGAGAAAATTTAAATTTGGTGCGTGTGTGTATGAAAAGTATGTTTAAAAGTTTAGATTAAATAATATTATAAAATTTTATATTGGAAAAAAGGAAAGGGGGGGATGAGAGACAGAAAAAATACTCTGATGTATTAGCTCTTTTAAATGTTTATTAGTCTGTTATAATTCACCCAAGAGAAGCAAAGGTAAAAAAATTAAAAAGATCTTTGTTTTTGTTTCCTGGTGTGTTGATTTGTCTGAAGTTTTTAGAAAAGGGGGGGAAATATTGTAAAAATTATTACAGAATCTTCTTGTTGCTTTTTGTTCTAGAGGGTATCAAAGAATGTGCTTAGGTATTCAGGAGGAGAAAATAAATCTTGTCTTTCTATTGAACAATCCTTTGGCGAATCAGTCAATTGACTGTGTCATGCCATAGCTGAGACACTGAACCTTTTTTCATCAAGGGGGGAGGGGAAAAGAACATAAGAAAAAGGAGAAATAGCCAGAAATAGCCAGTCCATGGAGAGGATAATCTACAATTATAAATTTCATCCAGGAAAGAAGGGGGAAAGAAAGGTTTGATATACTTGGTATACTTGATCTGGTTAAATTAATATTTCCATTCTGCTTTGCAAAGGCAGTTGCCATTAGTTTTTACACAGTTCACATAAATCTTCTGTTAAAAGCCATAAACAGAGAAATAAATTCTCCCTTTTCCTGACATGTTGTATCCAAAGGTCACAAATTTCAGGATGTCTCCTCTTACACTTCAATCAGGCACTGCTGGCAATCTGCTTATCTCCCGTGTTGGAGTTGTAGTCCAGTAAAATGTAAAAAGAGCCATATGCACATTATTTTACAGATTGACAGAGAGAAAAAGAGAAAATAACAAAAGCTGAGGAGGTTGACTTTGAAGGCAGAAGCCACCTTATCTCCACTGCCCTTGCTGGAATCAGAACTCAGAGGAGCTAGATAGATCACCACCACCACCACCCATGGTTCACCTGTCAGTTGGGTTTCCCCAATGAGGGAGAGGTAAGGATAGAGTCATAAATACTTCCCTTCCCTGACATGTTACAGCGAGACAAGTCTGGAGCCTTCAAGAAGTTTCCAATGTGAACTCATGGCATTCAATTGACATTACTTTGTTATCTCCATAATTAATCCATATGTGTTTGATTACTGCTGCCATTAGTTCCCCTACCCTGGTACTTGCAGCAATGGCTGATTTGTTGGTCAGATGGAAGTATTCCTCATGAATGAACCAGGATTATACTAAGAATACTCACACAAATTCAGCTCTGGGAAGAATCAAACCTGCGTTATTTCAACTCTGCAATTCTAAGAAACCCCAAGCTGTCTGCTTTGGGCTAACCTTTCCAACATGACTGTATAAGCTTTCCTTGGACATCAGATAAAAAGTAAAGGCCTTAGCAAAAAAATTAAATGGAATGCACCCAAATGTATGAAGAAAGATTTTATTACTACAGCAGTATTTTATAAACTGAAAATAAAGTATCACAAAAAATGCTAAACCTTAAAGCTGAGGAACTCATCTAAGAAAGATGATAAGGTATTTCAATTTGGCCCAGAAATGGAATCGAAATAATGCAGGCTTGTAGCTTGTAGAGTTTTCATTCAGTCTCTGAAATGCTCTCTCCCAATTCTACCCTGGCGTCCACTCTCACTACTATTAAGTTATTCCACAAGCCAATTTTAAAAGCAGTTTTAAGGAGATGCTGGATGATTTCAGGCTGACTGATTGCTCTCAAGAGAATTAAAGGGATTGTGTCAATCTTTAGTAGCACGGGGGGGGGGAACCTTGCCTAAGTAACTGGAAAACATGCTGAGTAGGATGACCCTTTGTATTATACTGTATAATATCCTAAGCATGGCTGCCTTTTCCTCAAAGAGACTGCTGTTCATCAGTTTAATGTTAAGCATGCATTAAAATTCATTTTTGCTCACTGAAGAAATGGTAGACCAGAGAGCTTCACCAAACCAAAATAGAAAACAAACAAACAAAACTCCCTGCACATTCCTGGTGGGCCAGGAAAAATCTCAGGATTCTTTCTGAATACATTTGAAATCAGTAAAATAACAGGAGAAGGTACTGACATGAAGTTAGCTGCCAACAAAGAGACATGTAAAAGATGCAATGTGTGATAATGATTAACAAATTGAGAGGAATAGACTTCTAATTTTTAGCACTATATCATCAGGGCTCTCCATATTACACAATTCTGCACAGGCAATTAAAAAACCCCTCTGGACCGGCCCCTGAATTCAAAATCCTGATAAACTCTCCTCTTACCTGCTCATTGTATCATGTGACCTTTAAAAATGACTTCTGTCTTTGTGTTTCTGCACCAGTGTGAAGTGAAACTCTGAAACTGAGGAGGGGCTTCTCTAGGCCTTCTCTTGAGCTTTAGTTGGTTTTCTTTTTCCAACAGAAAGAAAATTGACAAGACTTCTCACTACCAAAAAGACAATGGATGCATGTTAAGCCAATGTTTATTATTTACAGGTGAACTATAGCTGTGACTTAAATTTTATTAGTATGGATTTCCTAAGCTGCTGCCCAGAAGGTTTGCCAACATTTGGGCAAAACTACCTTGGATGGGATTGGTAGTATAAATGAGGATAGGTAGACTTTCCCCCTCATGGATCACTGCCTTGTCGTGGCGATGGGGCTTGCGTAGTTCAATGAAGCTGTGGGCTATGCCGTGAAGGGCCACCCAAGACGGACAGGCCGCAGCAGAGAACTCAGACCAAGCGTGATCCCCCTGGAGAAGGAAATGGCAACCCACTCCAGTACTTTTGCCAAGAAAACCCCATGGACAGTATCAAAAGGCTAAAAGATATGACACCGGAAGATGAGCCCCTCAGGTCGGAAGGTGTCCAATATGCTACTGAGGAAGAGCAGAGGGCAAGTACAAGTAACCCCAGAAAGAGTGAAGCGGCTGGGCCAAAGCCGAAAGGACGCTCAGTTGTGGATGTGTCTGATGGTGAAAGGAAAGTCCGATGCTGCAAAGAACAATACTACATAGGAACCTGGACTGTAAGATCTATGAATCAAGGTAAGCTTGACGTGGTCAAAAATGAGATGGCAAGACTGAACATCGATATCTTAGGAATCAATGAACTAAAGTGGACAGGAATGGGCGAATTAAACTCAGAAGACCATTATATCTACTACTGTGGCCAGGAATCTCGTAGAAAAAATGGTGTGGCCTTTATAGTCAACAAGAGAGTGCAAAAGTCAGTACTGGGATACAATCTCAAAAATGACAGAATGATTTCTGTCCGATTCCAAGGTAAACCATTCAACATCACAGTAATCCAAGTCTATGCCCCAACCACTGATGCAGAAGAGGCTGAAGTGGACCGGTTCTATGAAGACCTACAACACCTCCTAGAACTAACACCAAAAAATGATGTCCTCATCATCATAGGGGACTGGAATGCTAAAGTAGGAAGTCAAAAGGTAACCGGAATAACAGACAAGTTTGGCCTTGGAAAGCAAAATGAAGCAGGGCAAAGGTTAACAGAGTTTTGTCAAGAGAACACACTGGTCATAGCGAACACCCTTTTCCAACAACCTAAGAGGCGACTCTACACATGGACATCACCAGATGGGCAACACCGAAATCAGATTGACTATATAATTTGCAGTCAAAGATGGAGAAGCTCTATCCAGTCAGTAAAAACAAGACCTGGAGCTGACTGTGGTTCAGATCATGAGCTACTCATTGCAAAATTCAGACTTAAACTGAAGAAAATCGGGAAAACCATGAGGCCATTCAGGTTTGACCTAGATCACATCCCTGATGAATATACAGTAGAGGTGAAGAATAGATTCAAGGGTCTGGATTTGATAGATAGAGTGCCTGAAGAACTATGGACGGAGGTTCGTGACATTGTACAGGAGGCAGCAATCACCACCATCCCAAAGAAAAAGAAATGTAAGAAAGCAAAGTGGCTTTCTGATGAGGCTTTACAAATAGCAGAGGAAAGAAGGAAAGCGAAAGGCAAAGGCGAAAAGGAAAGATTTACCCAACTGAACGCAGATTTCCAGAGAACAGCAAGGAGAGATAAGGAGGCCTTCCTGAATGAACAGTGCAAAGTAATAGAAGAAAACAATAGAATGGGAAGGACTAGAGATCTCTTCAAGAAAGTTGGAGAAATCAAGGGAGCGTTCCATGCAAAGCTGGCCATGATAAAGGACAAAAACGGTAGGGACCTAACAGAAGCAGAAGAGATTAGGAAAAGATGGCAAGAATACACAGAAGAACTATACAAGAAAGACCTCGATGTCCTTGACAACCACGACGGTATAATCACTGACCTCGAGCCAGACATCCTGGAATGTGAAGTTAAATGGGCCTTAGAAAGCATTGCTAACAACAAAGCTAGTGGAGGTGATGGTATTCCAGCTGAGCTATTCAAAGTCTTAGAAGATGATGCTGTTAAAGTGCTGCACTCCATTTGCCAGCAAATTTGGAAAACGCAACAGTGGCCACAGGATTGGAAAAGGTCAGTATACATTCCAATCCCAAAGAAGGGCAATGCCAAGGAATGTTCAAACTATCGCACAATTGCACTCATATCACACGCTAGCAAGGTCATGCTCAAGATCCTACAAGCTAGGCTTCAACAGTACGTGGATAGAGAACTGCCAGAAGTACAAGCTGGGTTTCGAAGAGGTAGAGGAACTAGAGATCAAATTGCCAACATTCGCTGGATTATGGAGAAAGCAAGAGAGTACCAGAAAAATATCTACTTCTGCTTCATTGACTATGCTAAAGCCTTTGACTGTGTGGATCACAACAAACTATGGCAGGTCCTTAAAGAGATGGGAGTACCAGACCACCTCACATGTCTCTTGAGAAACCTGTATAAGGGCCAAGAAGCGACAGTTAGAACCGGATATGGAACAACTGATTGGTTTAGCATAGGAAAAGGAGTACGACAAGGATGTATATTGTCGCCTTGCTTATTTAATATATATGCAGAGTACATCATGCGAAATGCTGGCCTGGATGAATCACAAGCGGGAATTAAGATTGCTGGGGAAAAGATCAACAACCTCAGATATGCAGACGATACCACTCTAATGGCAGAAAGTGAAGAGGACCTAAAGAGCCTCTTGCTCAGGGTAAAAGAGGAGAGCGCAAAAGTGGGCTTGAAGCTCAACATCAAAAAAACTAAGATCATGGCATCCGGCCCCATCACTCCTTGGCAAATAGAAGGGGAAGTCGTGGAAGTAGTGACAGACTTCACGTTCCTGGGATCCCAAATCACCGCAGATTGTGACTGCAGCCATGAAATTAAAAGACGCCTGCTCCTTGGGAGGAAAGCGATGGCGAACCTAAACAGCATGATAAAAAGTAGAGACATCACCCTGCCAACAAAAATACGCATGGTCCAAGCAATGGTATTCCCAGTAGTCATGTATGGCTGTGAGAGTTGGACTATAAGAAAGGCCGAGCGCCGAAGAATAGATTCTTTTGAACTATGGTGCTGGAGAAGACTCTTGAGAGTCCCTTGGACTGCAAGAAGATCAAATCAGTCAATCCTAAAAGAAATCAAGCCTGACTGTTCCCTGGAAGGCCAGATAATGAAAATGAAGCTCAAATACTTTGGCCACCAAATGAGAAGGGAGCACTCACTGGAGAAGACCCTGATGCTGGGAAAGATTGAAGGTCAAAGAAGACGGGGACAGCAAAGGATGAGATGGTTGGACAGTGTCATCGATGCAACGAACATGAAACTGAGCAAACTTCAGAGGACAGCGGAAGACAGAAGGGCCTGGCGGGATCTAGTCCATGGGGTCGCGAAGAGTCGGAATCGACTGTGCGACTGAACAACAACAACAACAACAAGACTTTGTTTCCGGGATCCCTTAATAGTGCCCTGGGAGCTACCAGTCACAATAATGGCAGCTTGATGGTAGGATTGCCAACCTTCAGGGGATGACTGGAGATCTCCTGGAATTACAATTGGTCTCCAGGTGACAGAGATCAGTTCCCCTGGAGAAAAGGCCCGCTTTGGAAGTTGGTCTCTATGGCATTATACCCTGCTGAAGTCTCTCCCCTACCTAAACCGCACCCTCCCCAGGATCCACCCCAAAATCTCCAGGAATTTCCCAATACAGAACTGGCAACCCTACTTTCTTATTTTTTTTTTTATTACATTCAAAAGTTAAAAAATAAAACAATGGTACAACACCACCAGTAAAACAAACAGAACAAAACAAAGAAAAGGGCTTTAGATTATATATAACACTAGCCTGATACCCGTGCTTTGCTATGGTATTTAACTTCCATAAATCCAGTTATAATACTGATGATGTAAAGTTTGGAATGTAACATTTGTTGTAGGAATTCTAATGGAGAAGATTGTAGTGTAAGAAATGAAGTGAGACATACGTACTTTTTTTTCCTCTACTGAAGGACCTCTCTGTAGACTGCTGGGGCGGGCTCCCTCGTGGCTTTAAGTACCCTGCAACCGCTGCTGTACCTGACAGACAACCGCCTTTTAGGTGTAGGAGGTGGGGGGAGTGTGTTGGAAGCCATCAGAGAGGCTGGGCCAGCATGACCACTAAGGTGATCATGCTGGGGCGGTGTCCCTGATGGATTAAAGTACCCTGCTCCTGCTCCTACACCTGACAGACACCTGCCTGTCTGGTGTTGGGGGATCATGTTTAAAGGCATCAGGGAGGCTGGGCCAGCAGCTTTGCTTCACCTCACAGGTGGTTGTTGGCCACTCCTGATTTCCTCAACTGTCATTAGCTCTCTGCAGTCCCCTGGAACTGTTGGTTTTTTTACTGCAGAACACTGAGCTCTGCAGCTGACCAATCAGAGAGTGGGGGGTGCAGGGAGGCAGCTGCCTGGCAGCTGCATAGGAATCAATGGGGGAGCACATTTTACCCCTTTTGACCCACTTAGGGGTCAAATTTCTAAAAATCCCTTCTTAGTGAGCATCTACACCATGGTAGGAGCGTTCTCCCTGAATTTCGTGTTTCTAGGTCAAGCGATTTTCTTTTGGGGCTGAAGGAGATTTCCATTGAGAAGCAATCGCAAATTTTGCAGCCACTGGTAAAATACTGAAAATCTTTTTTTTTTCCTGTGGGGTCCATGTTTCGCCTCAGGCGGCAACCCTCCGGTTGCTGTTGTTGCTCAACAGGCTCGGCTTGGGGAAGGGTCCTGGGGAGGGGTGAGACAAGAAGAAAGGAGGCAAAAGGAAACCTCAGACAGGCAGGGGATCAGGTTAGGTGCACCTGGGATATCCCTCTGTCTGCACAGACTACCTTCAGCCACTTAGGCTATGGGGATGTGGGTCCCTCTGAGCTTCAGGCACTTTCACCAATCTCATCTGTGTCTCGTCCTCCCCGATCTCCAGCCTCTCTTTCCTCTTATACCCATGCCTCGCTCCCAGCACCCACTCGTGTAACAGCCTCGTCCTTCCCTGCTTAGCCCTGCCCCCCCTTTATAACATTCCATGCTGACTGTTCTGGCGGGGCAGCTCTTCCTTCCTGTCTTCGATCGCTGGGTGCGGAGGCTGCTTTCTGCTCTGCAGGCTGAATTCCACTCCTCCCTCCCTCGTCTCTTCTTTCCATTTCATTTCCCCTTTGTGGTTCTCTGGTCTGTCTTCTTGCCCGACCCCCGAGCTCTGTGCAACTCCTGTCGAACTGCCTCCGTATTTGATGCTGATGGTCTGACTTCCCTCTCAGGTGGGTTAACCCATTTGGGGTTGCTCCTGGCCAGTCCCGGGAGGGCGGGAGGCAGCTGACCAGGACATATCCATATTGGTAAATCATCATTTGGAAGTAACTGGCAACCCTAATTCATAAGTAGACCCAGTCACAAAATGGTGGCTCAGTGGCTAAAGCCAATCACAAAATGGCAGCTTGTAAAAAAATTACAGCATTTCAAAACAGGTCGGTAGTGCTCAGGTAAGGAAACCTTCCCTCTGCTGTTTCTTAAAAGAAAACAACCACCCCCCTCCAAATTGCAATTTGCCATGCAAGGGGAAATTATAGTTACCTCTGTCTTTCCTCGGTGGTGGTGGGGGAGGAGATTGAATTTATATCCCATCCTTCACTCAGAGTCTCAGAGCAGTTTACAATCTCCTTCCCCTCCTCACAACAGATACCCTGTGAGGTAGGTGGGGCTGAGAGAGCTCTTTTGAGGACTGCTCTTGAGAGAACAGCTCTGAGATAACTTGTGACTGACCCAAGGTCACACCAGCAGCTGCATGTGGAGAAGTGGGGAATCAAACCTGGTTCTCCCAGATTAGAGTCCACAATCTTAACCACTACACCAAACTGTAGTGATCAAACTATAGGCAAACAGTAACTTTAATACACAGAGAAAGAGTTGATAGTATGCTCCTTTCCCATACAGGGCAATGGTACGTGTGAACCAGCATGAAGGAGGAGGAGGAAAAGAGATAGATGGGGAAAGGTTCTGGTGCTGTCATTTGTGGGGGGGGGGTATTTTGAGCAAGTGTGTGTGTGTGTGCGTGCACGCACGTGTTTCTGGCAACCCCTCCTGGGGGCTTCGATGTTTTTCAGAGAGGTGGCTTGATAGCCTGCCTTTGTATCCCAAGCCCTGGTATTCCTTGGAGGTCTCCCAATTACTTACCAGGGTCGGCCCTGCTTAGCTTCTGAGGTCCGACGAAATCAGGCTTGCCTTGGCTATCCAGGTCAGGGCTTTCTCTGTGCTGTCATTTTTTTCATCCAAAGCATGAGCATGTGTGCATCCTCCTTTGTATGAAAGAGGAGAGAAGCAGCTGTTGTTGTGTCTTCACCATAGAGAAACCATGTTAAGCGTGCAACCTCAGCTAGGATTCTAATCTGAAACAATACCATTGTCTGAAGTATTATCTCTAACCAATCAAATGTAAGAGAACTGTGCTGGAGGGAACTATGTTTATTGGATGTTATATCTAGATTATGATTGGACCTTAACTATGTGAGCGTGGCTACACCAGCCTGGGATTGTTTAAAAGGGAGCTAGGCTCCACTGTTTGTTGTCGTGTGTCGTCGTGTGCTGTGTGAACTATGGATGTTCTCGTTCTTAATAAAGCTGATTCATTTGTTACTAAAAGCACCACACTGACTTCCATTCTAGGCATGAAGCCTGTACCTCAGGGTGGCTTGCAGCTCACCTGTTCCACAGCTACTGAGTGAATATCACTGCTTTAAAGGGAAAGATAAGAAAGTTGTTATAGCAGGACTGGAGGAGGGGTGGAGATTTACTTTTAATTGCTGCAATAGTGACTGGTCAGTCCTGACTGACCTTCTGCCCACCCCTGGTACTATCATACCTCACTTTTCCTTGCCCGTCCACCAAAAACATATAGACAGCATGTGGGTTCAGATGACAATTGTTAGCCTAAGCGTCTATTTTTGGCTATTTTATGAACTATGTCTTACGAATGAGAGCTTGACACAGAAAGGGCTAGTGAAGAGACTGTGCAACATAAAGGTCAACCAGGGGGGAGCCAGAGACGATGCCAGCTGCATAGGATGATCTACATCAACTCAGCAGGGCCCCCAGAGTCATTAAGCTCATCATGTGTATGCAAACACGGAGGTTGATCGCAAACACAGAAACTCATTAGCCAGCCCAGACCGAGTGTCTCCACCTGACAAGCTTAACATCAGAGGTCCTCCCATGCCAGACCACAATGGAAGTCCATTACACATAGCAACAAGACACATCAGCGCTACTGGTGACTCGGCACGTATCCTGCCCCCGCCCAGGCACCTCCCCATCCAGTTAATCAATAGATTGAATATTGACCCCATAGCCAATCACTGACCTGTAGGGTCGGGCTACCTGATAATCCGCTTGAGCCCCCCCCTCACGCCAGAGACCTTAAAAGATCATGCACAGAGCCAACAGGGCATCCTTCCTCCCATCCAACGACCCCTTTACGTCTGCTTAACCCTCTCTTGTCCAACTTGCTATCCCAACTCCCGAAAACCGCTTTACCTTAGTCTGCAGCTAAGGTCAATCCACGTGTTCCCGGCTGGTCTGGATTCACGTGTTTTCCACCCTATTTCTCCCCTTCGGTTCCCTCATCCCGCTGGAAGCTTTAGGAGCTGAGCCACGCCGAAGGTAAATATACCCCACCAACGATACTTCCTGCTAATGCAACCGTGCTGTGAATATCTGACTTGTTTTTCTTAGTTCTTGTGTGTTTGTGTGGTTTTTAATATTATTCTTGTGTGCCTGAAATTATAACTAGTAAAGAAAGCTTTATTTTACTGCCGTTTCGTCTCCTCATTGAAACGCGCCGGTACAGCCCATCCTGTGTATACATAGACCTGAATCCCGATTATTAAACTGTTCCAATTGTCTCTCCTAAAGAACAATTCGGCTAACACAATGTTCAACACCAAATGACCCCCCCCCCCGGATAACTGATTGGAGTCCAGCTGACATTTCCTGGCAAATACTGGAATCCCTCAGTGAGTTTCACGTCTGCAACACATTCCTTCCCGTCTGCCAAGTATTTGCATGGACATCCTTTGCAAATCAAGACAAAAAGTATTTCACTTCCCCATTTCATTTCATATTAAAGGGGTAACAGCATGATATATATTGACAAAATACTACCTCTCCCATGTGTCAAGACTGCTGTAACAAATTTTAATTAATTATCTACTTTTACTTTTAAAAGGCAAGGCCTTTTACCTTTAAAAAGCAAGGCCTTGTGTTTATAATTAAGTCAATGCATGAAGGCAGGGCCTATCTCTTTTACTGTTATTCTTTTACTGGATTTGGACAGTGCTTAGTGTTTGTACTGAGCCTAATCTTGTCAGACCCAGCTTGGGGACACAGAACAATGGACTGCTAGGATCCTGGGATGGACTTATCACCCAGGAGTGCCTCTGTAAATAGCTTATTGTTGGGAGTGGGTGTGTGATGGGTGTGCCGTTTTACGGGCTTATAAGCAGGGCCCTGGCCCTGCTAGATTTGTCCTAGTTCCAAGCTGAAATCACAATAAAGCATGAGCTGATCACTAACACGTATTGAACTCAGTATATTTCAGTGGTGATGAGGATGGGATCCTGTTGAGCCAGCCCAGCACCCTCCAGCACCACATCGCACACCGAGCTTCTGAGCCTTCCGCACCGCATCGCTACCAGGATCATCGCTACCATGGCTGCCACTCCAGGACATCTGCCGGAGTTCGACCCTGCTCACCCAGGGCTTTGGGAAACCTGGGTGGAGTGGCTGAAGTTTTTCATCATGTTCCAGGGCATCACCAACGCAGACAAAAAGAGGGCTCTCCTGCTCAGCACCTGCAGAATCACCATGCTATGGCTCGTCCGGGGCCTTGTCGTGCCCATCACTTTGGGAGGCGTCTTTGTATGAAGACCTCCTAAAGGTGCTCACTGATCACTTTGTGCCACAACCCACCAAGATGGCACAACCCACCAAGATGGCTTTGCGCCAACAGAAGCCCAACGCTGCAGCCACTGACTTTGTTGCCAACCTTCACAGGCTGGCTCTCCACTGTGAGTTCTCGAACTTGGACGAAATCCTGCTCGACCGATTCGTCATGGGGATCGGGAACCCAAGCTTCACTGCAAGCTCATCAGCCACAAGGAGCTGACCCTAGTGACCGTGCTACACGAGGCCACCACATTCAAGAAGGCCCAGAGGGATTGCCAACATTCCAGCACTCCAGCATGCACCAAGCTTCCATCCCCTCAGCATCAGATGCATCCGATGAGGAAGAAGCCCACCAGGTCTGCCGCTTGATGCACTGTGACCAGTGCCCGTCCACAGCCCTTGCACATCCCGTGAACCTCCCTGCACTAGTTGCGGAGACGACCATGAACGTCGCTCCTGCCTCTTCCATGATGCAACCTGCCGCACATTTGGGAAGGCCGGCCACATCGCGCGTGCCTGCCACTCCAAGGGCCCCCAAAGACGCACCACAACACATCAGAAGTCTGCAGAACTTCACACCATGGCTGTCCACCAGAATGAGGTACTGAACTTGCCCTGGGACACCCCCTATAAGAGAAAAATGACTGTGTTTATAGAGGGGGTGCCTTGCGAGATGGAATTGGACATGGTGTCCTCCATCTCCATAATTTCGGAGAACATGCAAAGATCCTAGATTCAGATTTGAGCATCTCAGGTGAAAGGATCTTAGATAGCAGGCTAAGAAAGAATATTGCCTTGAAGAACTACTGCCATCCAGAACTGGTCCATATGGCTTGGTACTCTAGTCTAGCAAAGTAGACTAATTTCACACAGGATCATGTTGTGTTCAGGTTTATCCATGGAGGAGAACTGGGTTGAATATCTTACCCATGTTCCCCTGCCCAGTAGTCTTTCTTACTATGGCAAAGATCATTCCCAGGATTACAGGGCCCATGTGGACTAAAAGGCATGCGTCTCAGGGGAAAGGAAGGTGAGGCTGCAGTTGGGAGGTGGAAGGGGGTGAAAATGTTCCTTTTTTGTACTCTTCCATCAACTGGAGCCACGCCAATGGAAAAGGAAGGAAGTGTGATTGTTAGGAACCGGGTTGACGACGGGAGCGTGGCTTTAAGCGGCAAGTTTACAATCGGAGAAACGGTGAGCTTTTGAACATACACCTCAGATTTTCCTTCGGTCAGCGCCCCTCATGGAGCCTCTACCGTTCTTTTTATATCAGGTGGTAACCCCGGGTCAGTGTTCTGCACAGCTGTTCCCTTACCGGTTTCCACCTGATCCAATCCTCCCTGGTGTATCTCGTTTGTCATCTTTATTCTCTTTATACATGTACCCTCCCGCTTAAAGCCACAATGTCCCTGCCCGGGCCATTTGGCCAACTCTCCTGCTGGAGCCATGCCTTCTCCTGGATTCACCACGGCTGAGAGCCTGGGTTCCCTCTGCTTGGATCGTGCTCTGCCTACTTCCCTGGTGTTGATATCTCCTCCACCGGGCACTAGCTGGTCTTCCACCTCTGGGGCAGTCTCGCTCCGTCCAGACCCCTGACAGTGATTTCATATCATTCCCCCTTCTCACTGGAGCCTTCTGACTCACATGGCTATTAGTCCACACAGGTCCTGTGACCCCAGGCCATCAGTGCCTTCAGCTGATGGATCACTGGATCTAACCTGCTGTTTGAATCATTAGCCATGAATACAAACTCTGTTGCTGTGTCAAATGGCAGCCTCTGTTTATGGAAAATAAGTCATTCACCACAAATAAGAAGTCACCCCAATAAAAGAGGAGGCCAGCTATGTGTATCAGCTCTTCTGTGCCCACAGTTGGAGAAATTCAGCTGAGAGAGAGAGAATATTGAACTAAGTGTGTTTGTCATGTTATGATCTGGACAAGGACACTATTGTAAAATTATATATTTTTCCTACATCTCTTCTTTGCCGAGTGATGGCCTAGGCAAAGTTCCTTTTGGTCCTCTTTTCAAGCAATGCCTGAGCAATCAATGTGTGCATCAAAGACCTTTCAAGTAGAACCTTCCGCTGGCTAAAAGCCATAACTCCACAAGTAATAGGTACCACCAAATTATTTTATAGCCTTTAAACAGAGTGTGCTTCTCAATAAACTCCAATGTCCCTTCTAATTAGGAACACTTAGAGCCTGAAAGCATGATTTCCACTTATTTTTTAGAATACCCATATTTTAAGAGCTTCCACCTGTAATTACTGAGGTAGGGTTAATATAATTAAGCTAACATTTTGGAGGCAGGTTAAAGACTCTTGCCAGAATTATCTGAGTCTTCCTGCAGGAGATGCCTAGAGAATAATGGATTTTTTTATAACTCTAAACCTCTGCCCACTCTGCTCATTTATTATAATCTGCTAAAAGTATCTAAGTGAGTGTCAACAATTTAAGAACTTCATCAGCTTATCTGTCTTGGAGAGGAGCAGTACAACCCTGTAGATCATAGCTAGGGAACTGACAATTATAAACACCATGACAAATGTAATATATCTGTAGACATGAGCCGAACCCTGTTGAAATACAAGTTATTTACTCAGAAATGTTGGTTTCTTGAAAGATTTGTGCATTGTATAACGGGTTCTTTTTGCCAAAAAAAGAAACATTTATTTAACCAATAGGATGAAATAGTTTATTTTAGAATCAACTATGATGGACAATTCATAACTTATGCAGCAGCACTGCAAGTCCATGTGGTTTGTAAAATACACTGGGTCAGAATTGAAGACATCCATACTGCATAGCAGTGGATCGATGGATGTGGGCTATGAGCTGGTTTACAAGGATAGGCAAGGAGAAGGCAGGATATTGCCCAACTTCCCCTTGTACCCCAGCCTGTGTTCCAAAACAAAATTAAAATGTTCTGTAGTCTATGGCTATTTTATCACCCTCAAGCATTCAATGGCCAACAAAACAGTCAAATTTTCTCCTAAAAGGAACCCAAGAACATTCATACTGGCATGGCCACAGCAATTAGCATGTATAAGCCAAGGGAGAAATCAATGCACAGTATTGTAATTAAAAAGAAAACATGACTACTATTTAAAGTGAAGCCAGATTACAGGACATCTAAACATCAGGGATGTATCAAAATGTAAGTTTTCAGTTTCTGGTTATGGCAGATGAGGATTGCACACAAGCAGGGTGAAAAGGGGAGGGGAAAGAAAGCGGCATTGCAGGAAGCGCTATGGGGCATTTCACACAATTCCCTGCAGAGATTCAGAAGTGGAAGGAGGGTGTGCTGGGTCTGGCCAGTCACCGCGGATACACTTCACTGATACACTGAATACACAGTCCAAAAGCAAGCCAAGAAACAGAGCCAAGGGAAATCAGTCAGAGTTTTCAAGAGCAAGGAGAGAGGAGCAGAGGCTGACAGCCGGGACTAGGTCCAAGAATGCATGGTTGCTTCTGCGCCGAGGCAGGTGAGTGGGGTTGTTTATGACCAAATCCTCCCTTCCCTGGGAGTCAATCTGCAAAGACCCTCAGCCCCTCACATTGCCTTTGCAACAGCTGAAGTCTGGCACTCCTCCTTCCAACTTGCACATTCAAACGCTGGCGTGCCCTGCGTCTGGGACATTCAGGTGAGCTAGGTGGGGATTCTGGCCTCGGGGTGTCTCCAACTGGGGATGCTGGGCCACGCTCTAGACCAGACTCTCCCTCTGACTGCACCTCAGTCCCTTCGCCTTGCTGCCCCTCCTGTGCAGATGCTGGGGCCTCTTCTCCCTCGGGTGCTGGTAAAGGTTCCTCTTCTGGTCTGACTCCAGAGGAGGCTGGGTTGCTCCATGCCTCTTCCTCATCTGAGGAATAGTCAGCCTCAGCAGAGCCAGGACCCATGACATAGGGTTTGAAAACAGAAGAAAGGCAGTTTTCATCAGCAACAGCTCAGGCATGCTTCCCAAATGGGATACAATCGAGATTGTATGAAAAAATGAATTAATTCCATTAGCAGCCAGTTACTGAAATGGGTCTGTGTGACAGGAAAGAAAAAATCCATTAGTAATCAGTTCCTGAAACAGAATAGATAGGCTGTCTGAAAAGGACCCATATCACTCCTGTCTTAGCCTATCTGTACTGGGTCCCAGTTTGCTTCCAAGCACAATTCATGGTGCTAGTGTTGACCTTAAAAGCTCTGTATGATTTTGGGCTGACATACCTGAAGGACCACCTACTATAAACCCACCCAACCGCTACGGTCGTTTTTGGAGTTCCAGCCTCTGGTGCCCCCCTTTTCTGAGGTTAGGTGGGTGGCAGCCCAGGAGAAGGCTTTCTCAGTCATGGCATCAAAACTGAACTCCCTCCCCAGGGAGATTCAACTGTCCCATTCTGTTCTTTCTTTCTTTCTTTCTTTCTTTCTTTCTTTTTCTGCATTCCCTGAGTGTTACCGCCTTCCTGACCAATGTTTTAATTGTGTTTTTATTGTCTTTGTGTGTATTTTAGCTCTGTTTTTAATTGTTTTACTGATGTGTGTGTTAGAGGTGGCTGGATTAAATGGTTCTAAAATGTTATTTTATTATCAATGTCATGTTAGTTGCCTTGATGGTCCATGTGAAGGCAGAAAGGTGGAATATACATTTTATAAAATGAATAAATATATGTGTAAACCTGGGGGAAACCCCAGATCTGCAAAACAAAAATCTAAAAACTGAAGAAGGATAACAGGGATTTAAACTTAAAGAAAAATGATACGACTCTATGTTGCAAAATCAGCTGCCATCTTGGGAGTTGCCTAGAAATTATATTCAACTTCATCTTACTTATGTATATCTGAGATACTAGCCTGTATTTCTCTGTTTAAGAGCTACGATTCCAATAACAGGCATTCAATAGTCTGTTCTTATATTGGACCTATGAGAAAACAGATCATGGTTTGTGCAATGTATACTGGTTTTGACTCCCCCCCCCCTTTGGGTAGTGAAGGGCAGGGTATAAATCCAACCTCTCTCTGTTTCTCTCTATCTCTCTGTGTACATCAGTGTATTTATTATTGTTCTAACTTGCTCAGTTATTACTGTCTTTCCAGAATTTGTTTTTAAATGTGTGTGTGTATCTCTCCTTATATATAATTGAGTAAGAACATTCTATATGAACATTCTAAAATGCCCGCCTTTAGTGTTAGGCTGGAAGAACTGCCACTCAGAAGACGCTGGCTGGGTTGACTGGTTGCTTTGTGCAGTCCCGCCCAGCGTTTCAAGGTCTTTTGCATATGGAAGCTGATTGGACTTCACTGCATTCCACACCTCAAACTCACCCCCCTCCCCGCAAGGCAGTTGGAATGTCAGTTGCATATGGAACCTTCAAGGTCTTTTGCATATGGAAGCTGGACTTCACTCCATTCCACACCTCATACTCCCCCCCCCCCGCAAGGCAGTTGGAATGTCTGGTGGTGTGTAGGTCCCAGGAACATGTTTTAAGAGCTGCCTGGGGGATTATGGACCATTCACACACTTTCAACAGTCCAACTAGGCAGCTGCTAATATAAAGCTGTGATTTATGAAAGGGCACACTTGACATTTTTATCATGAAATAAAACTTCATTAATTTTTTTCACATTTATTTTTCTTACGATGCCACTAAATCACACTGCGAACACATCTTGAATGCATATATATTGTGTGACCTGTCCTGATCGAAGATAATATTGTAAAAACACCTCTCAACAAAGCTATAACTCCCCTGTTCATGGCAATTTCATTCACACTTTTCCAAGCCTGTAGTCAGTCAGGGAAGTTGTGTTTGGTAGTGTAGTTAAGCATACTGATAATAATAAGTGACTATTAGGGATTCAAAAAATATAGCTTCATAGCCCAGAGCATTATCGATAAGAGAAATGTGGGTTGTTGTTTTTTTAAAATGGATTCCTTATATTCTGTAATCATATTAACCTTGCTTAGAATTTCATCACATCTGACAACCTTAACCGGAAGAGTGCCCATTCAAAATTTCAGTAATAGTGTAGGTAAGTAGTAATGTGTAAGAAAGTCTTCTCCAGGAGACAAATTCCAGAGGGGTGGCACGTTAGTCTGTTTGAGCAACAACTAGAAGCTGTAGTTACAGACATACTATATGAGTTCCAGGAAAACCTGGATGTCATGGACCAGCCAGGGCTCAGCGACAGTGAGGACTCTTCAGAGGAGGAGGGGCCCTGTATAGCCAACCCACAGTCAACAACAGCCGACCAGCAGGGAATGAGATCCAGGCTGTGATGGATTGCACTTAGAAGTGTTGTACAAACTTAAAAAAACATTGAAACCAAAGAAAGCTGTGTCATTCAAACAACTAAAAGAAAGTTAAAATACACTTACAATACAATGAAATACATAAAAACAGCAAATAAAACCAGGGCTGAAAAGAGGGATCAATGTGCAATCCGATTGCACTTAGAAGTGTTGTACAAAGAGGTAAAGGATTGTGAAGGGTTAATTCTTCACAGAGCCAGAGAGTCTAAGCATGTGACGTGCACGTCACCCGGACGTCACGCAACCACGGCGGGTACGCTGGGGGCGGGGCCACAATCATCCGAGGGAAAGCTCTATGGTTTTCCCTCGGATGGTCGTGGCCCCGCCCCTATCATGCCTGCCGTGGTTGTGTCACTTCTGGGTGACGGGGTTGCTTTGTGCGCGCGCTTCGCGCCTGCGCGCAAACTCCCAAGGCAGCGCTGGAGTCCCCCGCTCCAGCGCCGCTTCTGACTGGCAACCCTAGTGCGTGGGAACGGGCAGGACAAAGAATACCAACAGAGACAGTGCACGCTCTTCAGGGAGCAGAGATCAGTTCCTCTGGAGAAAACAGTGGACTCTGCCATTATACCCTGCTGAGGTCACCACAGCAAAATGACACTGTTTGCCCAAAGCCAGAGCACTCCCCCAGAGCCTCTTTCTAGATCTCGTTGTATTTATTTCCACAACGGGCTTTACTGCTAGTTTAATGATATATATGTCTACTATATTTATTCAAGTCAAGTCAAGTCAGCCTTTATTGGCATAAAATATCAGTACCATTTATACATTTTAAAACCAGTTGAAAGCACACATATAAAAATCTAAAAGAACCTTAGACGCAGCTTTAAAGCCAAGGAGAGAAACTTAGCCACCTTCTCTGTAATGTCCGGGCTGAGATCATTTAAAAGTCTGTGCACCTTAAGTGCATCAGAACAAGCACCCATACTGGTTAAAAGAGAATATAAATGTGTGATCCTTAGGTCCGTGTACAGATTACAGTGTAGGAGAACATGAGTGACAGATTCCACGCATTTCTTCCCACATGGGCAGTATCTGGCCAAATGAGAGACCTTGTTGAATCTGCCGAGTAAGATGGCGGATGGCATGGCATTACATCTGGCCAGGGTGAATGCTCTACATTGTTGAGGGACCTGCAGAGAGGATAGATACACAGCCATCATCCCTGTTGTAAGGGGAATCTCAAAATTCAGAGGAGAGCAGGTCTTATTAGCTAAACTATATAAATTTTGGCGCTGACTTTGGATCTAAAAATTTTGGTTGCAGCTGGCACAAGTTGGTTGCCCCTGTGGTAAAAGAAACGTACTATGGCCAATGCACTAATACTAGCAAGCTTCACCGCATATTTGCGATGGGTAGACCACATTGCATTATAATGATAATAAATGCCTAGATATTTGTAGTCTTTAACTTGCTCTATCACTTTACCATTGATAGACCATTGGTATAATCTCCAACTATATTTATTCATTTTTAAAGATCTCCCCTACCACAGAATAGGGAAAACTCATAGGGGTCATAAAGTCTAAAAAAAATTCCTATTCCACCAACGACTTTTTTGTCTTTTCTTGTTCTCCTTATAGATAAGAAACAGCAGCATGAATTTTGTCCAGAACCAGATGAGACACCAGTGCAGATCTTTCAGTGCAGATCCCGGTAATCAACCTCTGATACCACAGTGACTACCTACCAGGTAACAATTTAGTGTTTGGAAACTCATTCTGCAGGTCCACCCTGCAGGGCTGGCTTTCTTGTTAATTTCCCTGAAAGGCTGGGAGACTTGCCTGTTTGCTCCAAAGCTGTTGGACTAGAGTTTAATGGGTAGGTGGTAGCCTACGTTCTTAGTGTGAGGGCAGCCTCGCACTGGGGTTTTTATAATTTTGTCTTCTTGTAGCCCTTCCACCCAAAAGTCCTTAGCCAGGGCTAGGTTGAGGACTTTTGACACTCCCCACAGATTCTCATCTGCCCAGAACCAGATGAGACACCAGTGCAGATCTTTCAGTGCAGATCCCGGTAATCAACCTCTGATACCACAGTGACTACCTACCAGGTAACAATTTAGTGTTTGGAAACTCATTCTGCAGGTCCACCCTGCAGGGCTGGCTTTCTTGTTAATTTCCCTGAAAGGCTGGGAGACTTGCCTGTTTGCTCCAAAGCTGTTGGACTAGAGTTTAATGGGTAGGTGGTAGCCTACGTTCTTAGTGTGAGGGCAGCCTCGCACTGGGGTTTTTATAATTTTGTCTTCTTGTAGCCCTTCCACCCAAAAGTCCTTAGCCAGGGCTAGGTTGAGGACTTTTGACACTCCCCACAGATTTTCATCAAGTAAAAAAATCATCATTCATCAAGTAAAAAAATCATCACATCACATCATCACATCAAAGAGAAAGGCTCTAGCTCAGCCTCCTTCCTGTGCTATTTTTCGTCCAGGACAAGTGCTTGTTTTTGTTTAACACAAAAGAGTGCCTATTGAGCCTCCTTGAAACTCTGCCACCCCGTTCTCCTCTCCTTCTGCTGCACATGTAGACCAAGTAAGGCTTGTATTAGAAGGAGATGGGTGAAAGGAAACCAGTGAGGGGCAGTACAAAGTACCAATAACAAGACAGTCCCCATCTTCTGCTTCAGGCCTTCCAAGAGACACAGTCAGGGGTCTTGTTGTAGAAAAAGAGCTGCCGGAGCTCATTAGCATAACTCATTAGCATAACTTATTTGCATATGCCACGCCCCCTGACATCACCGGAAGTGACAGAAGGCCACACCCCCTGACATCACCGGAAGTGTGTCAGAAGGCCCGGCTACTTACCCTCCTGCTTCATCCTCATTCCCAAACGGAATGAGGATCGAAGCAGAGGGCGGGGTAAAGAAGGGGCGGGGCTTCACCACATGACCACCCCGCCCCCTAGAGGTTCTCTTCCGGAGCTCCGTACCTGAGAGCTCCCCCCCGACTAGAGCCCTGGACACAGTACTGATAAGAAACTTAAGTGACAGTGTTGTTGGTGCAGATTGGTTAGATTTAGGGTGTCACAGGAAACGGCCACAGTATGCAAATGAAGCAAATTGCAGCAAGCTTGCATGGAAATTGAGCAATTTTGCATCTACGTTCTTTGTAGGTTATTTGAATATGAAAATATGGCTTTTGTGGCAACAGTTGGCATTTTTAAATTTATTTTAGAACAAGGTGTTGGAGTGGGATAAGGAAACAGAATACATGTGATACTGGAGATAGTCAACAGGCTGGCAATAGGTCAAGTACTAAAGTCACAGAAAACTGTGGAAGTGAAAATGTTTAAAATTCTACACCACTAGAAGCACTAACCCACATTGTTTTAATCCTGCAAAGTTGGGTTCACAGTGAAGTTGCCAACTGACCCATCTCCATTAATCAACAATAGAATGAACAATAAATTGCTGCCCTTAACAGTTCGGGCTACAATTCAAGACTCATGAAAAAATGACACCCAAACTGAGATTTCTTACTCAGTGCTCATCAAGCTATTTATTTAGCTGCTTTCGGCTTCGGCATATTGCTTGTAAAAGGGTTATTTTAGCATTTCCCTGTATCAGCACTGGGAGCTCTAAATATAACAGGTCATATACCACGATAATATTCTTTGCAACCGCAGTGTCTTAAAAGCAGGCTGCTTGGTCCAGAGCCATTTTTGGCACTGCAGAGCCAGGGAGCCGAGTCGCCACAGATCTCCAGCTAGCAAGCTGTGCAAGCATCCTCATCAGGATCTCTATGATCAGCCCTGAATGCACCATCTGTGAGTTTAGCCTGTACAATGAAGACAGTGATAAACCTTCCCCAGGCGGCTCCTCCATTGCTTCATTCCCCGTGCAGCCTTGTCAGGGTGAAGGAGCTTTCTGCATTATGAGGAGATATTTATAACTCACATGGCAGAAATTTTTTTTCAAATTAAATTCTTCAATTGCATAAAGAATGGCTTTTTAAACCAAAGTAGTTTGCTCTCATAAACAAGGGCAGAGAAACAGCAGGGAAGCAAGAAGTGGTTTCTGTAGCTGCCAGCGTTGCACCCCATGGCATCAATATCTGAAATAGAATTCAAAGGAGTTAGATTGTATCAGCGTATAAACAGGAACACTCTGTAGCCTTTGTCATTGCATCATCCATTCTGGCCATGCAAAATGCAGCTGCACAGAATGATGACTTGTATAGGCTATGGGGGGGAAATAATACCAACTTCTGACTACTCAGAACTCATGAGCATATTCTAGAAAACACATTAGCATCAGCATTGACCGTCTGAAACATGCTTTCAGGATAATGTTTTGCCTTTGTTTTCCTCAGCCCTGCAAGACTAAAAAATTATCATAGGACTCGAGGAGCTAAAATGGCCCCAATGTCCATTCCTCTGGTCAATGTCCCCTAAATCAAGGAAATCCAGGGTAACTTCAGACTGGAGCATAACACAGAATGAGGTTGATTTCCCACAAGCGCTGCTCCACACTCGCTTTTCCCATTTGCCCCGATGGTACGTGTCAATTTCACACAAGCTGCTGCGCAGCCGCATTTTGCCCCACAGCTTCGTGCGATTTTCCCCACGTCTACTCAATTCTCAAAAAACAGGATTGAGTAGACATGTGGGAAATCACGCGAACCTGAGGCAAAATGCGGCCGCGCAGCAGCTTGTGTGAAATTGACACGTACCATCGTGGCAAAAGGGAAGAGCGAGCGTGGAGCAGCGCCTGTGGGAAATCGGTCTCAGATCCATCAGATACCAGAATGTCTACCCCCTAGAAAGGGGCTTCCCACCTAGGGTTGGGGGCAGGGACATGGGGGGCATGGAGTTTCTGCTGCTTCCTAGGGCTACCACCATCACTTCCAGGTTTTCCCTGGGAGTGACATCACCACACTTACAACACCAGTGAGTTTCTTTTTCCTTCACCACAGCAGGGAATGGGCACTTTGGGGGATTCTTCCCCCAAAAGGGGATTTGGCGGGTCTGTCCTCACTCCAGTTTCTGACAACAACTCCTGTGTTATAATAGGAAATCCTATGGTAGTTGATTTGCCAACTTGAAATAATTCTGGAAGCAATTTTTGATATCTTTTGATATAATTTTGCGGCACAGAAACAGGCTAGGCAGATGCCCTGTGCTTCATGTTCCTTCACATCATATCCAAAATACAGCTATGACACTTCCCCCACATGAGAGCTGACAGAGAGCTGACAGAGAGCCAGCTTGTGGAGATACTGAATGAGAAAGATGAAAAGACCATATTTCTGATGCATTTCTGTAGTTTCATGGGGGAACAGGAAGTAATATAATTCCAAGCTGCATCGAGCAGAACTCCAGACAGCATAGAAATATCCTAAATAAATAAAGAATCGGTATCTTTTATGTCCTGTATCTGCACAGAAGGGTGAAACTGCTCTCAGTGACTTTCTCATTTGTTCTGTTTATAATAATAATAATAATAATAATAATAATAATAATAATAATAATAATAATAATAGTGCACCATTAAGTCTCAACCAACTCATCGCAACTCCAGGACTATGGGGTTTTCAAATCAAGAGATGAGCAGAGGTGGTGTGCCATTGCCTTCCTCTGCATAGCAATCCTGGTCTTCCTTTGTGGTCTCCCATCCAAGTACTAACCATGGCCTAACCTGCTTAGACTCAAAGCTCTGATGAAATCAAGCTAGGGTGGGCTGTCAGGGTGTACTGTTTTTACCCTCATATAATTTCAGTAGATTTACTATATGCTGTATAAAAAGAGAAGTATTTCCTCTCAATCCTCTTGAAGATTCTTTCATGTGACGACATTGGTTTCATACCTCCCAAACCACAGGTACTCAAAGAGATGGTTATTTAAACAGGACGTCTGTTTATTCAGGCGACAAGCAGGAAGTCTCCAAACAGTACAACTCAACAGTTGCTGTAATATTTTTATGAGAGCTTTGCCACAAGTATTGATACCAGCATAAGGCCACTGAGCTATGAAGGCAAAAGGTTCTTTTAAGAAAAGAAAGACGCAGCTCAACTAGTCACAACACCATAACAAACCATTCTGTACCTAACATGCAAGTAGGAGTTTGATCATGATTTATTGCCCTAACAAAGCTCCAGAGTGAAGACAGCTTTATTTGGGAGCATAGAGAGTGCTGTTTGTCCTCCCTTGTCCTGCGCCAGTGACTTTAAAACATGTAGATTGGGCCTATCTATATTATTCAGGAGAACATTAGAGCAAGAGTCCCACTGGATCATACTATGGGTACATGTGATCATAAGAAGGAGCATTGGTCCATCTACTCCAGTATTGTCTACTCTGAATGGCATTAGCTCTCAGGTAGACGTACTTCCCATCTCTGCTATCTGCTACCTTCCCTTAGCTAGAGATGCTAGGTCTAACACATGAACACATAAAGCTACCTTGTCCTTCGTCACATCATTCATCTATCAAGGTCCGTACTGTGAACGCTGACTGGCAGTTATTCTGCATGGTCACAGGTGCATAACTTGATTCTTTTTTGCACTGAAGATGCCTGTGACCTTCCAACCAAGTACTGCTACTGCTGAGCAGTGGGTCTCCTCTATCTAGTTCAGTGTTCCTACAGAGATGAAGCCATATGGCTTCAAGAAAACCATAAGAAGAGCATGAAAGGAAGAGCCTTCCATGTTGCTTGTCCCCAGCATCTGTTGAAACTGTCGCCCTCATGGACAATCTCTGCAGGCAGTTGGATCGAGGTGAATTGGTGCTGCTGTCACTGCTTGACTTGACAGCAACGTTCAACGCAGTTGATCCCAATCTGCTGGCTTACCACCTCGCCAACATTGGGATACAAGGGAAGTTTCCTTTCTGAAATGGGTAGTTTCCTTTCTCCATGATTGGGAACAGAGGGTGGTGTTAGGAGAGAGGGTTTCGTTTCGATACCCCATGGTACGTGGGGTACCTCAGGTGGCTATCCTCTCTTTGATTTTTTAAAATATCTGCATGTGCCCCTCACCCAGCTGGTGTGGAGTTTCGGGCTGTGGTGTCATCAGTATGCTGATGACACCCAGCTATATCTGCTGATGGATGGAAGGCCGGATGTCACCCCGAGTACTCCGGCCAAGGGCTTGGGGGCCTTGGTTGGATGGTCAAAGTTCCAGTTACCTTACCATAAGACATTCAAGTGTTTAAGTGGGTTGTTTTATTTTTGCTTCCAATAAAAGTCAAAAAGACTACTGTCACATTCAAATGGTACCAGATACTTTAGCATGAGAAACAATGAACTTTCATCTAGCAGGTGGAAGAAAGGCATTTATAAATGTTTGCATGAGTACACATAATTGTTTGTGTGAACATTAACAGAAGACCATATATGGCTTGTCCACTGAAGAGCTATGGAACCCAGACTATCATGCTATCTTTTTTTATTCTGTCCTGGTGGCAATCTAAAGCTCTTTGAAATAAAAGAACAAAAGTATAGTGGAGAAAGAAGGAGGGAATAGAAAAGGGAACAAATAGGAGATGAAAAGAAATATAGCAAAGCAAAGATTTCCAACCGAAACTGGGAGCATAAACAACAAATCAGCAAATCCTTTTACATTTGCATGCTGGCATCAAAATGCAAAGAGAACCAGAAGATGAGGATGCTGAGAGACAGATAAATCTTCCCTTCAGCCATTTATCTCTTTCCTTTAGGCCTAAGGACTTTTTTTAAAAGCCCAAACCGGAAGTATAAAACTCAGCCACTGGTGGAATCCTGCAGGATAGAGGCAAGGAGTCCAAGGACTTATCTGCACCCCTCCCAGCCTGCCAAGCAGCAACAGGTACATCATCTACCTTCTGTATTAAGTAGCGTAAGGGCTAGGAATTAGCCATATCAACAATTGGGAACTCGGGGGTGGGCCATTTGGAAACCCCTCCCCTTCCATCTCTCAAAATCTCCCCCCCCCCAATTATTTTCAGGCCTTAACCAGACTGGTTTCCTTACGCCTTACCCCTTTTTACTTTTGAACGACTTATAGCTGCACTCAACATTCCATCCCTTCTGAAGCATATTCCATCCTCATCATTCATTTTCTGTTCCTTTTGGGCTAATTTATGAAGACATCTTTTCCTGGAGAGTCCCCCAGCTATGTAGAGACCCCTTTCCTATAAGTGGCCCAGTTTGGCAGCTCTTATTTCCCTTCAATTCCCTCTCAGATATCAGAAATTTTTAAAAAATGTGTATCTGACTAAATATATTCTTTTCCTTGCCCTGTCAGATTGATTGTCTCCATACAATAACTTCCCCAGCAGATTAAGAAGGCTCTCGCTCCAGCTAAGCAGTGACTCTTACGTTAAGCTTCTTATTCCCAGTGTTCCTGTCTTCTGCACCATCTCCATGATTAGAAAATAAGTATCTTCTATCTTTCAGTACATCTGTCACTTTAAGTTGCTCAGCATATTTCAAACGGAGCCCACTGCACTGAAGCTTTGTTTATCAATTCCAAGGGGTTTTTTAAGTCTTGTTCACAAAGGACAGCTATTTTTTTTAAAGGAGTTTGCTTTTCTATTTACTTATCTCTGCTAACACCAAGTAAATACAAATCTGCAGACTGGGTTGCTTTCCTCAGCCTTTCCATTCAAAGCTCCGGCATGGGAAACTAGGCAATCCCATTACTGGAATTACAAGTGACAGTAGATGGATCTCTTCAGCTGAACAGAATACACTACTTTAAGGGAAGCTTGGCATCCATCTTCATTTTGGAGCCCGCTGAGACCATGAGTGATAGGGCTCAGTGCTGCCATGGAAGTGAAACAGCATCCACAAACATGCCCAGTTTCTCCAACATGGTGAGATTGCTGGGCCAGTGTAGCATATGCATTCATGCTGGGTATAAAAAAAAAAAAAAAACAGGGAAAGAAATAAAAGAGAAAAGGGAGAGAAATTTATTTATTAAATTTAGAGACTGCCCCCCCCCGAAGGGCTCAGGGTGGTGCACAACATTCAGTGATACACAATGTTTATCAATCAATAATTCAGTTAAAACAATTAACAGTAGAATAGTTGAAACAACAACAAAGTAAGTTAAAAGTTTATTCAGATAGCATTGACTACCCTTCTCCTAGAGGGAATGGGGAGATTAAAGAAGACCAGGCTTGATGACAAACCATTCCTGTCCTCAACCATCGGCCCAGCAGGACATCTCTGTCTTACAGGCCCTGCAGAACTGGACCAGAACCAGAAATAAGACTAGAGACTGATATTGTGAAGAGCTTTTCCCTCTCCAGATGTTCTGTGCTATTCATGCCACCCAAGAGCATGCCAGCTGTGTATATCAGGAGCAGTGTTCCCTCTAAGATGAGTTAGTGTGAGCTAGCTCACAGTTTTTTTAGCCTCCGTCTCACACATTTTTGTCTTGGCTCAGGAAGGATAGCTCCAGAGCAAACTAATTTATGCAGTGGCCAAATCGCTTGTTCACAGCTTTAATGCCAGTAACTCACAAAGTAGGATTTTTGCTCACAAGCCTCCACAGCTCAGAGGGAGCATTGATCAGGCACACGATGTGTCCAGTCACTTGCTTCATGTGAACTGGGCAGTACCTAGATTTTCACTGGACCTTCCATTAATGCATTACCTAGTTCAGAAAAGATGGCAACCACATGGATCACACTCCCAATATGCGTAACTAGCAGACTCTTGGTCGGCATGAATGAAACAGAATGTCTGCAGAGGCTGTTTAAAGTAGCATGACACAGGAATTGTTGCCCTCCATGTATCTATTACATTCTAATCCCTTCCATCCTCCAAGGAGCTCAGAAAGGCATGCAAGGTTCTCTTTTCCTCTGTTCCCTACAACCTTGGGAGTGTCCTGTGCTTTGCAGACAGGCCCTGTCAGGTCACCTCTGGAATAGTGCCCTCAGGCCCCATATAGTGAGACTGGGAGCATCAACAGGAGCTGACTTAAACCTCAGCTTAACTAGGCTGGGAGGTAATGAGGCTCAGCTGCAGTGCTTAGCAGGTGCTGAGATCCTGCTGCACTGTGCTTTGGCCAGGATCCTGTGAAGAACGAAGTATCACTCTCAGTGCATGGCTCAAGGATGGGGTTGCGCACCGCCAGTCTGGCACTCCTCCCCCTTTATGCCACTTCAGCCTGGACCTTCCGCTACTGCCATTCCTGCAGTGTGGGGATGGGTCCTGGGGGGCTATGGGCCTGCATTTGAGACTTGCGTAATGGAAGCATAGTGACTTTTCCAAGGGCCAGCACAAAGACTGACACACAGGTTCCAACAGTGTAGCCTCCGGCAACACCATCAACTGATGCCTCTGCCATGTTAGGCCCTCCCCCGTCCCATTGGTTCTCTTCATCCAATGGACTTGGTTCCTCAGTCTCTTCCCTTGATGAGTCCAAGTGACTGAGCTGGTTGGATCATGACAAGGAGGAAGTTAAACTGAGAGAGAGCATCTGGCCCAAGGTCACCCCACAGGCTTCGTAGCAGAGAAGGGATATGAGCCCAGGTCTGCCCAGTCCCAGTCTTTACCCCCTCCCCTTTGCTTGGCTCTCCCTTTCATTTAACTAAAGCATGAGCCTGCACATGAGTATTGAGAAGTAAATCCCACACATTTCTTGGGCCCCACTGTTGAACAGGTTTTGCACACTTTGAAACAGCACAAGAACCTGTGAAAACTGTTGGACATAAGTGATGATAGCATGAATGTATATACCTTGGACCATGATGCTGGTCTCAGAGCAGTCTTCAACACAGGAAAGAAAAAGAAAAACCCTCTACCACTTGTCTCCAGTTAAGTGAATATCCTGTCTGATGCTGCCCAATATGATAATCAGAACAGAGTACTAACCGAACAGTAACGCAGAATGAAGAACATACTTCAGTTTCTTTTTTTGATAAGGAAGGATATAACCCATCAACATGTTGCTAGGATAGCAGATGGGCTCCATTTGGCTGGATGAGTCACAAGTTCTACAGGGCTATGACTTGCATGTGCAGGTACATCCAGTTCAGAGAGGAAGAGATTATCATGTTTAATATGTTCTTTGTTTTCTTACAAACCTTCTGTAGCATTTTTCTTTTTGCTCTCACGGTTAGCTGTCATTGCAATCCATTTGTCCCCACAAAGGATTTGTTCTGTCACTCACAGAATCAAGACATTGGAAGAGCCCAGAAGAGCATAGAGCTCAGTATTGACCTCAAACAGGCTCTCATTCACACATAAATCTCAAATGCATTACTACAGACAGGTTGTAATCCATAGAATCATTGCGACTGAAGAGGGTACGCCTACCCAGCCAGTAGTGACAAAGGCTGCATTTCAACATCTCACACAGAGGGGAGGGGGACGGCAGGGGAATGGCAAATGCAGATTTCTTGAAGGCTGATTTATCCTTTCATTGCAATGGGGAAGGCAGCCCTGTGTTACACTATGGTTAAGTAATGTGGGGCTTTCAGGTTTGGTCCTTGAATAAATATTTTTAGGAACAGAATACAGTGTGGTTGCAACAACCTAAATTGGATGTAACCACCCTGCAGAACCATGGCATCACTATGTGCCTGTGTGGAGTAGTGGTTAGAGAGTCAGAGACAAGTCTGAATCTCCACTCTGCCATCCAACCTTGTTTGGTGACCTTGGGCCAGTCACACATTCTCAGCCTAAGCTACCTCACAGGGCTGTTGTGATGATGAAGAGAAGAATATTGTAAGCCATTTTGGGTTCCCATTCCCCATTGAGAAGAAAATTAATTCTTAAAAAATCTAGCCTAAATCGAAGGAGAAGAAGAGAGATTGGATTATACCCTGCCCTTCACTCGGAGTCTCAGAGTGGCTTACAAACTCCTTTCCCCACAACAAACACCCTGTGACGTAGGTGGGGCTGAGAGAGCTCTGAGAGAACTGTCCTTGAGAGAGCAGTTCTGACAGAACTATGGCTTGCCCAAGGTCATCCAGCAGCTGCAAGGGGAGGAGTGGGGAATCAAACCTGGTTCTCCCAGATTAGAGTCCGCACACTTAACCACTACACCAAAATAATTAAATGTCTAACACTGTCATCAAGTGGTTCTCACTTTTCAATTCCAATATAGCATATGCTCTTGGTAAACCTGCGCAAAGGCTGCTAATTATTGGACAGTGTTTTTTAACAACATGGAAAAGAATGTGCTTGCATAGTATTTTGTTCACACTTAGAATGTAAACATTACATCTCATGGGCCATGCTAGTTCATTAAAAAAAAATTAAACAGAAGTGAGAGAAAAATGCCCAGTCTATTAGAACTAAAAGTCATAACTATATTCTGAACTTTATTTTTAAAATTAAATCTTTCAGGATTTGATCACAAATCACAGTTTAAAATTACATCAGAATGTAATCTCAGGTTTTGGTCATTCCAAGAAGTACAATGTGTCAATCTCAGTTTTTTTGTGTGTATGAATCTTGTAGCTTCACCAAGTGGCACCGAGCCATCTCATCTCTGTGTCAGCTTCTCACTATCAAAGGTACAGGCAAAGATACCTGAATTCCTGATCTGGAATGACATGCCTCAGAGTGGAATGATGGTCCCTGGAAGTAGCAGAAGCATACTGAGTCTAGAATAATAGCACTGATTCCACTCATCATTCCACTCTTGGGGCTGCCATTCCTGGTCGAGTGTCAGCTATGCTGCCATATTGTTTATGGGCCCAAGTTCGCTTTCATGACCTGTGTGCCAGTTGCTGCCGCATTCCTTTCTCTGCTCTTCTCCCCGCGTTATCACTGACCTTGTAGCCTGCTTGTGTAGTGTTTTCCCATCAATCAACCATGTGACTAGTTTCGTTTCCCAGCCTCGGCTCTAACTGCTCTGGTCCTCCTTCCCGCGGGAGTCAAGCCGATTGGCCATAGGTGGGGGGGCCATTTGAATACCCTATATCCATGTCTGCTTTCTAGATAGTAGTTATTCCTAACAGTGAACATGTTCCTGCAACCATAGTACTAGCAATAAAGTTTAACCCTTCTAGAAGGATGTACTCAATTGTTTGACTGTGGGTCCTGACACATCCGTGCAGCACTTTAGCACCCTTTAACACTCTTGCTACAAGGGATGGCCATGAACTGGGAAAATGGAGGTTCGTCCTAGTTCGTGGTGCATGAGGCCCCATGAACCAGGATGAACCTCCCCCGGTTCACAAACCAGGTTGGTTTGCAAGGTTCATGGATCTTTCCTCCCTCCTTTCTGCTGGTGGCAGCTCCCCAAGGCCAGAAGAATGGAGAGGGGGGAGATCTTGCAAAAGCCATTTAAAGAGAATGTTTCCTTTAAATGACTTTTGCAAGTGGTAGCCACTCACAAGTGAAGTCCAAGCAGTGAGTTTTCCACTTTTGGGTGAACTCGCCGCTTGAACTTCAGTTGGCCATGATGCCCTCTTGCAAAACCTATTTAAAGTGAAGGTTCCCTTTAAATGGCTTTTGCAAGCCATTTCAGTGTTCTCTTTCGCTCCCCCCACTTCCAAGCAGGGTTTGCATCCATTTTAGGATGAAATAGATGCAAGCCATTTCAGTGATCCCTCTCAATCCCCCCCGCCCCCAGAAGCAGGGGGGTGCGAAAGAGATCACTGAAATGCTGAACTGGCTTGCAAGCAGGGGGAGCGAAAGAGAGGGGAGCGAAAGAGATTGCTGAAATGGCTTGCAAGCAGGGGTGAGAGCAAGATGGATCACTGAAATGGCTTGCATCCATTTCACCCTGTTAGGCTGAAATAGTTGCAAGCAATTTCATCAATCCCTTTCACTCCCCCCCCCCCAGAAGCAAGGGAAGTGAAGGGATTGCTGAAATGGCTTGCAAAACATTTAAAGATGACTTTTGCAAGCCATTTCAGCATTTCAGCGATCCCTTTCACTCCCCCCCCCCACTTCCCCACAATGTGATTGCTGAAATGGCTTGCAATTGGGAAGGCATTTAAATGCCTTCTCAGTTAACTCACTGAGGCATTTAAATGCCTTCCCAGTTTGCTGAAATGGCTTGCAAAAGCCATTTCAGCATTTCAGCGATCCCTTCCGCCCCCCCCCTTCCAAGAGGGGGGAGCAAAAGGGACCACTGAAATCACTTCCAACTGGGAAGGCATTTAAATGTCTTCCCAGTTCACTTGCTGAGTTGCACCTGTCTCTTCACTTGCCACCTTCCCTTCAATTCCTTCTCCCTTCACTTGTGGAGTTGTGCCACTGTGGCAGCACACCTTCATGAGTAAAGGGAAGCTAAATGCCTTCTGCCGTCACTCACGGAGGTATGCCACCATGGTGGCACACCTCCAGGAATGAAAAGAATGCCTTCTCCAGCGACTTGGCAGTATAGCTGGCCCAAATAAAAGTTGAATAATATTGGATTTTATTTGGGCCAGCTATATCAGTAGCCAAATCAGATTGTCCAATCTGCATTTGGCTGAATAAATACCGGAAAAATACTAATCGGGTATTTTTCTAGTATTTATTCAGTTCAGTTTATACCAAACACACACCCCTATTGGCTACTCATACAAGAGTTCAGCAAAAATCAACAGAAGCATTCTATGACAATCAGTTGGCTATATGGAATTTATAATAAACACTATTGTACATTTTATTATTAATTGTAAATTGAGTGCTACACATCCTTTATAGCAGTACAATTTATAATAAAGTTATGCATATACACACACACACACACACATACATATATACATACATACTTTTCCTCCAGAGAGCTGGTTGTTAAACATTTACCAGCACACCACTGGCTAGACCTTTTTATTAGGACCAACCAAAACACTACAAAACAGTGTGACAGCTTTCAAGTTCCCCGAAGCACTTAGTTAGGCTGGATGTTTAGTACAAAAAAGATGGGAAGAGAGACCATATTCAGGTTTTCTTCTGTCTACAATTTCTAAAATCTTAAAATGGAATACAGGATATAGCAATGGGTGCAACAGATGTCTTCAATATTCTTCACTCTGCCATTGAAACAAACAGCATCTGGATTGCATCCATGGTTTTTTAAGTTGTTACTCAGGATAGTTCTGAGCATTAGAATGTACTTTATCACATACTTCTCAACTGTCTTATTTACCAGGGACAGTCCCAGTTTTAGTACCTGTCCCTGCTAAATCGCTCTCCCTAGTTTTCACCTTTGATAGATGAGATGCATTGCTAAAAACGTTGTGTGAATTGTTACAGCTGTTATTCTTTAGGACTCAGCTTCCTCCCCAGGATCTCTGGACATTAAATGATGGAGGAATGGATGCTTCTTGTCTCTAGTGCCCAGACATGTAATTTATGCACATGAACACTGAGGCGGCAGGCAGCCAATAGCATGCCATTCTCAAGCAGCAACAGATGGCAAATATCTTGATGTTTCAGATAACCTGTGTTGTCAGTTATCTCTTCTCTGAAATACAAAAAACAAAATCCATGTAGTACCTTTTATGAAAACTAACTGAATTAACCCAAAAATGGTGTGCAAACTTTCAAGTTTCCCAGGTGGTCTTAATCCGAGGTATTGCATGGCTTTTGTTTTTGGATTTTGCTTTGGGCAAATGGGGCTACCTGCAGCCTCTATGTCTTTTCTAAAACATCTCTAAACCGAAAGAACCAGTACCCTTTTGACTTTGACATCAATGAAAGAGGAAGCTGAAGAGTAAATAAATGCAGCATATGGAAGGCTGAGTAGAGCTTTCAGCTCAGGCAGTGACCCTTGGTATGAGAAATGGGGCGTTACATGTCCTTATTTTTGTTTGTGAAATGTTGGAGCATAGGCAAAATGTTAGAGGGCATATCACCATTGTTGATTCTGGGATTAGTCTTAAGAACTCAGCTGTGGATTGCATGACAGATATCAAGTGCCTCTTTTCTTAGAGTATATCGATTCCTAACAGGGTGTCAGAAGTACACAGTGCAATAGTCGTCACTCGTGTCCCTGCCTTCTCACGTTTGCTACAGCAAACCAGCTCTTATTCTGGTTCTCTGGAATGCAGCCTAACAGAAATTCAAGACCAATTCAAGAAGGAGAGGCGGCCACAGAATGCAACACTAGCCAACATTTTCTGTCCAAGAAGGATGAAGTCATGTCTCCGTGTCTACTGCACTTTTTGCAGCTGCAGGTTAGGAAACGATGACAAAAACTTTGATGAATAAACAGCTTGAAGATTCCATTCAGTATAAGCTCCTTTTCCCCGTCTCTCTTTTATCTGTCGTGCAGGGGAGGCTCGCTGGTAGTCAGTACACAGCGTGCCCTGAGAGAGGATAAGGAGAAGTGTGTCATTGGATCAGAATTAAACCTCCAATGCATCAACACACCTTTCCTAGAGGATTAAACTGTTATATAATAAATTTAGGCTCCAGAGAGATATAATTTTCTCCAGACCACAGCCTCTGCCCTGACCTGATGTTTACTTTAAATATTAGGATATAAACCTGCCTTGAGCGAATGCTGTTGACTTTGATGGAACTTCTGTGTGAGTGAACTAAGACTGTGATTTCATGCCATTGCTCCAGTCCTCAGCTCTGTGCCTGCATCAGAGTGTCTATGCAGAAATCCCCCCCACAAGTTTCCCCCTGCTCTAGTCATTTCAGAAGGGTCCACCCTTGCCCCTATTGTGAGAGTTCCTAGGAAGCTCAGGCTGCCAGTAGCTGTGAGAGGTTGCTGCGTTGGAGCCAAAGTGTTTAAAGTTTTTCCTTTTCTCAGTTCCAATTTAGTAACTTCTGTTTCTCCAATGGTATTTGGATCATTGCAGTATCTTTAACAAGGAAGCTACTGCATGAAAATAGAAAATAATTCTATTTTGCATTTATCTCCGCTTGTATTCAGATTGACACATGACTGCCAAAAACAGTTTCACAGTTTTATTTTTGTTCTCATTGCAGAACCAAAAGTGCTTCTACCCTGCACCCTCTCAGCCGGTGAATTTCTCAATTAATTATCGTAGTTTAATTTATAATCTGTTTTCTTACAGTGATGTGAGGGCCAGAAGGTGGATAGTTTACCTGTCAGACTCTGAACGGCACTTTTATGGTGGAAAAGTTGCAACTCAATAAAATGTATAGATTTTATATGGGAATTGACAATACAAAATGAGGGCTAGAAGATTCTGCATTTGTTTACATGCAACAGGAGGAGTGTTATTGGCACTGATGAAGTTATATAGCTGTAGCCAGTTTACATGGGTGATGTCTACATGGCAGTTTCCTGGGATACCTGTTTGGTACTCTAGAACTAAACTACAAATGCATAGGCTGTGTAGTGTGGTATATTCAATTCAAGGAAAACTGTGTATGAACTCACTCATGGAAACACCATGTTAAGCTTCATCCTGGGCAAGGATCCTAATCACTCCATTCCTATTGGTAGCCCAGGAAGAGCTGACCAATCACCTACCATCCAGTTCCCTGAGAGGGAATGTCTGTGGACATTATTGTTACAATCCTATTGGTTGTTATGTACAGTAGGGCGTGGCTACATTAGCCGGGAGAGTTTAAAAGAAGCACAACTGCAGTGCTAATGTTGTTCTGGTTGTTCTGTTCTGGTTGTGTTCATTAAAGCTGAATCACTTGCTGAAATCACTCTCTGACTCTTTGTTAAGTAGTCAACTTAACATGTAGGTTCTATGAAATTCTGAATTCTGGCATTCATGAATGGTGAGAAATACCTCTGACAGTTTATTCTTGTGCCTTGCTGTGTATTTTCATTTTCCCCAAGCTGCAGGAGGAGAAGCAAAGAAAAGGAGAAGCAAGGGGAGAAGATGGCTTTAGAAAATTTGTGCCTGAAGGTGACATCATTCAGCTGCATGCCATCCAACCAAACAAGTTTACTGGTATTTCCCAAGAGGGGTATTTCCCACTGGCATTTTTGTACACAATGTTTTTATTGGGATGAGGAGGAAAAAGTTACACCTGGAACTATGATTCCCACTGAAACCAATGAAACAAAAACAGAGGTAAAAAAATATCTAAGTGGAGGTAATTATGAACATAGCTGACTCCCAGAAATATTTAACATGTCTCTAGCAAACTGTGCCACTTAAACTGACTCAACTACAATGGGAAAAGATGAGTACTTTTCAAGATGGTCACATTCCAGAATGCCACTCACTTGCTCAGCTGGATAAAGTAATATGCAATGCTGGAAACTGGTCTGACATGAGGTTTCCATGGTGAGTTAAGGAGAATCATTTGTGGCTTATGTCCATCAGCTTCCCTCTAACTGGACCTGAACTGATTTGCACATGGTTTTTAAATATACTGTACCGAAGAAGTGTAAGCTACCCATACAGCATAATCAACGATGAAACTATGAAAGTACACAGATATAAATGGGCAGGTTGCCCAACATTAAATACAGAATTCATTATTTATTTGAAACATTTCCATGAGGACCTATGCAACAGACATACCAACAGACTGAACCCAAAGCCAGTTACCCAAAATCAGGTGCTATAAGTAATTTACTGTGCAATCTTGTGCAGAGTTAAGCTCTTCTACACCTACTGATTTCAATAGGCTTAGAAGAGTGTGACTCTGCTTAGGATTTGGTCACATTCCTAAAGTTATGGCAAAAAAACCCTCTGAAAGGTTTTCCAATTTCGATTTTTTACAACCAGCCAACAAAAGTACTTTGCGCTTTTTTTTTTACTATAAAACCTAGCTTTTGATACTAAGGGCCAAACTCAGAATAGCAGAGGCAACCATCTGCATTTATTAATTGGTATTTATTCACATTTCCATCCTCTATGCAAAATGGATCATGTAGATGAAGAAAGCCAAAGCCTGCCCACCCTCCTAGTCATCTTGCTGCATTTAGGGCAGATTGGCCGGTAAGGCCACCAGGAAAAGTCCTGGGGGGCTGATGGCCTGAGGAGCTGAGACCCCCCCACCAGGGCTACCCCAGCCCCCAAGTGAAGAGCAGCCAGACCGCCATGCAGGGCATGTAGCAGGTGCCACTGCTACCATAAGCCAGCAGCCCAAGCCCCATGCAGGGTAAGGAATGAAGTGTGTGGCAGAGCCCTAAACACAGAAAGAGATTCCTGGCCAAGCCCCACTGTGCTCTCCCTGTCCTTTGGGGGGGGGACCCTTTTTCCTGGCCATTTTTTCCCTCCTAGTCCACCCCCTGATGAATGTCATTGTATTTTCCCTAGTCTGTTTTATGTGTGGCATTGGGAGAAAAATGATTCAGGAATGGAACGGAGCAAAGTAAGCTGAGGGAGAGGGTAATGTTTAGTTCCTCTCACATGGATGCTCCATTTTATTTACATTTATTTATGTATCTATTTTTTCCCACTTTTCTCCTTAAAAGGACTTTGAGTGGGTTATAACATAAAGATTTTGTAGCCCTTCGTCTGTGACTCTCCAGCTCCTGGCCCAAAAAAACCCTCTTAGATTAGAGGAACCCATTGGACCAGAATTCCAACCCTTCCCATCAAAGGCTTGGATCTGTGTGTAAAATTTATTTATAAACCCACTTTTCTCTTGAGCATCTTAGAACCAACACACATATAAATACATATTTTTATATGAACAAATGAAGACATGAACAATTGTGAGTTGTTTGCTTTCCCCAACATGTATTGTTTGGCCCTAAACAAGAACTGAGGTGACATAACCTATATTTCACTGTCAGGATGCACCTGAGTTCTGGCACCGAAGCAGAAGGTGGAACTAGATATTATTTTTGATACAGGGCTGCTGCCGCCAAAAATGGCAGATCGATATCAAGATCTTCCCACTCTACCTGAAACATGTAAGCAACGCTCACCTGAACTGTGATTTTCCCTGCTTCTGCTACAAACTGTGGACTGGTGAGGGTGGGGAGATGGCAGGGAATGAAATGGTTAATAACGTAGGCTATTTTCAGTAACTGTCCAGCAGCAATCAAAAGGTTTTGTTCCACCCAAAGACCCTTACAACCATTGTTAATTTTTTTTTGGCGAATACTGTCGATAAAGTGTTACAGAATAGGAAAGAGACTGAGAAAAGATAGCATTCAGAAGAAAAATGAAAAAAAAAAGACGGGAATGCTTCACAGATCAAGCTCGGAAACATGACAGACAAACTCATGCTCAAGTTACGCAGCTACCTACAAAAGTAGTTTTCCTGTACTTGCTCTGACCATTCAGAGCAGACTTCCAGAAGTGGTCCAGAAGGCTGAATTCCCCCACCCTGGCCTTTCAAATCACAGGCAAAGATGTGGTATTGGAGGAGGCCTATAGCTGAGGGACTGGATGGCAATTATTGCTGAGGGTGGTGTTTTTGCAAGCAATTTCCGTTATGTGCTTAATGTATCGAAAGATGATTGGTAGTTTGCACAGCAAATTTGATTTTATTCTGTATATTATATGCTGCTCTGAGCTAACGAGAAGGGTAGGAGAAGAAATATTTTAATAAATGAGCAAACAAACAAACATAAATAAAACATCTGTATGACTTTGTGTCACCTCAGATTAAATGCTTTTCAATGGAAGCAATTCACACATTGAGTTGCGAATGAGGTAGTGCTGTATATTCATGAGGTCGAATGAACTGAACCTCACTTTTTGCACATGGCAGACATGTTCATCCTCCTTCCTTTCCAACAGACCTTCCTTAGGCCTCAGCTCAGAGAGCAAAGGGTGTCATTACTCCTTGTATGAAGCACGTTCATTAGGAAGAGGCTGTGGCAGAGTGCTACAGCATCTGCTTGGCATGCAGAAGGTCTCAGGTTCAATCCCCAGCATATCCAATTTAAAGGATGAGGTAGTAGATGATGTGAAAGACCTGTACCAGAGACCCTGGATAGCCACTGCCTGTCTGAGTAGACTATACTGACTTTGACAGACCAGTGATTTGATTTGGTATATTCCATGTGTCCATATGTATCCTCCCACTCCACTGAACAAAGTTTGAAACTTTCCTCCAGCCTAAGGAGCCTTCCTGCAACTTAAGTGGCGGTTCATGGAGCCACTTAAGACCCCTTGGAGGATAGCTGGATCCACCCTAGTTTTGGGGAAAGCTGAATCTACTGAATTGTTTCTGGAACACATCTGTCAAGCCCAATGTCAAGCTGAAAGACTAAACCAAAGTGTGGGCTCTTGCAGTCTAACTAGCAAATGAGACTAACATGTAAGATTATGTAATGTGTTTATTCCTAAAATGGTATGGAAGTTAAGATGTAGCTTATTTTATGATTCCAATGTTTGTTTTTAGCACTGAATGCTTTTTCAAAAAGATATGTATATAATGTGAATTGACTTTTAAAACAGAGAGCTCATACACTATGGTACAATTAGGGATGGGTACGAAATGGCTCACAGACTAGAGTTCCTGATGACTTTTGGGCGGTTTGTGCTTCATGAACTGAAGCTCGTGGTAGGTCAACCAGCACAAACTTTCCGCAAACTTTCAAGCAGTTTGTGGCAGTTTGTGAATGGATAGATTTCCAGACAGATTGTCTCCGTTCAATCAAAATATTGACCAAACTTCAAAGCAACATGGGAGGTGGAATTCTTGGAATAGGGGCTCTCCAAAGCTTAACAGGCACTGGTGGCTGCCAATATTACAGAGCTCCCATTCTGCTCTATGGGATCAGAATGCTATATATACTCTTAGCTCAGCTCCACACCGTCTCCTCTCTTGGGTTTTGGCAGTTAGACAGAGAGGCAGGGAACTTATTAAAAGCAAAGCACATTCATTTATTCCTGATTGTGAACATCTCTCCCCTGGTGGTGTTTGGATTTTAAGTGGACTCAGAGCTCTGAGCCACCCCATCTCTCTGTTCATGCCAAGCAGAGGGTGCCTCAGCTGAGGACCCACATTTTATACTCTCCCGCCCCTCCTGATTGTGAACACCTCTTCCCTGGTATGGTTTGGGTGTTAGGTTGAATCAGGGCTCTGAGCCACAGCGTCTCTCTGCTCATGCCAAGCAGAAGGGCTTAGCTATTGGGTGCCTTGGCTGAGGACCCACATCATATCCTCCCACCCCTTCTGATTGTGATCACCTTTGTGCAATGAGGGTGAAAGTGGGTGCGCAGGGTGCTTGTGATTGGGGGGAAGACATCCTCCACCTCCTGTGTACCACAGGCCCCTGTCCCTGGGCACAAAACCCATCCTGCCAGCCCACTGGAGTCCGCCCCTAGCAGGGCATCACCGGGATCTCAAAGCCTCCTTCCTCTGATCTGTTCCTGGGGCTCTCCAAAGGGGCAAAAGAGCTGATAGCATTGCCCAGACCCCAGGCACTCTTTGGAGAGGAGAACTCAGACAGCAGTGATTCAGAGGGTGGGGGGGAGCATCCTCCCCTTCCACATACCAACTCCCTGTTCCTGCTCCCCCCTCGAGTACACCACTCTGTGGCCTTTCCTAGCCCAGTGCCAGAAAGCAGCTGTGCCTCTCACCTTCTCCAGTCCTGGGCCCCCAGTTCCATGCCACAGTTTGGAAACATTTCTGCACCCTCTCCAGTGACCCCTGTGTGCAGAGTCCCAGGTGTGTCACACCCACATCCAACACTTCTCCCCCTCTGTCCTCTGCACACACCTGTGAAGGGGGCACCCCACTATCTTGTAGCTGGATGAAAACATGGCTGCCAGGAGGAGGAAGAAGAGGCCCACTCCCTCTCAGCAGGGAGAAGTGGAGGAGGAGCAGGAGACCCCTCCAAGAAAGGCTCCCCAAACTCAGAGTGCCATGTGTGGGATATCAAGTCAGGTCATCCTTTGAAGCAATATTAAAAATAATAGTTTATTAATCCAGGTAGCCTTGTCTCACACACGTTTTCAGGCCTTGAACACCTGACAGTTGAAACCCCCCGACCCCCACCTTCTTCCTCTTTATACCTAAAAGCTTGCTCCTCGGTTTTGAATTTCCCCTCAAAGCCTTTTGCAAGGTGTGAACTATTGTTATCTCTCTATCTCACTTGTGTCTGCGGTCAAGCTTCACAGATAGCTAGGTATGCAAGCATTAGTACAAAAATAATTTGTAACGGCAAGCGAAAAGAGATGGGGCACACAGAAAGGATGTTTCCTGTGACAGGAAAGGTGTTGGTGTAAAGTAAAAAGTTTCCACTGCTTATGCTTGTGACGTGTGATTAAAAAACTGTGAAGTCATGGTATATAATCTTTGTAACTGCAGAGCTTAAGGGTTCAGCCATTTTCAAAGCACCCTGGTGCTGGCTGGACCTGGCGCCAATAATAATAAAGCCTTTTCCTCTTGAAGAATCTGGTGTGGTCTCTTAGTTTGGACAAAGGCTCCTCTCTCCCCGTGCTTCACCTTCAAGAGGTCATTCTCCCAGGGGCACCAACAGTACCATCTAAAGGGGCTAAATGGAGGGCCCAGGAAGTAGTCACCTCATTGGGAAAATGATTGCTGTGGATGGCAAACCCTTCTCCCTGGTAAAGGACGTAGCCTTTTGCCGGCTGCTGCAACATCTGACTCCCTGGTACTCTGTCCCCTCATGGAGGATCACAAGCTGATGAGTCTTGCCCACCATGCACTGCTCTGAAATGATGGTTAAGGCTCAGCTCTCCAGAGTGCAAGGAAGAACCTTTCACTTTATGGCAGACCTCTGAAGCAGCCAGCAGCATGACTGCCTCTCCCTCACCACCCACAGGTGATAACCTCTTCATCTGAACCATTGGGGTTTGGCCCAGGCCTCAGGAGGGGACAGTCCTGCCTCTGCGCTACAAAGTGGTTCTGCTTCATGTGCGGGGGCACAAAACATCATTACCAAGATGCAGAGTAGTCTGAGGGAGTGGGTGGGCAGCAGCAACATCATCCATGGCTACATGGTCACGAATGCCAACACCAACATGCGGGCAGAGGTGAAGGCTGTGTGCCTCAAGGGCATCATCTGCCTGGTGCACACACTTCACCTGGTTGTGAAGGATGCTTGGGGCTGGGGAGCACTGCCAAGGCTACCTGGGATGCTGCCACCCTTGAGATACAGTCCTTGCTGGAGACCTGTCAGTGCCTGGCCACCCATTTCTCACACAGGATCATAAGAACATAAGAGATGCCAATGTTGGATCAGGCCAAAGGCCCATCAGTCCAACACTCTGTGTCACACAATGGCCAGAAATACCAGTGGCATCAGGAGGTCCACCACTGGGGCCAGGACATTAGAAGCCCTCCCACTGCTCCCCCCCCCCCAAGCACCAAGAATACAGAGCATCACTTGCCCCAGCCTGAGAGTTCCTATCTATACCTTGTGGCTAATAGCCACTGATGGACCTCTGCTCCATATGCTTATCTAATTCTCTTTTGAAGCCATCCATGCTTGCAGCCACCACCACCTCCTGTGGCAGTGAATTCCATGTGTTAATCACTCTTTGGGTGAAGAAGTACTTCCTTTTATCCATTCTAACTCAACCACTCAGCAATTTCATTGAGTGCCCACAAGTTCTTATATTGTGAGAAAGGTAGAAAAGTACTTTTTTTCTCTACCTGCTCTATCCCATGCATAATCTTGTAAACCTCTATCATGTCACCCTTCAGTCGTCGTTTCTCCAAGTGCTTTAACCTTTTTTCATAGGGAAAATGTTCCAACCGTTTTATCATTCTAGTTGCCCTTTTTTCACTTCAATGCTATAATATTCTTTCTGAGGTGTGGTGAACAGAATTGTACACAGTATTCCAAATGAGGTCACACCATCGATTTATACAGGGGCATAATGATACTGGCTGATTTGTTTTCAGTTCCCTTTCTAATAATCCCCAGCATAGTGTAGGCCTTTTTTATTGCAGTTGCACACTGTCTCGACATTTCAGTGAGTTATCTACTATGACTCCAAGATCTTTCTCTTGGTCAGTCTCCACCAGTTCAGACCCCATCAACGTGTATTTATATTTAGGATTTTTGGCTCCAATGTGCATCACTTTGCACTTGGCCACACTGAACCCCATTTGCCATGTTGACGCCCACTTGCCCATCCTTGACAGATCTCATCTGTCAAGGATGAAGTCTGCCCATCTGCTGCGCAAGAGACAGGGGAGGGGGATGAGTCTGAACACCATCTCATCCTGGCCTTACCCACCCACTGGAACTCCACCTACACCATGATTGCACGTTTGGTGGAGCAGAAGAACACGGTGCAACATGCTATCTCCTCCATGACCATCATGCATGGGGAAGAGGAGCTCAGCATCAGCTCCAAAAATTGGCTGACCCTCTCCCAAAGGGTTTGTGTCTTCAAGCCCTTCTAGGACACCACCAATGTGTTCTTCACCCATATGACCAGACTGGGGCAAGTCATTTCCTGATTTGAGATGAGGGCTGGATTGGGTGCTGGCCTCCATACTGGAGAGCAGCCCTGAGTAGATGGCTGTTCACCATTGGGTCAGGGCCATGGCAGAGAGGCTGCAGGTGGAAATCACTATGAGCTTTATACTCTCTGCTAGGAAGGGGAGTACAACCTGTCCTGTGTCTGTGACCTCCGGATAAAAGGCAGTATTGCTCTCCAGAATGCAGAGTTTGGGCAATGGAAGTGTGAGCTCTACAAAGAAGTATAGAGGCTACTGGCCAACAGAAATGGCCAGGGGAAACAGTGGGTGGAAGAGGATGGGGAGGAGGAGGAGGAGGAGCCACAGCCCAGCACTTCTGCCTCAAAGAGCCCAACCAGGGAGAAACACTACTACTGGTTGTCAGTGGTGAACTGGGAGGTCAGCTGTGGGAGGGATGCCAGGCATGCAGTGGTGGAGGATTTGGCAGAGGTGATGGTGAGGGAGTACTTTGCTGAGTAACCAGTACACCGATCCCCTGGAGTACTGGTTATGCAAGGCCATCATCTGGTCCAACCTCTCTTGCATGGCCATGAGTCTCCTCTCCTGTCCTTCCACCAGTGTCCAGAACAAGCGGGTATTCTCCCACCTGGGAGACATTCACAGCCCCCACTGCTTCCACCTGGACCCAGCTTTCCTCAAGGTCAACCTCCCCCTGTTGGGCTACCCCTCTATAGAACTCACAGATTAACATCCAGGCCTCCTGGTGTCCCCCTGCGTGTCCTCCCATTCCTCCTCCTCCTTGAGTGATCCAGCATGCAGCTTGTGGGTTGTGCCCTTGGCACTTAGGTGGTAGGATGGCCACCTATGTTTGGTGGGGGTGCACTGACCCCACTCCCACTGAGAAAACCCCTGGATAACCCCCTTTTACCCTCCAAAGAAAATCTCCACCCAAAACCTACTTCATGAAACAACATCTACCTCATAAAACAACACCTACCTCATGGAACAACATCCAACTCAACAAACATCTGCCTGTACAAGCAAGCCCCTCTTTGACTACCTTTTCCCATTCACAACAGGTGATCTCTTATCAGTATAATGTGATCCACTAATGCTGAATAGCCAGAAATTTCTCCCACCTAGGGGTGGGCTGTGACCAGAGGATCTATGTGTTTGGGCCTGAGAGGGGCTGGGAGCATTGTGAGCACTCCTTGCTGGGTCCAAGTGCTTGCCAGCGGTCTTTGCCAAGCTGCCAGGGGGTTACTTTGGGGAGCCCCTGTTGAAACTCTGGAGATGTCTGCCTTTCTGTCCTTTAGAAACTGCCTTTGGAGACTTGGGGGGGTTGTGAGCATAGGGGGGATCCTTGCCTTTCTTCCAGGAGCTGGCTGGGGGGGGAGGGTCTGCCCATGTGAAGTTTCCCTGTGAGTTTGGTGTCACTGGCTTGTTCCTGAGCCGTTCCATAGCCTCCTATATCTGCAGCCGTCTTTTTCAGAGAGAGCACTCGGGAGAGCTTTTGGGGGGGGATTGTAGAGGAGTGGGTAGCAGGGTGAGGTTCCCTGTGCATTCAGTGTGTGTGGCTTGCAGGGGGTCCATTCTATACACTTTTGAACCTGCGCCTGACATTTCCCCTGAAGTACTTTCCTGGGGGGATCTTTTTTGGAGGGCCATAACGTGGACCCCCTAAATCCAATCTGCACATAATGTGGAGGTCATGTAGAGGAGCATCAGGGGGAGGTCCTCTGTGAGTGTGAGGTCCCTAGCTTGCACAGGATCCATTCTATACACTCCTGAATCTCCCAAACCTGCACCTGTCATTTTCCCTAGAAAGCACTTTCCTGGGGCACCTTCTTTGTGAGGCTGTAACTCAGATCCTGTAAATCTAATCCTCACCAAACATGGAGGGCAGGTAGAGGAGAGTCAGCTGATGATCTCCTGTGACTTTGGTGTCTCTAGCTTGCTAGGGGGCCATTCTACTACATCACAAGCCTCATGAACTGAACCAGTTTATTTGGCACCAGTTTATGCCCATACCTAGGTACAATACCCTCATGGATCACTGCCATGTCATGGCGAGGGGGCTTGCGTCGTTCGATGAAGCTGTGGGCTATGCCGTGGAGGGCCACCCAAGATGGACAGGCCACAGCAGAGAACTCAGACCGTGATCCCCTGGAGAAGGAAATGGCAACCCACTCCAGTATTTTTGCCAAGAAAACCCCATGGACAGTATCAAAAGGCTAAAAGATATGATGCCGGAAGATGAGCCCCTCAGGTCGGAAGGTCGGGAAAAGGCGAGGTCGGAAAAAGGCGAAAGAACTTCT
>NW_015167539.1:1383694-1401203 GCF_001447785.1 Gekko japonicus | reverse complement strand
ACCTGCCCCATTTCTGTTGCTGTGGCAGCGTCACTGTATCCCAACCGGCACTGTCCACGGCCTGTCATGACCAACTCCACTCTCGCAGGCCGTGGTGACTCACTGAACCTCCCCTTAAAGCCCATCGTCCTATTAAACCTGTGAAGAATGTCCATGAGGACCAACCAATGACCTGCAACGACGTGCTGGCTGTCAAACTCCCAGATCACAGCATCAGGTTGGAAGTCACACTGTATTCCTGCTAAAACAGAAAACAGAAGGTACAAATGATGTATTAAAATGGATATTTTCAAATCCTGACACATGACAAAGACTGAGCCAAGGTACCAACTCAAAGTGCATTCACACTGTCAAATTCACATGTTGCTGACAAGGATTCCATTACAGAAGGAAATCCTTAGCAATTCTGCTGTTTTCATTCAGATTATGCCTGATTTACTCTTAACCACTGCACCGGAAATATATCCCTATTTCATTAGGGCCAAGTATTGTAATTGGAAGATTGGCAATTTATACTGTCTTTCTCATAATAAAACCAAATAAATATGTTAATTTGAATAGAAACCCTTGTATACAGTCTCAATTATAAATAAGCCCTGCTGCAATAAGCAGGTAAACGTTGTTATTCTTCCTAAGGAATAGCCCCTTTGATAGCGCTGTATGATTTAAAGCTTAATAAAATGAGTATTGCCTGCTCAGACCGGCAAAGGCTCTCCAGGACTTAGGCAGAGGTCTGTCACCTCACCATCTCCAAATCCTTCAAATAAAGATGCCGAGATGGAACCCGGGACCATATGCTTGCGAAGCAGATGGTCTGTCACTAAGACACATCTCTTCCAATATTCCCTCCAAGCTGTGGAGTCTTGTGAACAAAATTCTACCTTGAGAGTCACTGGCACTAAATTGTGATCAAGTGATTTGACTACTATATAAACCAGTTTGCTCTGGAGCCATCCAGCCTGAGCCAAGACAAAACTGTGTGATCCAGAGGTGTGAGCTAGCCCACACCTACTCATCTTAGAGGGTTCACTGATCTCTTCCTCCCCACCACTGACTCCCTGCAAGGCAGATGGGGCCGAAAGAGCTCCCTCCAGAACCGTCCTATGAGAGAACAGATCTGACTGAAACAAGCCACTCCAGCAGCTAGTTAGCAGAAGCTCTGCCACTGGGCTACAGCCCCACTTCATGGCTCTCCAGGGTCTCAGGCAGAGGTCTTTCCCATCCCCTCCTGCCTGGACCTTTTAACTGGAGATGGTGGGGACTGAGCCAGGGACCTTCTTCATGCCAAGAAGATGCTCCACCACTGAGCTACACCTGCCCACCGCACCAGTCAAATATTCAAGGTGTCCAGGTTCAAATGGGTGGGGGACCTGGGTGCAGATCAGGTGTTAGGTCAGCTCAAGGGCATTCCCCTTATATAGAGAGGTAGTAAAGCTGGCATGTAAGCCATACAATTATTCACCCCTTAATCTTCAATCAGGGGGAAAGCAAGCATGAAAATGTTGTAATAAAAATAAGTAAAGGGAGTGCCATTTCAAACCTAATTGGCCCCCTGGAACTCCCTTCAATCAAAGGCCTCCTGAAGAACGGTCCCAAAATGGCCGACCAGGGAACCCTCCTAAAATGGCCACCACTGCTATAATTACTGTGAGAGAAGGGCTGCCCGGAGCACCTGCACCCAAGTGCCTAGGCACAATGGCCACCAAAAGTGCCTGTTATGGAGGCGAGCCAAAAACAGGTGGGGAGCAGGCAGCCCCACCCCACCACCGCCCCTCATCCTCCAGTAGGCCTGGGCCAAGAATCCCCCATAAATGAGCCAACCCTCGCTAATAGGAGGAAAGCATGAAGGAGAAAGGAATGGTGGGGTGGGGGTAGGTGGCCAGCAGCCTTACCAACTGTAGCCACCCACCACCAGGTAGAAAGAGGTCTCCAGTCGTTTAAACCGCCGAGAGGCACCAGTGTCAGATGGGGCCCAAATCTAGCCTCTATGTGGCCCCAGGCCAAGCAGCAAGCCGCCAATGTGGGCAGGCCCCGGGTTAGGTACAACACCGCCATTCTAGCCCTCTCGGAGCAGGCCGCCAGTGTCACCCCCTTGGAGAAGGCCGCCAGAGCCACCCCCTTAGAGCAGGCCGCCAGTGCGGTCGCTCGCATCAGGCCGCCACTGCGGGCCCCCTGGAGCAGGCCGACAGCATGGCCACCCGATTCAGGCCGGCGCCGCTGCCGCTCGCATTGGGCTGCCACCGCCGCTGACAGCAGGCTGTTGGCATCGTCCGAACGGAGAAGGCTGCCAGCATGGCCGTTTCCCTCAGACCACCGCCGCCCCCTCAGAGAAGGCCAATCATGCGGCCGTTTTCCTCAGGGTGGTGCCGCCACTGCCCGCATCGGGCTGCCACCGCTGGCCCCTTAGAGCATGCTGCCATTGCGGCCATCCGCTTCAGGCCGGCAGCACATGCCGCCACTCGCGTCGGGCTGCCGGTGCCGCCCCCTCAGAGCAGGCCACCAGCGCGGCTGCTCGTATCAGCCCGCAAGCACTGGCGCCACTCACCTCGGACAGCCCCCAGCCACAGTGCCCGATGTGCTCTCTCTTCCCCGAGCACATCAAAGAACTGCTGGGGCAGAGGGCGGGAGCCAAGCCTAAATAGGCTGGCTCCGCCTCCTGCCTTGCACCGCGCTTCTCGCAGCGCCGTTGCCCTCTTCTTCATGTCTTGCGAGGAGGCAAATCAGCCACCTCCTGCCAGCGCGGGCTCGATGGGAGTTGGGGCTCCCATTTCATTAACTCACCACAGCTAAAATCAACCTTGGTTTTTCATTGTGTGAGACTGGCGGGGCAGGTTTCCCATTATAGCTGGAAACCTCTCATCCTGGGTCACCCATCTCATGCTCCAGCTCAACAGGCCAGTGGGGGGAATAGGGGCATTGCCCCTGGTGTTGCAATGTTACTTTCAGTGTGAACTGGAATCGATATCAATGTGTTGGGGCAATAATCTAGCATTTGCCACAAACTTGGTTTTATTTAGGACTGTCTTTGATTAAAGCCATCCTAAATTGTGGATTTTACATTCAGGTGGGTAGCCATGTTGGTCTGAAGCAGCAAAAAAAAGTTTGAGCCCAGGGACACCTTTAAGACCAACAAAGTGTTATTCGAGGTCATAAAGGTGCCACTGGACTCAAACCTTGTTCTAAGGATTTTAAAGTTTGGTTTTATGTATTTTTATTTACTCAATTTTATGTATTTTATTCGTATTGTAAGTCACCTTGAGCTCTGCAAGGAAAAAATGTGGCTAATAAATGTTTTAAACAGATAAACAAAATTCTATGGTAAAACTGATGTCACAATGCCAGGGATGCAGGAACTGGCAGGTCCCCATCACCCCAAATTTCCATAGTGTGATCTGAGCCTTACTCTCCATGTAATGTTTTCTTGCATTTTCTGTTATATTGTACTTCCATTCATCACAAAAATAACCTAGGTCAGCTCAACTATGGGTTTCCAGGTCCAATGCTTTGAGGTATAATGCATGACCAAATAACAGGCTTGCAGGATAGCCTGATTGTTAGAGCAATCTGAAGAGCTAGACAGACCGGCACTCATTCTTGTGTTAAAGTCTACACAAAGGAGAACATGAGAATTGGGGAACTGTGAGTCCAAAGCAGTAAATGTAGGAGAAGATGGCAAACTGCTTGTACAAGAAAGCTGAAGTTCAGTCAGGATATAATTCATAAAAATTATTCCCTTGTGCCTTCATAATAAACCAGTGCGGGACCACTTTTATGATGGCTAGTTGCTTGGTATTTTGTATATATAATTTAATATTTCCTTTCATCCATGCTAAGCCCTAAAGACTACAGTCATAATCCACCATGCTGGACAATGTTTCTACGCTCAACTGAAATGTGTATACTGAATTGTATGCTAGCTCTTCTGTGAATGGCTGCATAGGTAGTAGTAGTAGTAATAGTATTATTACAAACCATTATATGCCTTTTATCACACATTACCTAAGGCACCTGAGTTGCCTTCCCCAGGAGGCGATAAACTGCTAGAGATCTTTTTTCTTAAACAAGTAAGGGTGTTGCTCCTTAATACCAAATAATAGTATATTTTATGTGAATAGCTATCCCCAAAAACTCTTCACTTACGAATTAAAAAGAAAAAAATACTCTTTCTTTTTCCCTAGAGGGACTGTGTGCTTTGTACTGCAATATACAATGTCTTGCCAATATTCTTTATAATGACTAAAATAGTGTGTGTTTTTTATACTGTTTTTCTTTGGAAGGTTATATTCCAAAATGGAGAAAGGTAGTGTTTTAAATTGAATTGAATTGAAGAAAATCGGGAAAACCACGACGCCATTCAGGTTTAACCTAGATCGCATCCCTGATGAATATACAGTAGAGGTGAAGAATAGATTCAAGGGTCTGGATTTGATAGATAGAGTGCCTGAAGAACTATGGACAGAGGTTCGTGACATTGTACAGGAAGCAGCAATCACCACCATCCCAAAGAAAAAGAAATGCAAGAAAGCAAAGTGGCTTTCTGATGAGGCTTTACAAATAGCAGAGGAAAGAAGGAAAGCGAAAGGCAAAGGCGAAAAGGAAAGATTTACCCAACTGAATGCAGATTTCCAGAGAACAGCAAGGAGAGATAAGGAGGCCTTCCTGAATGAACAGTGCAAAGTAATAGAAGAAAACAATAGAATGGGAAGGACTAGAGATCTCTTCAAGAAAATTGGAGAAATCAAGGGAGCGTTCCATGCAAAGATGGCCATGATAAAGGACAAAAACGGTAGGGACCTAACAGAAGCAGAAGAGATTAGGAAAAGATGGCAAGAATACACAGAAGAACTATACAAGAAAGACCTCGATGTCCTTGACAACCACGACGGTATAATCACTGACCTCGAGCCAGACATCCTGGAATGTGAAGTTAAATGGGCCTTAGAAAGCATTAGTAACAACAAAGCTAGTGGAGGTGATGGTATTCCAGCTGAACTATTCAAAGTCTTAGAAGATGATGCTGTTAAAGTGCTGCACTCCATTTGCCAGCAAATTTGGAAAACGCAACAGTGGCCACAGGATTGGAAAAGGTCAGTATACATTCCAATCCCAAAGAAGGGCAATGCCAAGGAATGTTCAAACTATCGCACAATTGCACTCATATCACACGCTAGCAAGGTCATGCTCAAGATCCTACAAGCTAGGCTTCAACAGTACGTGGATAGAGAACTACCAGAAGTACAAGCTGGGTTTCGAAGAGGTAGAGGAACTAGAGATCAAATTGCCAACATTCGCTGGATTATGGAGAAAGCAAGAGAGTACCAGAAAAACATCTACTTCTGCTTCATTGACTATGCTAAAGCCTTTGACTGTGTGGATCACAACAAACTATGGCAGGTCCTTAAAGAGATGGGAGTACCAGACCACCTCACATGTCTCTTGAGAAACCTGTATAAGGGCCAAGAAGCGACAGTTAGAACCGGATATGGAACAACTGATTGGTTCAGCATAGGAAAAGGAGTACGACAAGGATGTATATTGTCACCTTGCTTATTTAATATATATGCAGAGTACATCATGCGAAATGCTGGCCTGGATGAATCACAAGCGGGAATTAAGATTGCTGGGGAAAAGATCAACAACCTCAGATATGCAGATGATACCACTCTAATGGCAGAAAGTGAAGAGGACCTAAAGAGCCTCTTGCTCAGAGTAAAAGAGGAGAGCGCTAAAGTGGGCTTGAAGCTCAACATCAAAAAAACTAAGATCATGGCATCCGGCCCCATCACTCCTTGGCAAATAGAAGGGGAAGTCGTGGAAGTAGTGACAGACTTCACGTTCCTGGGATCCCAGATCACCGCAGACTGTGACTGCAGCCATGAAATTAAAAGACGCCTGCTCCTTGGGAGGAAAGCGATGGCGAACCTAAACAGCATGATAAAAAGTAGAGACATCACCCTCCCAACAAAAGTCCGCATGGTCAAAGCAATGGTATTCCCAGTAGTCATGTATGGCTGCGAGAGTTGGACTATAAGGAAGGCCGAGCGCCGAAGAATAGATTCTTTTGAACTATGGTGCTGGAGAAGACTCTTGAGAGTCCCTTGGACTGCAAAAAGATCAAATCAGTCAATCCTAAAAGAAATCAACCCTGACTGTTCCCTGGAAGGCCAGATAATGAAACTGAAGCTCAAATACTTTGGCCACCAAATGAGAAGGGAGCACTCCCTGGAGAAGACCCTGATGCTGGGAAAGATTGAAGGTCAAAGAAGACGGGGACGGCAAAGGATGAGATGGTTAGACAGTGTCATCGATGCAACGAACATGAAATTGAGCCAGCTTCAGAGGACGGCGGAAGACAGGAGGGCCTGGCGGGAGATGATCCATGGGGTCGCGAAGAGTCGGACTCGACTGTGCGACTGAACAACAACAACAACAACAAAGTGTTTTTATTGGGGGGGTTGGTGTTGGGAGGGGGCTAGGGTTTTTTTTTGCTATGGCTTACCTAAGCAACTCAGGGAACTATAATGTGATATTCTATCATCCCTTTGTGTTAAATTGATATTTCACTGTACTAATTACTGAAATGAGCTCTGCAGATTTTTTTTAGTTCCAGAGAATAGTGCTCAAAAGCGAAGAACTGTTTTGGGGGAAATTCATTAATTGAAGAAGAAACAGGAAGCATGCTATCAGTGAACCTAATTTTTTCTTTACTGGGATTTTTGAAACCCATAGTAGAAATTAAACAGCTGAAATTAATTCTGAATATACAAATATTGCACAGTTGTAGAAATAGCATGTTGATGGATGACCTTGGGCCAGTTCACTACCTCCCAGCATAATATTCCCCACAGAATAGTGAGGGTGAAATGGTGGTAGGGAGAACCAAAGAGCTCCTTTAAGGACAGGCAAGTTGGAAATGTAATGAGAGATGGAAAACACACAACTTATCTTCCAAAATGTAATTACCATAGAGGAATAGGGGACCAGTAGAAATGTAACACTCATAAAAGAGTAAGAATTTGAAATGCCAGAACAGCACACATATACCCAGCACACATATATCGAGCAGCCTAATCCTATGTATGGTTTACTTAGAAGCAAGTACCACTGGTTTCAAAGTGACTTACTCCCAAGGATATAGGAATAGGATTACAACCTTTCAAGCCTGATTTTCTTCAATGAGACTATATCTCAGATCAATATTTCCCAGTAAAAATTGCCAATATTTATGGATTTTTAAAAATCAGTAAGACATTACAAAATGTCACTAGGACTTTTTCATATTCCATTAATGGACCTTATTATGTGAACTTATTATTGGTGTTTGTTTATTCTAAACACACACTTCTCTGCCAGTATTTTAAAGTAATTATGACATGGACATTTGTCCCATGGTTCTGTTTCGTCTTTGTCTAACTTTCACAGCTTCACATAAAGAGCATCCCTGTACGATAGGAAACAAGAAAATTCGTGTGGGGGTATTAAAGGAACTTCCCTGGTGCCACAGAGGACATAGCTACTTAAATTTAGATTTGAGACGAATCTCTGGTCCTTGGGATTTACTCCTATTAATGATTTCCATTCATCATCTCTCTGGAAGAGCAATATCATTCACTACCTGTCTGGACAGATGAAATTAGGTGTTTATGAACCAGACTAGCCCCCCAGGGGTGTTGCAGGAAAGCAATTAAATAGCTGTGTGTTATAATATTGCTGCCAGTCAAAGATGTTTCCGCTTATCTCTCTTTTTCCCCAAAATTTATTTTCTAGTTTGGAAAATTAACCTTCCCACCTTAGCTTTCTTTCTTTCTTTCTTTCTTTCTTTCTTTCTTTCTTTCTTTCTTTCTTTCTTTCTTTCTTTCTTTCTTTCTTTCTTTCTCAGTACCTGCCTGGTAATCCACCTGAATTGGTAAGAGGGGTTCATTTATATATGAAGAATTACTCCCCACCACATCCCCTGCCTGTTTTCTAGACAGGAAGACCACATTTCTGATGGTAAGCAACAAGGGGGAAAGTTATGAGATATTACTTTGTAGTCACCAAATATTTACAATGAAACATGCACCTTGTGTCACTATTGAATTGATTAGGTCTCAAAGCTACTGTTAGATTCCATGGGTTGCATCCAGCCATTTCTTCACTCAGCCTCACCCAATTCCCCTCATTACTACAGCCCTTGTTCCCTGTGTTTTTTTGTACAAGCAAGGCCCATGATCTCCAGCAGAGCCTCTTAGTATGCCCTGAGGAGCCCCCTCCTTCCTTTTTCACCTGCAGAGAATATGCAGCACAACCCTCACCAAACTGGTGCACCCTGTAATGATTCAGTCCTCCCAGTGACTGTAATAATTCATTGTGGATAAGCCCTAGAAGCACTAATTACAAGCTTCTCCCAAGAAGCCTGGATAAGTGATTGCTTTCACTCAAAAGTTCTTAATTAACCTGTAAAGTTTTGGAGCCTGCACTTTCAAGCCACTTCACCTGGAAATTGTACTGCAGGTGCAGGCAGGAAGCAACAGGATGCCTAAGCAACTGTGCAATGCTCTCTTCTCCTTCCGTGTGATCAGGCCCATAGCAACGGGTGATAAAGGGGTAATGACCACAGAAATATATCATGTCTCACCACTGAATTTCCAGATTTAATTTTTTAAAAATGTCACCAGCTCTTTTTATTGCAAGGGTACCACGAGAAATGTGCACATAGTTTCTGGCCAGATCGCCTGGGAAAGAATGGAGGAGGGGGAAGCTCCATGCTCTGGTGCTGAGTCAGTTAACCCTTTCCTAACCCAATTCATTTTCTTCTGGTCTGTCCTATCCCCTTTTCTCCCTGGGTCAGGTTCCTGGCCGAATGTTGGCAACTGGCAGGAGACTCGGGAGCAAAGAAATTCAATGTGCCGATGCTCCTAGCATTATGTCATGTCTGGCATGAACCAGAAGTGGCAATACCATGTTGGGACAACACTCTGGGATCTACCATACCTTCAGTGTACTCCTAGATCCTTTGATGCTGACAGGAATGGCTCCCTACCAATGCTCCCTCTACGGTGTGGAGTCTTATGAGCAAAAATTATACTTTGTGAGCTACTGGCATTAAGGTTGTGAGCAAGCGATTCAGCTACTGCATAAAATAGTTTGCTCTGGAGCCATCCTTCCTGAGCTAAGACAAAAAATATGTGAGCCAGAAGCTAAAAAACTGTGAGCTAGCTCACACCAACTCAGCTTAGAGGGAACATTGCTCCCTACCCTCCTCTAAGTGACAGCCCTTCAAATACTTAAAGAGAGCAATCATGTCCCCCTTCAACCTCCCCTTTGCCAGAGTAAACATTCCCAAGTCCCTCAGCCTTTCCTCATAGGGCTTGGTCTACAGGCCCCCAATCATCCTCCTTGCTCTCCTCTGCATCCACTCCATTCTGTCCACATCCTTTTTGAAGTGAGGCCTCCAGAACTGCATACAGTACTCCAGGTGCAGCCTGACCAATGTGGTGTACAGCATGGCTATACAAACACAATATATACCATGAGATGGCAACCAATATATACAGGCTCTTCTTTAAAGTTACTGATAAATAATACACTGGTGCTCAGTGTAACTTATATTATCCTTGTTGTTTATATTGGTTGCAATCTCATGGTATATATTGTGTTTGCATTGGGTTAACTGTCCATGAGCCTGTAATTTGAAGTGGTACAGCATGGTTTTGACATTTTGTGATCTGAAGGTTATGCCTCTGTTGATACACCCAAGACCACAATTGCCTTTTTTTGTTGCTGCATCATACTGACTGCTCATATTTAGTTTGCAGTCCACCCATACCCCAAGATCTTGTTCACACACACTGCTGCTACCCAGAAATGTGTCCCCCATCCAGTATGCATGTTCTTTATTTTTGTTACCCAGATGTAGAACTCATCATTTATCCTTGTTGAATTGCATCTTGTTCACATCCACCCACTTTTCCAGTGTGTTCCGATCTCATTGAATTCTATTTCTATCTTCTGGTGTGTTCACTACTCCTCCCAATTTGGAGTCACCTGTAAATTTAATGAGTAGTACCTCCACCCCCTCATCTAGATCATTTATAAAAATATTGAAAAGTACTAGGCCCAGAACTGAGCTCTATGGCACCCCACTGGACAGCTTCTTCCAGTCAGATGAAATGTGACTGACAAGTATGGGTGCAGTTCTCTAACCAGTTTCCTATCCACTAAACTACCCTAGGGTCCACAGTCCTGTAGTTTACCCATCAGAACGCCATGGGTACCCTGTCAAAATCTTTACTGGAATCCAGATAAACAACATTGACGGCGTTCCCACAATCCAGTAAACTTGTCACTTGGTCAATGAAGGAAACGAGGTTGATCTGCCAGGACCCATTGAAGACAAATCTGTGCTGACTTCCCTGGATTACCAAATTGTCCTTCAGATGCTTGCAGATTTACCCCTTTTAAAATCTGTCCCAGTATATTTCTTGGGTCAGAGGTCAGACTGATGGACCTGTAATTTCCTGGGTCATCTTTCCTCCCTTTTTTGAAGATTGGGATAACATTTGCCCTCCTCCAGTCTTGTGGCATGTCTTGTGGACAAAGGCTCTGCAAGGTCTCTAGAAAGTTCTTTGAGCACTCTTGAGTACACACCATCTGGCCTGGGTGATTTGTACTCATCCAGTGCAACCAGATGCCTCAACAACTTCTACATGACCCCATGGACCACATCACGCCAGGCCCTCCTGTCTTCCATCGTCCTCCAGAGTTTGCTTAATTTCATGTTTGTTGCATCAATAACACTGTCTAACCATCTCATCCTTTGCTGTCCCCTTCTTCTGTAAACTTCAATCTTTCCCAGCTTCAGGGTCTTCTCCAGTGAGTGCTCCCTTCTCATTTGGTGGCCAAAGTATTTGAGCTTCAGCTTCAATATCTGGCCTTCCAAGGAACAATCAGGGTTGATTTCTTTTAGGATTGGCTGATTTGATCTTCTTGCAGTCCAGGGGACTCTCAAGAGTCTTCTCCAGCACCATAATTCAAAAGCATCTATTCTTCGGCACTCAGCCTTCCTTATAGTCCAACTCCCACAGCCATACAGTAATACTGAAAATACCATTGCTTTAACCATACAGACTTTTGTTGGCAGGGTGATGTCTCTACTTTTTATTATGCTGTCTAGGTTTGCCATAGCTTTCCTCCCAAGGAACAGGCATGTTTTAATTTCATGGCTGCAGTCACCGTCTGCAGTGATCTTGGATCCCAGGAACATGAATTCTGTCACTGCTTCCATGACTTCCCCTTCTATTTGCAAGGAGTGATGGAGCTGGATGCCATGATCTTAGTTTCTTGATGTTAAGTTTCAAGCCAGCTTTTGCACTCTCCTCTTTGACCCCTAGCAAGAGCCTCTTAAGATCCTCTTCACTTTCTGCCATTAGAGTGGTATCGTCTCCATATCTGAGGTTGTTGATGTTTTTCCTGGCAATCTTAATTCCGTTTTGTAATTCATCCAGGCTGGCATTTCACATGATGTACTCTGCATATAATAAGCAGGGTGACAATATACATCACTGTCATACTCCTTTTCCTATTCTAAACCAATCAGTTTTTCCATATCCGGTTCTAACTGTCGCTTCTTAATCCTAATACAGGATTCTCAGGAGACATGTGAGGTAGTCTGGTACTCCCATCTGTTTAAGGATTTGCCATAGTTTTTTGTGATCCACACAATCAAAGGCTTTAGCATAGTCAATGAAACAGAAGTAGAAGTTTTTCTGGTACTCCCTTGCTTTCTCCATAATCCAGCAAATGTTGGCAATTTGTTCTCTAGTTCCTCTACCTCTTTGAAACTCAGTTTGTACTTCTGGCAGTTCTCTATCCACGTACTGCTGAAGCCTAGCTTGTAGGATCTTGAGCAAGACCTTGCTAGCATGTGAAATGAGGGCAATTGTGTGATAGTTTGAACATTCCTTGGCATTGACTTTCTTTGGGATTGGAATGTAAACTGGATTACAGGGTACCTGACTCTTAATACAATTACATTAGTGAAAATGTATATTATCTATTTTTTGCAAACCTGATCAGCATAAGTAGTAAAAACTTCATGCACACAGCACATCCCAGGAGCTTTGTAAATCCCATAAACCTGGGTAAATTTATGCCACGTCCCTGTGTGTCATCTTCTGTTCCCTATCTGTAAAGTGAAAATATGAAGAACTATCACACAATAATTTCAGGAAGATGAATAAGAATTGTAAAATACTTTGAAAACTAACCAGGCTATAAATAGCACAATACAAATTGTTTTTGTGTTTGTTGTTGTATTAGTAGTAGTATAGTATAGTGTAGTGCAGTGTAGTGCAGTGTACTGCAGTGTAGTGTAGTAGTAGTGTAGTAACTAACAAATAGTTGTATAGTAACTAACAAATAGTAACTAACAAATGACAAGGTATTTTCTCGGTTTACTCAACATTCATATGAATACATATATTGAGAATGGAAAGTGTTTGTACATTCAAATTAATCAGAAATCTGAACAGTCTTCACTCTAGTTCTAGTGCTCCTGGCAGTAAGTCACATCTGTTTGACAGCTGTTCCTCCAGCCTGTTCTTTGCACAGTCACATCCTCCCAGATTTGTTACAGAGTAAACTGGAGTAACAGGACTCAGGTCTCGAGGCTCTACCACCACCACCATGAGTGGTATGAATTAACTCTTCTGTATAGTTCTACGGATGCTGCAGACTCTTTAGCAGTGACCCAGTGAGAAAATAGCCCACTCAGCCATAGTCTGCTCAGTCAAACTTGACAAGATTCAGAATTGTTCTTTTTAAAAAAAAAAAACTAAAATCTCATTTCACTCAGTATTTTCTGATGCCCCCATTCCTGGGTTGTTGGGGTTTTTTTGCAAGGTATTTTGGGGCCAGCAAAATCATAACCTTGCTCCTTCCAAGGCAATAGGCTCTCAAGTGGTTCCAGAAAAGGGCAAACAATCCAGTCCAGCTGTCATCTGTTAGTAGCTGATATTTACCATCAAGTGCCAAAAGTCCTCATTAGCACTCTTCTGTTGTGGGAAGCAGAGAGAGGCAGTCATGAAGGTTGATCATAATAAGCTATACTGGACAGCTTTCATGTTCACTGTAATACTGAGTGTACTATAGAACTATAACAATGTTTCCCCTATGGAATACAGTCGGTTGGCAAGTCCATAATGTGCTATAGAGGGAACTTCTTGAAACTTACATTGTTGCCAGACCTAGGGGCTGTATTTTTACATGGTACGATGAAGAGAGAAACTAATGTTGGGGTGATTTTAAAGAGATCATTATGTAGTTATGTGACCATGATCAGGCTATACCATGACAGAAACAGCGTATTTTAGTGAACAAGCATCAATGTAACCAAGCCTATGTGTCACATTCCCTCAATAGTTCACAGAATTTCTCAGTTATTGTCAACTTTTGGCTGATTTCATACGTTCTTCCAGACTTCACACATTAAAACCACTTTGCAGATCACTTCTTAGCTCTCCTCTAGATAGCACAACTGTCTGTCAGTGATGCTGAAAATGGAAGGACATTCTAGGCATGTGTTCCTTCATTCAGATCCCCTCTCAGTTTATTGAAAGGATTTCTGTTCTCTTACATTGGGGGGGGGGAAGCTTTCATGCCCACAATCACAGCCCAAATTGCAGTAGCACAGATACAGAGCCTGATACATGGGGAAGTGTTGCTGGCATGCCTCTGCTGCATTGAGAGATCAGAAACAGACCTCAGGATCACATCCTCTGTTCCAGACCCCCTCCAGGGTGAATTCTTCCCTCCCAGCTTAACCATTGGTGAAGAACTGTTGGAAAGCTGATATCAGCCATGGTCCATACTAACCAAGGTTACCTTCTGCCGCAGTTTGTTAAGCAGGTAAAAACAGGTATAGGATAGAGTTTTTTCCTGGAAGAATGGACTTTTAATGGTCCCAGTTCACTGTTTAACATAGGCAGGTCAAGAAGGAAATTGTCTACATACTGACTCAAAACACAAGCAATGAGAAGCTTGCCCTGCCACAAATTAATAAGCACATCTTTTGAAGTTAGGAATCTACATTAGATGATGACTTGGAGACTAGTCTTGGGTGAACTGACTGAGACAACTTATTTTGTAGTTTTTTTTTTTTATCCTACCCAGGAGCTCCAGATGGCATACATCATTTATCCCAGGAGCTCCAGATGGCATACATCATTCCCCCCCCTCATCCCTTTTTATCTTCACAGCAACCCTGTGAAGTAGGCTATGCTGAGGGACAATAACTGGCCCGAGGTCACCCAGCAAACTTCATGGCATAGTGAGGATCTGAACCTGGGTTTCTTTTATCCTAGTCCAATACTCTTAGTGTGTTATAGATTGCTTGAGGTCTACTCTTTTGAAAAAAATCTACCATGGTGAAACTCTTCTACCACATCAGCAGTCTTGTCCTTCCTAACAAATCACATCCATCACAGTGAATCACTGGGGATTCAGACTACTATTCTTTGTGCTTCCATCACTGAAACAAACAGTATTTTCCCCCAAGAAGGTGCAGCAACTTTCCTCCACTGTGTGGAGAGATGGTTAAAAAAAATGAAGGCACCTAAAAAATGAATCTGGGAAGAATGTGATGTGTCTGGATTAAAACAGAAATTTTCTAATCAAATTTCCTAATCAAGATTTAATACGGCTTGCTTCAGGCACCTCCTAAAGCTACCGCAATGGTTTCAATACATGCAACTTGATTTTCAGATAATATAGATTTGTTTACTTTCCTTCAAGACTCAATATGCCCTCCAATATTTGTTAAGAGATAACAGGTACCTTTGTTTTGTTGTGTTAAGTGAGAAAGCAGCAAGCTGTTCACTGTTTCAAAATGCCTGTTTGTATTCTCTGTTCCAAATGTTTGTGGTAGATAACATGTTAATAAAATCTAAACTGCAAAATAAATATGTAAATAATATATTTAAAACTACACTTAATCCCTAAAACCCCAAGTCCAGATTGCTTCAGGAAAATAGACAGATTTTGGTATTTGTAAACAGAGGGACTGTAACACAGTGGTGGAACCCATCCTATGCCTGCAGAAGACCCCAGGTTCACTCTATGCCATCTCCAGTTAAAGGGCCTAAATAGCAGCTTGGAAGGAAAATGAAGAAGCCTCATACAATGAAACCAGAAACCATGTTTGCTTTTAAATTGAAGGGAGTAATACAAATAGCTGAGCTGAAGGATGGGCATAGTCATTGAGCTAAACTAATATCAATAATTTTATAATGTTAATGATGTTCAACAATTGAATACCAGCCAAAAGGATCCACATATTCAAGCAGGAACACAAAAAGAAGAGAGAAGAGAGTGGATTTATACCCTGCCCTTCACTACCCAAAGGAGTCTCAGAGCGGCTAACAATCTCCCTTCCCTTCCCTTCCCCTCCCCACAACAAACACCCTGTGAGGCAGGTGGGACTGAGAGAGCTCTCTTGAGAACTGCCCTTGAGAGAACAGCTCTGAAAGAACAAAGACTGTGTATGTACTCTACTCAACAGCATGAAACAAAAAACCGAAGAGTTAGATAAAACTGGTAAAACATGGGCTAGAGCTTTTTCCCTGTGCATGTACAGATAAGGGATCTGGATTCCAAAGTTGTGGTTGAGGCATCTGGTCAGCCAATAATATAAAAGATAAAATGAGGGAGAATGGCACTGGAGGGACATCACATGTGGATACTTCCACAGTCATGCAAACTGTGATGTGAAGCCACACTCAAGGTAGATCACATTCAAGTCACACATGGCAGGACTGAGAATGGCAGAGCACCATACTTTGGGTTATACTGCAAGGCATAGTATTTATTTATTTATTATCAAATTTAGACCCTGCCCTCTCCGCAAAGCAGGCTCAGGGCGGCTTCCATAGAGACATAAATGCAGCTTAAAATCATACAATCATACAATTATATAAAACACCACAAATAAAACCAACATAAACACAAAGTGCTGGCGGTAATTAAAATTAGCTTATCAGATTATCAGATGGATTCCCACTGCCCAGATGTTCTCCGATGTTTCTGCTCATAATCAGCTGGAGGTTAGACCCACGGACCAGGGCTCTGCAGTAGCCCTTAATTGAATGCCTGGCGGAAGAGCTCCGTCTTGCAAGCCCTGTGGAACTGTGAAAGGTCCCGGAGGGCCCTGATATCCTCCAGGAGCTCATTCCACCAGGTAGGGCCGCCACTGAAAAGGCCCCGGCCTTGGTAGTAGCTAGCCCGGCCTCCCTCGGCCCAGGGAGGATCAACCGATTTTGAGACCCAGACCGTAGTGCTCTCTGGGGTATATACAGGGAAAGGCTTTATAGCCCGGCTATATAGGGCTTTAAAGGTAAGAACCAGCACCTTGAAGCGGATTCGGTACGCTATTGGCAGCCGGTGCAGTGTCCTCAGAGCAGGCTGGATGTGCTCCCATCTAGGGAGGCCCATCAACAGCCTGGCCGCGGCATTCTGCACTAGCTGCAGCTTCCAAATCTGTGACAAGGGCAGCCCCATGTAGAGAGAGTGTTACAGTAGTCTAGTCTTGAGGTAACCATTACTGTAGCCAGGTCAGCGCAGTCAAGGAAGGGAACCAACTGCCTAATCAGCCTAAGGTGGTAGAAGGCCGACTTAGCAGTGGCTACTACCTGGGCCTCCATAGTAAGGGAGGGATCCAGGAGGCCCCCCGAATGTCGGACATGGGATCCCCAACCCTGAACCACCCCGACTCAGGCACAGGACCTCTGTCTTCGCTGGATTCAGCTTCAGCCGACTCAGTCTAAGCCAAGCAGCCACGGCCTGCAAAGCCCAGTCCAGGTCTTCCGGTCCAGAGTCCGACCAGCCGCCCAACATCAGACAGATGAAAATTATTTGGGGGGGGGGAGGTCAGAAATATTCCTAAGTAGTAGCAATTATCACGGCTTAAATAGCAGGGATATTTAGAATGAGATTCGTCATAGTGATCACTTGTTTGAAGTAGTCAGTTGGGAAAGATGTCCTCTTTTTTGTGTTCAAAGTATGGTAACACTATGCTAAGCCCATCAACCATGATCTAACAGAGTGGTAAAAGAATGCTTTCCTGCTCCTCCACCCTTTACATGCATGGTAATGGAACATTAATCTGTTTTAGTAGTTATACACATGGAACAGAAGTTCAGGCACTGTGTTGGTGAAAGATCTAATAGCCCTTTGTAAAGGCTACTTTGATATATGACATATGATGTAATCTTTTAAATATCATTAAAAATTAGATTTATAACAAAGTAGGAAAAAGGCCCGTTGTGGAAATAAATACAACGGCCTCTAGAAAGAGGCTCTAGGCAAGTGCCCCAGCCTTGGACACTCAGGGTCAATTTGCTGTGGCGACCTCAGCAGGGTATAATGACACTGAGTCCACCATTTTCTCCAGAGGAACTGATCTCTGCTACCTAAAGAACAGTTGTAATTTTGACTGATCTCCAGCCCTCACCTGGAGATTGGCAATGATGGTTCC
>NW_015167539.1:1354598-1383020 GCF_001447785.1 Gekko japonicus | reverse complement strand
ATAGGGAGACCCTCTGAATGACAGATCAGAGAGCGAACTGATTTTGGAGCGTGTGGAATGTTCTAGAGAAGTGCCACCACCATTCTGCTTTTATTTATAAGGGAGATATCATACCCAGTCTTTCTCCTCAATGGAGACCCAGAGCTGCATTGTTCTCCTGTCCTCCATTTTATCCTCACAACAACCCTGTGAGATAGGTCTGGCAGAGTGTGTTAGCCAGCAACTTTCCATGGTGGGTTAGGGATCTGAGTAATAAAGACACATGACAGGTTGCTTAAAAGCTCTCTTATTACATGTTGCCTGTCATGAAGGTGACCTAGTTCAGGGTGTTCTGATTCCCTTCATCTTTGGCACTGCAACTTCCATCCTCCTTCTGGGACTGGTGGCCAGTTTTCAAACATGTAGCATTATTTTCCAAGTTATGCCTGCCACAAACAGAGACTCTTAGCTTCCATTGCAAATAGCATGGGGTGGTGGTGGTTTGTTTCACCTGGGCCAGGATTTCCCCATGTCTTTCAGTTTTGACCCTGGAACTCCCACAATCATTCTGAAGCTGGTGGCCATTTTTTGAGTCTCCTAGTTTTATTCTCTGATGAGTTATGCCTGCCAGCATGATGGAGTGGTTAAAGTGTAGGACTAGGATCTGGGTAACTCAGGTTCAAATCCCCACTCTGCAATGGAAGCTTTCTGGGTGGGCTTGGGCCAGTCACACGCTCTCAGCCTAACTTATCTCACCAGGTTGTTGTAAGGATAAAATGGAGGAGGGGAGCCACTTTGGGTCTCATTTGAGGAGAAAGGCGGGATAGAAATAAAGTAAATAAAGAAATAAATTTTAAAAACCAGGTGGACAGGCAGGGCAATTCTTCTATTACTACAGATTCATGGTAACAGCGAGCCAAGTGATTTGTTTTGTTATGATATTTGGTTTGGATCAGGGACATACGAGGGGCCCAGGTGGAATCTTTCTCGAGGGGGCCGTGGGGGCTCTTGGCAGTTCTGCACAGATGTCTAAAGTGAGTCTGGTGGGGCTGCTTTAGACTTGACACTTATTCTTTATTTCAAGGAAATGTTCCTTATTTAGTATCACTGGAAATACTCACATTAAAAAAAAAGATGCTCCGTAACTGCAAAAAAAAGCAAGTTTAATACATTACTATGGGAGATTCTAATGAATAATTCTTAATCTTCTTCTGACACATTTAGACGATGTCATTTTCTTACAGCTTTACAATATGTTCCTTATTTTGGAGCTCTTCAGGTGGCAACCCCATGACTCATCCCCTTGAAGTTCCAGGGAAGCTGACATTTCCCAGAAAGAAAAAAAAGAGTCTCTCCCTCCAACCAACCACCACCACCCCCGCCTTCAAATACAGGAAAGTTTATTTTAAGGAAGAGACCTGAAATCAATGAAAGAGCCTCTTTCTTCTGTTAAGCTGGTGGCCATCCTTACCTGTCAGATTCATCTGTTTTAGTAGTTATACACATGGAACAGTGTGGGCAGGAAGACGTGGGCAGCTGTGACAAGGCAAGTATAAGGCTGCAGAAGCAGCCACCCCAGACTGCCATTCACAGGCTGTGGTCACGCACACTAAATAATCCACTTTCCATCCACTTTCAGTGCACTTTCCAACTGGAGTGTATTGTGTGAACCAAGGGTGTAGACTTTCCAATTTCCCGGGGGGGGGGGGGGGCTGGGGCTGGGCCAGAGGCATTGCTTTGCTAGGAGCAAGGGTGGCTCCCGGGGGAGGCTGAGCCCCTTCCTGAAAATTTCGGCAGGGGCTGACGCCCCACCGCCCCCACGAAGATTATGCCTATGGTGTGAACTGGCAACATCCAGTTGGAAAGTACACTGGAAGTGGATTATTTAGTCTGTGTGACCGCAGCCTTAGAAAGCTTTCCCGGGAGCAAGCACCAGAGAATAGGCCTGAGCAGTGAATAGGCCTGCTTAGCCACCTTCACCAGCAGACATATCAGTTATGCAGTGCTCTCTAACTATTTTCAATGGACTAAAAATAAAGCCCATTTAATTTAGTGTACATGCTACTTGGGTCAATATCGATCACTCTCATCCCTTCTTTCTTTTCAGCCCACAGCCTCTAAGGGCAGAGGTTTAAATCACAGACGAGGAAACAAGGCATGCTTCATTTACTAGCACCATGGAACGACTGCTTGGGATGTCGTGCTTCTGATGAGACATTAAATCAAGATAAATGCTAATCCTATGGGCATCCCTGTCCAGGGAGCACACAGAACTGCATTGTGGGACATGGTGAAAGACACGGCTTTAACTTTAGCTCAGGGAGTGGGGGATCTTAAAAGGAAAGCATTCTTTCACAAGTCTCACAGCTAGACTTTGTAGAACTAAGGCACCCATGAAAGTCAGAGTCAAAGAGGGAAAGTCCCACCATTGTTCCAAGAAGGAGGCAGGCTTTGTGTTGTGGTGGGACTCTTCTAATCACCCAAAGAAACAGAAAAGTTACAGACATTAAAGCATCATGCTTGTAATCCTCCCTTTCAAAACTCATCAAATGTTAACCACAAAACTTTCATGTAGTAATGCTGCACTGTAATATCTGTTCTGCCTGCTTTACAGTCACATCTAGGATCTGGGACAAAGCTGGGTCTGAGCCAATGAAATTCATGATTTTTTATGTTCATTTTGTTTCCTCACATTGGTTGGTTCAGCTCCCCTCACATTGTATAACCCCTTTGAGTGGTTCCTGAAGACAAATCCTGCTTTTCAATCAGTTTTATCCCTGAGACCAATTCACCTTACATAACCCAGTGATGTCTGCCCCCAAGCACCTCTCCCACCCCTGTCAATCCCATCCCTTTATCTTGTGAAAACATATGAGATTTTCTTTCACAAAAAGTGTCTTCTCTTTGTAACCCAGGCTTCCAACACTCCCACCTGTCCCTTTGGTGCCTCTACTGTCTGCCTTCTCACTATGACCTCCCTTATATTCCCAATACATCTCACTTATATTCCCAATACATATTCTCTTTGGCCCCAGATGAGCCGTTGGTGTGACTCACAGTGAGGCACACATAACAAGCTCACAGATTGACAGAGTTTTGCCTTGAAAGGCTTAGCATCTGAAAGAAACCCTAAGGAAACTCTCCCCATCTGGCCTACTCCAAACAAGTAGCACTGATAACATTCTCAATTATTTCTGCACATGATCCCCTAGTCCCCTTTTCGTTTTGTTTTCTTTCTTTTGTGGATGCAACCTATGATTTCTTTATTTCTACACCATTTTTTGTTTCCCTTCATTGAACCTTTCCCATGAAAGGTATATATTTTGCAAAATTAATTCATACTTCCAGCAGATCCCAGAGAGGCTGTGGAAACCATGAACAGGTGCCTGGGGGCAGTTTGGGGGTGGATGAGGATGAACAAAACTAATAGCTAATTCTGATAAAAAAGGAGATGCTGCTGCTTGGAGGAAGGGTTGATACAGGAATCAGGATGTCTCCTGTTCTAGATGGGGTTGCACTCCCCCTAAAGGAGCACGTTTGTAGCTTGGGCAGGCTACTGGACCCAGGCCTCCTGGGGTAAACAGATGGCAGTGGTAGTACTAGTGAAGGGTGTTTTTAATGAGTTCCCAGCTGGTGAACCAGCTGTGGCCCCTCTGGGCAGGAAATTTCTTGCCATTATGGTGCATGCCTTGGTGACAGCTATATTACATTACTATGCTGTGCTTTAAGTGGGGTTGCCCTTGAAGATTGTCCAGAAGCTACAGTTGGTACAAAATGCTGCCATCAGAATGCTGACTGGAGTGAATCATAGGTACCGTATCACTCCAGTCTTGTTCCATTTCAACTGGCTCCCAATTTGCTTCTGGGCTCAAGGTGCTGGTATATGGCTTAAAAGCAGCATACCGGAAGGCCCACTTTCTGCCATATGAATGGGCCCATCCACTCAGGTCATCTTCAGAGGTCCCACTTCAAGTCTCCTGCCAACTGAATCTAGATAGGAGGCAGCCGAAGAAAGGGCCTTCTTGGTTGTATATGAATATTTTAAATGTTGTTTTGTGTATGCATATTTTAAATGCTGTTTCAATGTAGATGTTTTAATGCTGAAATATTTTAATGTCTTGATAGAAAGGTGGCATAAAGGTAAAGGTAAAGGTTCCCTTGCTCGAAAGCCAGTCGAATCTGACTCTAGGGTTGCGGTGCTCATCTCCGTTTCAAAGCCGAAGAGCCAGCGCTGTCCGAGGACATTTCCTTGGTCATGTGGCCAGGATGACTAAACACCAAGGTGCATGGAACGCTGTTACCTTCCCACTGAAGTGGTACCTATTTATCTACTTGCAATTTCTTGCTTTCGAACTGCTAGGTTGGCAGGAGCTAGAACTAGAGACAGGAGCTCACTCCGTCATGCGGCACACTCGGGTCTTGAACTGCTGAACTACCGACCTTCCACAGCCTGCAGTTCAGCATCTTAACCACATACATAAAATAAATAAATTTGTACATCAGTAAGTCAGCATTATATACTCTGTGTGTGGATGTTCTGCCAAAATGTTGTACATTTTATAAAGAACCATATAAAACTCCTAAGTTACCTGTATTCAAACATACCCACACACACATTGCTCAAGCCTTTTTCTCCAAAGTTATATAAACAGTTTTCTCTTCCAACACACTTATGCTGGGTTGGATCTGACAAGCCATAAGAGGAAGGCAGTTGCAATTCTTTTCTCCAACAGCTTACTTAGACCTCTGAAAAGCCAGTGCTTAGAGTCATGGGAGCCCCATGAGCAAAATATGGGGTGCAGGAAACTGCTGTGAAGAGGGGAATCAGGAGACTTTGTTCCAGCACTGAAGGAACTTCTTGCATCAGCAGAAACTCCGCTGGCCAAAGAACGAGAAATCGCTTGATTTCTTCTCTTCAGGGCAGCCTTCCCCCCATGTCCCACGACAGTTGGTTCAAAGAACTGTATCAGCTCTTTGGGGTTCTCAGGATACTGCAGGGGGAAAGGGGATATGTGTGAAAGATCCACAAAGATCTGGGCTTCACCCATAGACTTCTTTTTGTCAATTACATAGTCCAAACACATATGCAGTAGCTTCCTCTGAACATCTCTTGTGCACGAGTGAGTATGTCTATGTGTAAATAAGTTATCCACACAATTCAAATGTTAGTACATTAGTTTCAAAAGGACACTCTGAGGAAATAAATTGAACAAGTGTTTACTTAATCTGTATAAATAATTTTATGTTAAAACTCTAGCGGACAAAGATAGTTGCATTTAAAAACCGCCACAACAGGTTAGCTCTTCCATGTAAAGCTGTAGGCTTTCTGATGTCATGTGCAGATACATTCAAATGGAGTGGTCATGGTGCTCAGAAGCCAGAGGAAAAGGGGGTCTGCTTTCTACAATGAACTAAGTGTCATTCTCTTCCTTTAAAAAAAAAGATCCATCTACTAGGAAAAATTAACCATAGGGACTGCAGATGCCTTAATTTGCAGATAGTGCGCCTGTGGCAAGCTTGATGCACAGGAAAAGCATTTCTGCTGTCAAATAAGAATCTTGTTTCTCCAGAGCAGGATCAAAAAGGACTATCCCTCAGTCTGTGAATAATGAAACAGCCTTGAAAGCTTAGTCACTGCAGTGCAGCAAGTAGCAACCAGGATGGAGCTTCAGAGGCTTTTTCTGCTGATAGGAAAAAGAAAAAGAAAAAAATCCAACACCACCTCCCAAGAGCTATGGATGCAGTTTCCATGACAACTCCACATCTGAGTCAGAACTATTAAGTATCACCATGGCAACAAGTGTCTCACTTGACGTTTCCAGAAAACTGACGGTGTTTGGACTGGAATCATCGCACCATATCAAAAGGGGCAGGGTTGGGGCTTCACTGAGAAGCAGTGCATGGATCAAATTGATGCTGGGTGTGATACAGGGGCCAAAGCTACTCCAGATGTAATTACCTACGGTGAATTCAATAGTATTTCAAGGGTTTTTAGATGCCTGAGATTCTCCCCCCTCACACACCCTTTATATTGTAATTCTCAGATTGTGGGTAGGAGACAGGATTCAGAACCTTGATGAGCCGATTATTTATATAACTTCAGGCACATGGCAAGAGGATGTGAGATCATTAACTTTGTAGGCTTCCTCCCATCTAGTCACGTTTATTACTCCTTATGCTCACATGCTGCTAGGTAAATGCAAAATTTTTATTTCAAGTTTTTCCTTTAAAGAAGCAGAGGAAAGACATTTTGAAGCAACACCTGAAGTTTCATGGAAGACTATGGCCCTTGAGCCATTTTACCAATGCAAAATAGTGAGGTAACCATTAACCATCTTTCATATTGAGGAACTGGTAGCTATGCTGGTTAATTGCTGGTAGTTAAGAAAGACAGCATTGTGTAGTGGTTAGAGCTGGTTCTCCAACATGGTGTCTACAGGCACCATGGTGCCCATCAGCAATTCCCTTGGTGTGCACTGAGCTTTTCAGAAAGTGGGTGTGGCCATTGTAAGGCAGGGTTTTCCACTGAAGAATCAGAAGGACTGGTAAGCACCTAGACTTTCCTTGGTCAGTGTGTGGTTCCATTCCCCCTTCAGGCTTTCCCCCTTCCCAGGTGGTGTAAGGAGAGGCATTCTGTTGGCCTCTGCCTCCCTCAAAATTCAAAATGTATCCACAGGCTCAAAAAGGTTGGGGACCTCTGGGTTCGAGTGTGGAGAGACCTGTTCAAATCCCCACTGTATCATGAAAGCTTACTGGGCCAGTCCTCAGTCTCTCTCAGCCTGAGCTGCCTCACAGGGTTTGAGCATATTGTTGTTATGAGGATCAACTGGAGTAGGATCAAACAATGTATACCATCCTGAGCTTCTTGGAGGTAATAAATATACAGTTTCAGCTGCTGCTTTGGGCCTCAAGACTACACTATTGATACATTTGCACACATTGTTTTGCTCCCCCAAACACATAAAATCAGATTAAAATCAGATAAAAGTATAATCTAAAAGGATAATTAGAGTAATATCAAGAAAACAATGTCCGAAGCTTTAAAAACAACTGCAGGTGATGGAGAAAAAGAGACTAGCTGACAAGTCTCATTTATTGCAGCTGCAAATGGAAAGAGCAAGCTATGTCCTGAGATTCCAAGGAGTTCCTCAAAAGAAAGGAGAAGATCTAAAGCAGGTGATGTGTGATGCTGTTGCCCCGGTAACAGATATTAAAGTGGATATACTACAAAGCAAAATAGATACGATCTATAGGTCATATTCTGAATTTACAAGAAAGAATAATCTGCCCGAGGAAGTAATGGTGAGATTCTCCAGAAGACAAGTGAGAGACCAAATCCTCAAAGCTACAAGTGGAACAACCTTGAAGATTAAGGAAAAAGAAATTAAAAATTTAAAAGACATTCCGTTTGAAATAAGAAAGAAAAGAAATAAATTCAGAGACTTGGTACTATTTCTTCAGAAAAATAACATCCCCTACAGATGGAATGTGCCCAAATGTATAATCTTCAAATTCAAGGATAAGAAAGAAAAAATTGACTCTGTTGAAAAGGTATTGGAGTTTTTGCGGCTGCATAATCGACCAGCAGGCGAAGAAGACAAAGAGAAAGATGACAGCACCAAGGAGAGTGATGAAGAGGGAGCAGTGGCATCTTCTGACGAGAACTCAGATTCAGAACTTGGGGCAGTAGCCCCAAAAACAAGCTATCAGTTGAGAAAGAAAAAGGATAGATATTGAGTTGTTATTGTTTCTAGAACTCTTTATAATGATTATTAACCATTTCTTAAATTGCTTTTTATTAGGGCAGATGCACAGGTGTTATAGCATGCTTTAGTTTCAATATGAAGACCATGGCTGACCACATCCAATGAACTTTAACTGAACTTTAAGCTAGAAGCTAATTTTACAAGCATTATGTATGATCACCATCTCTTAGGTTTTTAGTGGGTTTTCTTTACTTTCTCCCATAGTTTCTAGATCCCTTCCCTAATTTTGTTGTAGTTTATAGAAAATGCAATAAAAAATCCCATATGGGGGGCTAAAAAAAAGAAAAAAAACAATGTCTAAAAGCAAAATCATATAGTTATTCATTGGCTTTAGCTGGAAAAGGATAACCCTTGTGCAATACTATAGCCAAGTACTCAGCCACTAATTCTGTCAATCAAGAGGATTTATCAGCAAGTAAATACTGGGCAATTCTTTCTGAAGAGCCAGAAAGGTTAGAAATAACAGAGTCAAGATATTGCTGACGAATCTTACGAAACATAGGACAGTGAAGCAGAATATGAGTAACTGAATCAGGTTCCAATGAACAATATTTACATGATCTGTTCTCAAAGGGGATATCATGATATCTACCTGAAAGAACAGCTGACGGAAAGATATTCATCTTGGCGAGCATGAAAGCCCGATGCTGTTGGGGGTTAGTAAGATTTTGCATGTACACGATTCCTTGCACAGTAATGGGCAACAGACCCAAAAAATGAGAACAAATCAAATTAATTCCTGCCACAATAGTCTGACTCTCAATGTCCCAGATTCTTTGATGAATAATACAAAATAATTGGGACTCATCATAGTTAGCTAGGGACTCTAAATTAATGCCAATTTTAGATCTAATATATTGATACCATTTAGAGTTGTAGGAGTCCCTTAATGAATCATACAACAGAGTATTAGGGCAGGTCCAAAAATGAAGTCGCAGCCAGTATTTAATGGTAACCATCCAAGCAATAGTTGATGGTAGATGAAGGCCAAATTCACTATAGATGGTGGTGAGTCTAATCTGATCTGTCTGATCTTCCTGGTGACCTGCAAATCCCAACTGATGTACCTGCTTGGCCCTCTGTCTCCAAAGAAGAGATCCTTGAACTTATAGCTTCCATGAAATCAGGTAAGACCCCAGGCTGCTGAATTTATAAAAAAAATAATCCCTGCTGATTTTATAAAAAATACAAAATCCCTGCTGATTTTATAAAAAATAATCCAGATTGGTAGTCAGAACTGCTATCCTCTCTGTTTACCTTAGTTGATAAATTTGGAATACTACCAGATTCCTGGCTAAACTCCATCATTGTTCCAGTCTTCAAAAAGGCAACCCTAAAATTCCTGATAATTATCATCCTATAAATTTACTTTCAGTACTAGGGAAATTATATTCCAATCACCTTCTGAATTGTCTCTCTGATTGGATGTCAAATAATAATCTTCCAGGCAAAGAACAAGAAAGTAACCTGGACATTCTACTTACGACCATTTGCTCACACTTGCTTTTATGGCCAAGAAATATTCCCTGCATTTAAAAGGCAAATTGTATGCAGCCTTCTAGATTTACGGGGAGCATCTGATTCTATCAATAGATCTCTTTTATGGAACAAACTAGTCGATATGTGAATGGAGCCACAACTCCCATTTCTGATTCGTAAACTTCACTCTGCTAATACCTGTCAAGTGCGTCTAAACCATAAATGCCATCTGACTGAAAAGATCCCTGTTACAAAAGAAGTAAAACAGGGATGACTTCTTGTGCCTGCTCTGTTTAATCTATTCATGTCTGACCTACCAGAACATTTAACCAGATTTGAAGATCATGCACCAAAGAAGAATATGCTTCCAGTTCACCTCCTGCTGTATGCAGATGACACCATTCCCCTATCCATCTCCAAGATTGGATTGCTGTGTTTGCTTTCAGCTTTCTCTGATTTCTGCTCCCAGAATGAATTATCCATCAATTCTGAGAAGACCAAGATCCTGATATTCTCGAAGGCTTGGAAACCCCATCTATGGAAGATAAACGGGAAACTTGTAGAACAGGTCAAAACGTTTAGATATTTGGGCCTCCTTTTTCATCACCAACTCAGCTGGTACTTTCACCGGAGGGTGACCATTACAACTGTGAGGAACCAACTGTCTGCAATTTCCCAATTCCATTTTCATAGTGGGAATCAATACGTACCAGCTGGTTTACAGATCTTCCAGGCAAAGTTTATCAACCAGCTTTTATACAGAATCCCAATTTGGATTTTAGCAGTAAATTCTGATGTGGACCGTATTGTGGCTAATTTTTTACGTCGTATCTTGGGTTTACCAAATATGATTAAACTCACCTATCAAGGATTTTGACTCAGCACCATGTGGCATTGCTGTAGGGTTGCCTATTCTGGGTTGGGAAATTCCTGGAAATTTGTGGGGTGGAACTAGGGAGGGTGGAGTTTGGGGAGGGATCTCAGCAGGGTATAATGCCATAGAGTCCATCCTCCAAAGCAACCATGTTCTCCAGGGGAACTGATATCTGTCATTTGGAGATCAGTTGTAATTCTGGGAGGTCTGCAGACCACACCTGGAGTTTGGCAACCATACACTGCTGTTCCCAACACTGAGGTGCCAGTAGATGTCACAAGCAGGTCCCATCTGGATCGAACACAGCTAAAGTCCAGGGAGACTTAGTGATTTTGCTGAGGAATAAGGGCCATTTCTTTCTTTTTTTAATCCCCTGAAGGCAGGGTAGCTTTATTTATTTTTGTTACACCTACAAACTAACAGAAAAAGAAAGGGGGAGGGAAAAAAGTACCCCAGGATAAAAGGACAGTAAATTAAACCCACACTATAACTAAAAAACCAAGAGGGAAGGTCCTTAACAGTTAGTATTCAGTTAGTATTAAATCTTATAACTTTTCGTTTAAACCAATGAGTTAAAGAATTAGTCAGTCCGTGTTAATATTATCCAGCTTCTCAAGTGTGCATCGAGTCTCTTTCATCATCTTCGTCATTTGCGAGCTTTTATTTTATAAAGAGTTACTTTGGTCCTCTGTGTCGCAAGTCATATGTCTCTGGCCGAAGCACCTCCTACTGCCCCTTGGTCTTCATCCGTGTCTTCTATGTTGCCTTCTCCACCGTCTCCTTCCTCCTGTTCCTCTTCCTTCGATCCAAAATGTCGTTTCATCCACTCATCCGCTTTTAAGACCGAGTTGATTTTCTCCCTTTTATCTCTGTATTTAAACATGACACCCTCAGGAAAATTCCAAGAATACGGAATCTGATTGATCTGCAGGATTGAAATCAAGTCTTTGTATGCTTTCCTTTTCTGACGAACCTCAAACGGGGTGTCCTCCTTCCTGCTGTTCCTCTTCCTTCGATCCAAAATTCCGTTTCATCCACTCATCCGCTTTTAAAACCGAGTCTATTTTCTCCCTTTTATCTCTGTATTTAAACACGACACCCTCAGGAAAATTCCAAGAATATGGAATCTGAATTGATCTGCAGGATTGAAATCAAGTCTTTGTACGCTTTCCTTTTCTGACGAACCTCAAATGGGGTGTCCTTTAGGACCCTGACGACTGTTGCTCCCAGCTTCAGAGGACTTGCTGCTGTCGCTTTAAGGATATAATCCCTAGTCTGTCTTCGGAGAAACTTGACAACAATTTCACCCGGCAGGTTGTTCCGGTTTATATATTCTGAGTATGACCGATAAATCACCTCAATTTCCGATTCTGCTTCTGCTGTTGATACCCCCACCGCCGGCGCGATGAGCTCTGCCATCATTTTCTTCAAGTTTTCTCCTTGCACTTCAGCAATCCCCTGAAATCTGAGTGTCTTGTTTGCTTTCTCCATTTGTAGGTTCAGCAACCTTCTTTCCTGAAAGTCTTGCCGCTGTTCCAACAGACCAATCTTCTTTTTAACTTTCTTGGTGTCATGTACAGTCTCTTTAAGTTTTTCTTCTGTTTGCATCGATTTCTTTGTCAACTCGGCAATCTGCTGTTGCTGCTTTGCCAGGTTTTGGTTTGAAACGGTCATCTGTTGGTTAATACCATCGAGCCTCTCGTTAATCGGCTTGAGCAGTTCCGATAGCATGGAGAACACGTCACCCATTTCTTCCCCTCTCGGACTTTGACCGCCTCATCCTGGCCCTCTGCCCAGTTTGCCTTGCGTGCCGGCCATTTTCAACTTTGTTTACACTAGAAGGACCTCTTTCACCCTTCTTCAAAAGAGACGCATTTATCTTCGCAAACGCAGCTAAGTCTCTTACACACTTTGACGATTCCCCTTCTCTCCTCCCCCCTCCGTTTATATACAACAGTTCATTTGTTTACGTCTGGAATTCCTTCCGGACGCCGCTTTTCCATTGGGGGGGGGGAGAACTCACTTTTAAAACTTTTCCGCTTGGCTCTTTCTTTCTTTTTTTTAATAATATATCTTTATTAAGTTTTCCAAACATTATTAAACAAAAACAAACATAAACACCACCACCAACCTACACCGATGTTGTAACTGATATCTTCCATGACACCTAAATCATGTTCTTTAGTTAATTACATAATTTCTGCATTTCTTCTCTTATCTTATACACCATTCTTCTGGGTATCTTAATTTTTTCATTACATATGCTCCTGATCAACTTAAAGTTCAACTGTTTGTTTCCATCTAAGTTACGTAGTTCAAAACCTTTATTCTACTGGAGTTTCGTGGCTGTTATCAAACTCCCACTTGTTATTTCTTATAAACCAACTTTCCAATCCAAAGTTATTTTGCTTATAGAGTTAATATAAACACTTAATATAATAACTGTATAGCATAAATCTGATAGTGCTGTATCATCAGTTAATACAAATAATATATTTGGTCTATCCCATTGCCTCTTAACTTATACAGATAAAACAGGACCTCAAAAGCTCAAAAAGTAAATAGCTGGCTAAACTATATCCCCAAATTGACTGTACATTCAGGTCACCCATTTACATAAACTGAAGAACAAAAATCTATGAAATCTCATTGAACTCAAACTTACACAATTTATCCAGGTCTAACTACCATGTCAACAGACAGAGCACCTCTTCTACTCTCCTATTGAGAAGACTCACACCTTTATCTCTCAAACAACCTAGGCACCAGCACCCATAGGAAAAAATTTATATAATACTATTTAATCCAATCCTCAATTCTCCGGCATTATGCCATCGAAGAGGTTGCCCCTCCCCTGCGCCCCTGGCTTGGAGCCTTTAACTAAGGCTCACCTGGGGGTGCCACTTGAGGTGGCACCCCTCCAGCTCCACTGGAGCGCGAATCACTTCCCCAGGGGTAGGGGAGAGCATCCGCCATCACCGAGCCACAGACCGGAAGTCCGGAAAAGCAGGGACTATTGAAAAGAGGTTCTGGTGGCAAATTGTTCTGAAACCAGAGAGGGTATAGAATACAAATAATATATTTGGTCTATCCCATTGCCTCTTAAATTATACAGATAAAACAGGACCTCAAAAGCTCAAAAAGTAAATAGCTGGCTAAACTATATCCCCAAATTGACTGTACATTCAGGTCACCCATTTACATAAACTGAAGAACAAAAATCTATGAAATCTCATTGAACTCAAACTTACACAATTTATCCAGGTCCAACTACCATGTCAACAGACAGAGCACCTCTTCTACTCTCCTATTGAGAAGACTCATACCTTTATCTCTCAAACAACCTAGGCACCAACACCGATAGGAAAAAAATTATATAATATATTGCCATTACTATATAATGCTATTTAATCCAACATTCTAGATTTTCCTTAAATCCTGTGTTCCATTCAGACTTAGCGTTCATTTATTTCAACCACTATTACCTATTTTTAAACAGCTAACTTCTTTTCAGCTAAAATCTGCCAGGTCATCTCCATCTACCTCCCTTACACAATCACATCCTATTAAAGCCCACATAGCTTAAACCATTTGCTTGGCACCAATCTGTCAAACTCCTTCACAGTCACCCTATGTTCTAATTCTTTTTTGTTCTGATTTTCCCATTTTTCTTTCAAATGTCTTTGGTCTTTGTATTCTTTTAGATTGACTACCCCGTTGTCTTTCCTATGTCACCTTATGTCCAAGTTCAGGTATTTATTGTAGCAGTCCTTTACCTCCCTTGTAACTTCCGTCAGTCTTTTCCTCCTCTTCATCTTCTTTCTTTTCCTCCGGGAGAGGTTTGGCAGCCTTTCCCCCCGAACTCTTGGTTTCAAAATTTTCTCCTTCTCTAGAGCGCAGCTCAGTATATCCAATTCCTGTAACTCAGTCTCTGTAGGTAAGTATTAAATAGCATGCAGGTCTCCTTCTTGCTTAGCTTTCCGCTTATCTTGTCCTTGTATCTCTGTTGTTTGTTCTATGTTGTAATTTTCCTGTCCATATACACATCGTGTGTTCCCCAGGACATTGTCCCAGACCAACTCAAGTGTCTTCCCTAATTCTTCTTTCAAAAGTTTTTGAAAGTGGTCTGACCTAAGTTTCAGCAGTATTGCGTCCTGTAGCACATTGCAAACCGCAGCCAGCGCCATTTTCTTCCCAAACTTAACTCCACTTTCATCTCACAGTCTTAAAGTTTGAACAATACGTATCCCAAATCCTTCTAATAATCTTATAGTCCTTAACGAAGCTGTTAACAATACATCCAGCCGAACTATTTTTGCCCCGTACCTTTTCTTCAAATTCCACTTTCCTCTCACTTTCTGCCGCCGCTTCAGTAATGGTTGAGGTTAGATCCAATGGGGGGGGTATATCCCACACGCTTTCAGTTTCTCATCGAGGAGTGCACCCATGAAGACAAACAAACAGACAAAATTTCTTCGTGTTAAGGCATCACAAAGGAAAAAAAGGTTTTAAAAACGGTTGGTCGCTGCTATGAACATGTTGCCATGTTCCTCCAACCTCGCCTTCTGCTTCGAGGCAACCGGCAACATCCCCCGCAATTCGCCGTCGGCGGGGGGGGGCCAGCAAGCCCCCTACAACTTCCTCTCCCTCCAGGAGTGGAAGCAGGACTCAGCCGCCGTGGCGAAAGAGCCCCAAAAAGACGTGGGGAGGCGGTCGGCTCGGAGCTCGTCCGAAACCCGACCATATCGCAGCGCCACAAACCGGAAGTCCCCCGCTTGGCTCTTTCTCCACTTCATTGCTGGTCTATACATAGACCCCTCGTAGCAACGCTCATTCGCTGACCTTCTCTGCTTGTCCCAGTCGGCATCGGCTATGCTCGGTGTAAAACCGAACCTCGCAGTGGGTGGACCGATTGGGGCAAGAAGGAGCGCATCAATTCTCCGGCATTACACCATCGAAGAGGTCGCCCCTCCCCAGCGCCCCCGGCTTGGAGCCTTTAACTAAGGCTCACCTGGGGGTGCCACTTGAGGCACATATAGTCAAGTACAACAGCATCAATTCTTTCCTTTAAAAAGCATATTTTAAAGAAAAAAGCCATGATTTATACATACATGTGAACTTCATAACTGACAAAATACCCATGTATTTTGTTCTAGGTATCTGAACAAAATATCTAGTTAAGTGTGGTATTTATTCTGCCTTTTAATCTTGCCAAGATCTTTTTATTAATTATATATTATATGTTACATGTTATATTTACCAAAGAGATAGCCTTTCTGTGTTGGAACCAATGATTTTTAACTCTGTAGGTATGTGTAGCTGGTGCCATCTCAGTTAATATTTAGACACTAGGCAAAGTCTGTCTGTTCTCCTGTTTTAAATAGTATTTAACAACTTTTTGTTTGGGTTTTCTGGTGTTTTTATCTATGCTTTTAATTGCTGATGCTATCGTATTTATTGTGTTTTAATGTGTTATTTTATTTGCATTCTTTTTTTGTACATATATGTTTGTGCATGTGTGTGTATTTATCACTACATCAACAGAAAATTGGCTCTACCCAATCCAGATGATGAAAGCAGCAAAAAACACAATAGCCACAGTCAAGGGCAAGGGTATCTGCATGCTTGAAAGACTCTCCAGTATACTTTTCTTTTCAAAAAATTAAATTGCTCTATTTATTTGTTGATTCTGACATATTTGCACATCAACAAGAAATGTAGACCACTTTTAAATAATGCCAACACCCACAAAACCATGATATTAAATACAAAATTACTCAGAGCAAAACCAAACTTACCCTGAAGTGAGTTCACTTATTTGTCTCCCTTCTCTCCCACACTTTCTCCAAAGACCATAAAACAAAATGAAGATAATTATAGGGGCTGTGGCTCAGTGTTAGAGCATCTGCTTTGCATGCAGAAGGCCCTGGGTTCAATCCCCGGCATCTCCAAAGGTAGTACGTGATGTGAAATACATCTCCCTGAGACCCTGGAGAGCCACTGCTAGTCTGAATAGACAACACTGACCTTGAAGGACCAATAATTTGATTCAGTGCAAGGCAGCTTCATGTATTCATGTATATTGCAAGGTAAAGTTGGGTTGAAAGACAGTGTCCAGCCCAGGGCTTTTTTTTTCCTGGGGGAACACACCAGAATAGAGTTCCGAAACCTCTTTGACAAAATTCTTTTAAAAATGTTTAAAAGTTCATGAGTTTTCAGCATACAGACTGAAAACTTCATTTCCCTCTTGAGAGTTCCGGCACCTCTTTAAAAAAAAAAAAAAAAAAAGCCCTGGTCCAGCCCAAGATCTGCCATTCATCTTCAGAGTTATTTCAGGGTTTGTTTCTTTTGTTCCTGCCATACAGCCAGAGAATCAGATAATAATATTCACAAATCTAACTTTTGTTTCTGAGGCTGAAGAAGCTGACATCATTAATCAGAAGCAAATGAAAGGAGGATCCCTGTGGTTTCTTCTGAACTCACATCTGTTTGCCGCTGCCTTCTTCACAATTTTTACCCACCAGAGTACTTCAGTTACTGAAGAAAAGAGGATATAGGCAGTCAAGATGCAATGGCCAAGTAGGGTTGCCAACAATCTGGAGAGAAAATGCTCTGCCCCTTTAAGAGAGGCTTAATAAGATGTTATTTACAAGATCATATTCTTTTACTCAGTGCCATGAAAAACTTAAACTGACAGTTTGCTCACATAAAGCCTCTGTTAAAGAGGTAAGATTTTTTTTCTCCAGGTTGTTAGCAACCCTAGCAGCTAGTAGTTTCTAGTACCTGCTGAATCAGGGAGAGGCCCAGAAGCTCAGGATACTCCGGACCAATGGCATGTTTTCCTATGAGTGTAACTCTAGGCAGTGAAAAGCTGCTAGGAAGATCTAATAGCCTTGTTCTTATCTCTCCAGACATCCACCCTATTGTAAATTCACCAGAGTCAGTCACATGGCATCTCTTCTGCTGAGCCTCGAGGCAGAAAAGCTAAGCTCTGACTTCTGCTGCATTTCTGCTTCCATCCGCCTCTTCAACACTAAATCCCTCAGGAGGACAAGACAGCAACACAGCGAGGGGAGCAGAGGAGACAAAAGAGGAGCGGAGTCTGCCACAGACCTCCTGGCTGATAACACCACACAGCCCTCGCTGTAACTTTCAAGACACACACGCTCTGGTAAGAGCCTTTCACATGCAGCAAAATTCCTACACAGAAGGAATTAATGTACTACCTCTGTGCAGACTGTCACACGTGATCCTCATATATATGAGGACATTGCTGGGAAGTTTAGCCACAATAACTAGCCCAATTCTTCTTGCCCACACATCCCTTACACAGAAGTAAACATTCTGTGAAATACATAGAGTGATACTAGGTGGGGTTTGTGCCTCTTGAGCTCCATAACAAGGAAGAATCTGGACAAACATATAAACTGGACCTGGGCAACCATCCCTTGGTCACACTGGCCCTCCAGCATAGGATGCCCTCCTTGATGTGGGGGTGGGGAAGGGATCATACTAAAAAGGACAGAGTCATCAAGAAATGGGAGCAGCAATGCATCACTACACAACAGTGATGGTGAAGAGATGTGTCTTTTGTCTCTGATTCAGCTCTATGCATCTTTATAATTCCTTTGCCTCCCAGGAGGCCAGCCAGGCAATCAAGAGAAAAATTGGTAAGGGGGAGGAGTTCCATGTCTTTAGAACAGCTGGCTTGCCTCCCCACAGTGCTGTGGGGACACTTCAGCATACTGTCATGAGGATCAAAATAGATTCTTCCTCCATCACCCTCTGGAGGTAGTCTAGAAATTCAAATGAGACCCCCCCCACACACACACACACACACCCATGTCATGATGGTGGACCTTTATTTAGTCCATGCCAAATGTAAGGGCTAGGACTAGGAGCTCTAGATTAAATAATTAGATTTTTGCCATGTATGTTTTATGATTTTATGTGCTGTAGAAAAACATTTTATAAATAATTTTGTTCTATTAGTACTACTACTTTTACTGCTGCTACTGTTGCTGCTACTAACAACAACAATAATAATAGGTTGGACCACCTGCATGTATAAGGGCCAAGGGAGATGGGGCTGCAGTAATGAGAGGAGACTGCATGAAAATGCTGGCTAGATCCAACCCAATAACAAATCTCTTGATATATCACCAATTAGCACATGGAGATCTCTGAGATCGTTTTGATAGCATCTCAATGGTGCCATACATTTATGCAGGGGCCATTTCATAGAAAAAGAGGTGCAGGAGCCCATTAGCATAACTCGTTAGCATAACTTATTTGCATATGCCACACCCCCTGACATCACCGGAAGTGTGTCAGAAGGCAATACGCACCGCTCAGGCTCCACTGGACTGTTTTGGACTGCTAGCTATTGGGGGGGGGGAGAACGTGCAGATCTGTCCTCACAGAGGAGGGAGAGCTTGTACCTGAACAAAACTTGGTCTTAAAGGTGCCACTGGACTGTTTTGGACTGGGGGGTCGGGGGGAGCTCTGCAGCTTACCTGGCTGCTTCTTGCTCTGACTGAGGGCTGCTGGGAGCAGGGGGTGGGGCTTGTTGCATGTGCCCGCCCCCTGGGCTCTTTACTGCCGGAGCTCCGCTCCTGTGCGCTCCTGCAGGAAATGACCCCTGCATCCAAGAGCCTGGAAAATCCAATAGAGACAGACAGACAGACAGACAGAAACAGACACAGAGAGAAATGGAACATAAAATTGTTTGCTCTACTTCAGAAAGAAGCCTAGGCTTGATCTTTGGCACAATTCCATGAAAAAGAAGGTCCATCTCTATATGCCCGTGCCATAAAACTGCTTAGCTAAGTGGCACAGTAAATGAGTTAGCACAGGGGATAAATTAGAAATGATGGTAGGAGATCTATGATTAGATCTCCTACAGTTTTAGCAACCTAGGGGTGGGCTGGTGGGGGCGCTGTGCTAGTGGGAGTTTAACCCTTTTCCCCATGTCATTTTCTTAATTTGAACTGCCCTGTCCCCTTAGAGCTGCTATTTGCCCTGGGAGAAGAAAACACACACATACCAAATTAGTCCCAAAAAGAAAGCTTTGTAGTAGAAGTAAAAATAACCACAACCACCACACCCATTCCAGTACACACAGAGTGGGCACATGATGTAGTTTTGATTAGCATCCAGTTATAAACTATCTCATAAGAACAGGTCACGGCAGGATTAGAACAGGTTTACATTGCTACTGCTATGTCATCATTATGGAAGCAATGATGCGTAAACCTATCCTGATTTCCTGAATCCAAGAAGCCAAATCATTGCCAGTGAATTGTATGGATTTTTTTTTCCATGTAGAAATTTCAGTCATTTTTTTCTGTGTTATTTTAGCGCTGAGTAAAGTTTGCCAACCTCCAGGTGGGGGCTGGAGTTCTTCCAGTATTACAACTGATCTCCAGACTAGAGAGATAAATTCCCCTGGAGAAAATGGCAGCTTCAAAGTGTGGACTGTATGACATCACATCCATTCTGAGTTCCCTCCTCAAGCCATTCAAGATCCAGTGGAACAGACATACCAGGAAACTCCGGAATGGACCTACCCACTTCCAGCATACCCAGAGAACTCCCTCGGGACCCCAGGAATGAAGGTGGCAGAGATGAAGAGCAAAAGCCTGGACCAGGTAAAGGAGTGCATGCCTGGCATTTCAAGGTATGTGGTGAGACAACACAGCTCTCTAGATCTTTGTAAGAGTCAATAGTGTGAGGCTTCTCCTTTGCTGTACTGGCTCAGCCACCCTTTGCCTTCCTGGATGTGCCGGGCTAGCCTCCCTTGGAATACAAAGGAGAGGGGGTAAAGGCAACCTGGTCCTCTTCCTTCCCTCCAAGTGAGCACAACCTTGCCCTCTCTGTCATCTGCATGCTCCACCCAGTTTTCCTCCTCAGCCTGGCTTGGAAGCCTCCCTTATATACTACCCCCCCCCGGACCTTGGCTTCAATCGGGGTCCAGCTCCACTTTATCCTGGAAGTGATAAAAGGAGGGTGGATACCCACTCTCATAGCTGTCTGTCCTTTGCTCTCTGACCTGGGCTTTAAAGACAATCAGGTCCAGCCTCCGTCCTCCATCATCTCACGCTGACCCTTCCAAGCTGCTGGCTTTCACCTCTATGGGCCATCACCAGCCTGTCTAGCCTCCTCTCTGGCAGCAATGGGGGGCCATGGCTTGATCAGAGCCTGCCTGTCCCGCTGGACTAGCTACTGCTCCTTGATTCCCTGCTACTCTCTCAGGGATCTGGGTGGTTCATGGTTTGCCCAGTGGGAGGGGGGCTAAGTTGGGGACAGGAGCCAGACCCAGACAAGTAGCCAGCACCGGTTACGTGAAGGTTATCAGCTCCCTACAAATGCTTTCAGTTAAGCACTAATCTTTGCTGGCTCAACAATCAACAGCACTCCAACCTAGCTAAGCTAGTCCTCAGTGACACCCCACTGTCCAGTCCTTGCTACCCAGCTTCAGCACCGAAGCTCTGATCTAACCCAGGCTGATCTTGGCTGCATGGAGACCTTGTGACTTTGGATCCACCAACCCAAAGGAGCATGATTTGGGGAGGAATAGAACAGTGAGAAGGGGGAGGGCCTTCCCCGAACACAACTCTGCTGGCACTGTTTGGTATCCAAGCCTATAACTAAATAAAAGAACAAGCAACATTACAATTTTTTTAATGGACAAACAACCTAAATGGGAGAGACAAAACTGAAACCTGAACCTATAATAGAATCTCTTGTATGATGGCAGTGATGGCAGATGGGCAACACATTTAACCAGTGGGAGGAAAAACTGGGGCAATTGCTGTTTTTATGTAGGGTTGGATCCCATGGATCTATCCCACTAACACCAGTGCTTTTCTCTGGTGCAAGGTGCCTTCTACTGTCACTGGGGGAAAAGTACCACCGTTAGCAGAACAGATCCATGGGATCCAACCTGTGAGGTTTGTACACAGCCTGTATTACATTCACACTCAAGAGGTATATAATTTGTTTAGTTCACCAAATTTCACCCTATTCCAACCATTCAGCTGATATTACAGACTTAAGAGAAATTCAACTTAAGTATTTTAAAACAAAAGACAGAATCAACCAAAAAACCCAACACCACCACCCAACCAACTCCCAGCATTCTTTCTGTTATTTAGAGGAGGTCATAGCCACCTGCTGTTTCCTGGGAAAGGAAAACTATCAAGGCAGTCCAGTAATTTGTTAATGATTCCTGTTTGCATCTAAATGAATTGCTTATGTATTGGAAACAGTATTAGAAAGATGTTCATGTTTGCATGAGGTTCCACTTTATGGAACAAGTCACAGTGTCAGATTATTCCTCTCTGACACTATTTTCCCTCACAAACCATCTGGTTTTAACAATACTCATGATTTTTCTTTTTAAGCCGGGAAAATAATTGCACACCTGTTACCTGGGAAAGTTTAGTGCCTCACAAGAGCATCTTGGCAGCAACAGTAGCTGAAACTGGGGGGAAATAAGATCCAGTGGTGTATAGCTAAGTTCTTCAAATCACTTGAACTGCATCCAGATACTTTTTATGTGTCTGGAAATATTTTGGGAAACTTTAGCAGAGTCATCCTGCATCAGTATGAATGTCTGAATATGTATTTCAAAAGTCCCAAATTATCTGGGTTCAATTTACTCTCCAGGACTTATATAAACATTACAATTTTCCATGTTCCATAAAGGGAAAGCTGAAATTCCATGAGAAGAATTCTGAATTTTCATAAGCTGAAAGCATTCATGGAATTATAGGATTTAAAAATTGGAAAGGGCCTAAAGATTGTCCAGTCCAGTCCCCTACACTATGCTGGATGACCTAAAGCCCCACTGACAAATAATCATTCAAAACCAAAAATGTTATTCATTGTTGGCTGAATTTCGTGTAAAGCAATACAGGGATGGCAGTTTCATACAGCAAATTTCTTTCCATCAATGAGCCTTCTCTGAAGCGCTATGGTCATTTCAAACAGTGCTGCTTTTTCCCACACTTTTCCGCTGCATGATCTTCCTCAAACTTTTTAAAATGTTCTAACTGCTATAGCATTTCAGTGTTATAGCGGCACCATTGAGAAGCATTGATTCCTTTGACTCCATCAAGTCAATGCATCTCAATGGTGCCACTATAGCGTTCACATTAGAACACTTTTTTAAAAAAGTCCAAGGAAGATTGCACAGCAAAAAAGGGTGGAGGGGAAGTGGCATTGTAGGAAGTGCTATGGACATTTTAAACAGCACACCACAGTGATTCAGAACCTCAATGAAGGGGTAGAAAATGAAAAAAAGCCGTTTCTTTCAAAAGCAGCTCAACCATGCTATGCTAACCCAATGCAAGTGGGTTTGTATGAACAGGTAAATAAACTTTGCTAGCAGCCGGTTACTAAAACGGGTTTGTCTGAAATGACAGAAAAAATCCATTAGCAACCATGATGAAAAGGAGAAGAGGAGATTGGATTTATACCCCACCCTTCACTAACCCAAAGGAGTCTCAGAGTGGCTTACAGACTCCTTTCCATTCCCCTCTCCACAACAGACACCCTGTGAGGTAGGTAGGGCTGAGAGAACTCTTTTGAGAACTGTTTATGAGAGAACAGCTCTGAAAGAACTTATGACTGATCCAAGATCAAACCAGCAGCTGCATGTGAAGGAGTGGGGAATCAAACCCGATTCTCCCAGATTAGAGTCTGCACTCCTAACCACTACACCAAACTGGCACTCTATTGTTCTGATGAGTAAACTAGAGGACTGTGGACTGGACTCTAGGATAGTTAGGTGGATAGGGAACTGGCTGGAGAACTGCACTCAAAGAGTAGTTGTCAATGGCATTTCTTCTGAATGGAGGGAGGTGTCCAGTGGGGTGCCACAGAGCTCAGTTCTGGGTCCAGTACTTTTCAATGTTTTTATAAATGATCTGGATGAGGGTGTAGAGGGGCTACTCATGAAATTTGCAAATGACAACAAATTGGGAGGAGCAGCAAACACACCAGAAAACAGAGATAGAATTCAATGAGATCTGAACACACTGGAAAAGTGGGCGGATGTGAACAAGATGCAATTTAACAAGAATAAGTACCGAGTTCTACATCTGGGTAACAAAAATGAGGAACATGCATACTTTCAACACACCTCCCGAAATCAGCAGTTCTGGAGTGGGCAAGCACTTCTCATCTTCCACAGGGAAGACAGAGGCAAAAAATGCATTCAGCTTCTCAGCCATTTCCCTGTCATCCTTCAGTAATCCTTTTACCCCTTGGTCATCCAAGAGCCCCATTGCCTCCCTGGCTGCCTATTTGTGCCTTTCCTAACCTGCGGTATATATTTTTTCTGAGCTTCTAGGACTGTAGTTTTAAACAGTCTCCAAACTTCCCCAATGGTTTTGACCCTTTCTACTTTTCCTTTCAGTTTCCTCCTCACATGTCCCCTCATTTCAGAGAAGTTAACCCCCTTCAAAGTTAAAAATGGTTCTTTGTATGAAATTTGTTAAATAATAGGTGTTATTTAGATTGGATTTTGCTTAGCTATTCTGTTACATACCCCTAATAACCACGCTAATGGAACACCAAATGTACAGTTAGGGCTATTATCTCCTGAGCCACTTGCTGAGTCAAATCCCATGGAAAACCTACAAGACTGATAATTGTGTCTTGGATGAAGGCATTTGTCTGACCGCTTTTTCCAGCAGTGAGATTTACAGCAGTTCTGCAGCACTGTGATTTAGTGAAACACAAAGTACTTTAAGTTGTATCCAGTTTGGCATTTACAAGACGAACTGAATATTTACAAGACGAACAAAGTACTTTAAGTTGTATCCAGTTTGGCATTTACAAGACAAACTGAATTGCTTTCTGCTTTCTATATTCACATGCCTTCTCCTGTGATGTCTTTTTGATAACATGCTGTGTCTTGTTTCCTGTTGCAAGCCAAATGGTGAGGGCCACATGGCCTCAATAGCCATGCCATAAACCCACATTCTTTCACACTTCCATGCCAAATGCCAGACCTCATGGCTGCACTTTCTGGCCCACATGCAAATAGTCACGTATACAATGACGAAGCTGTGGAGTTTGGGTCACCTGACTGTAGGAGGGGCCTCCAAACTTCTAGCCATTCCTGTGTTGCAGCTATGGCAACCAACAATTGGGCACACCCATGCCCACTTGCAATTGGCTGATGTCCATGGCTAATTGTGACTGGAAGTGGGCTATAATTGATTGACCCCTATGGGAATGAACCTTTTGTTTGCTCTGAGCTCTCTCCCTTCTTCCTCTTGCTGCCTGTTTTATTGTACCTGGAAATGCTGCCTCGTGAGAGACAAAGAGATGTTTTGTGAACTGGAGCACATGGGTGCAAGGATGGGATTTCTCCTTAAAATCCCATGGTGTCTAATTGGACTGTATACCTTGGACACTCTTGGAATATGGGCACTTCACTGGTAACTATGAATATCTTTAATGTGTAGTTAAGGCACAGAGCCATAGGTTTTTATTGTTTTCAGTAATCTCTTATATAGTCTGTTTTGCTATGCTCTGTACTGAATAAAAATTATTCTTATTCCTAATGGGTCTCTGATGTTGTAACTTGCATTCCAAGCCTAGATCTTGTAGCCTGATGCTCCCCACACATGCTACCTTGGTAAGAGTGTGCATCTCTGAGCTAGAGTTGCTACTGTGTTAAATCCCAGGTGCTAACTAAGGGTTTGGAATCTCTCCCTTAGGAAAGGCAGGGACTAGTGAAAAGAGGTTCTGGTGGCATATTGTTCTGAAAACCAGAGAGGATATAGTCTATCTCGGGGATTGTTGTTTAATGTACTGAAAAGTACAGGATTCCCTCCCATTCCTGGACTGGCTTGGGTGGGCAATGACCTGTACATGGTGGCAGCGGTGTCTCCTGTACAACATATTTGTAACATTGTTGTACATTTAAATTTCCCTCTAGATCTTTAAGATAATTTGGAAATACATAGTTCCTAGCATCTTGGTTTTGTTATGCTGTTCATATTAGGGTTGCCAACTCCAACATGGGAAATTCCTAGACATTTTCAGGTGGTGCCTGTGGAGAAGAGAATTTGGGGAGGGATTTCACTTAAAATCTGTGGTGTGCCATAGAGTCTGCTCTCTGAAGCTGCCATTCTCTCCAGGGGAACTGCTCTGTGCCTTCCAAGTGGCAGAGCATCAAAGATGAAGGAGCATCAAAGATAAGGGAGCAAGCTGTGTGGCAATATTAAATCTCATGGGAAGTTTTGTCACCCCAGCTCTGCTTATATTGCAGCTTCCCTTATGAAGAGAAACCAATCACAGAACTAGGCATCAGCCCACTTTATAACCCACAGATAGCACAGATTTTATTCGAGAAATCCCTAGTGCATGAAGTTTCCACAGACTTCAACTGGATAGCTAATGTTCAGTAAGTCTAAAATCTAGCCACTTAACAATCCAGAGGATTTCAGAACTCCAATCAGACCAACAGTTAGATAACTCGGATATCGTTCCAAATATTAAGTGGGGTTTTTTCCCCTGCAGACCATGGTACTTAGGTGGTTGGGGGCTTACCCATCTGCTCTCAGCAGCAGTTAGGGAAGATGAGCAGTTAGGGAAGATGAGCTATGAGCAGAGATGAAACAAAGCAGAACTGCCAGAGGATGTGTGGCAGGCAGGGGGGGGAGGGTAAGGGGGGGAGTGCTGGAGGAAGCTAGTGCAGGCAGCTGGTGTAGCTAAATGAGGGGCCCTAGGGAGCTAGAGATACCGGAAGAGTAGAGACAGGCAGCTGAGGGATGCGAGCAGGGGAAAATGAAAGATGCTGAGAGAGCGAGGTTGGAAAAGCTAATAAACCCTACCTGTCAAGGGAACTACATGACAAGCAGACAGGCAGCAGAAAAGCGCTTTCTTGAATCCATGGGCCCATAACTGGGTTATATAACTGTAATCCACTTAAGCTTTCAAACTATCCTGCCTGGTTGCCTCCTGCCATGCCCTCACACTTCATCCCAAACAAAAATGGTCCCCCAAGCATCACAGGAAGTCTCAACAAGAGTTCAGTCTGATTAAATTGCTGAGGGGTTCTTCCCCAGGATTTTGGGGCAATGCAGTCACAGAGACGGGCCTTCCTAGACACCCTGCACTGAGATAGCCATATGAAGCTACAAGACAGTACAGACCATTAACAACATAAAGCTATAAAATGTAGCCACTGAATAAAGTATTTCTCCCTCCTTCTTTGCAATGGCAAAGATTATTAGCAGGATGAGAATATTTTTCTCTCACTATTATTACATTCGCAGTCCTAAAGAGATCACATTTCAGGATTTAATGTCATTTCACTGGCTGACAATTTCCTTCTGGGCCCAGTTCAAGGTGATGCTTCTCACCTTTGAAGCTTCTAATTGTTCAGGTCCTGCAAACCCCTCTTCCACTTTCTCCCTTCTTATTCAGTACTTCTGAAGCAGGGCCAAGCAGAGGACTTTTAGTGCTTGTCCAGGGGTGGCAGCTGTACCCCCAGACTCACCTGCTCGACAGGGGCTGAGGCAGGGGACAGCCTTGTCCAGGCACCACTCAGTCAGTCAGGGGCAGGGGTGAGGCCACACCCAGAAATGTGCCAGCAGCTGCCTCAGAGACCCACTGTGCACCTCAGAGGGGAAGCAGGGCTCTGGCAGCAGCCTGCACCTGGGAACAGGCCAAAGGAGGGGGCTAGCAGCAGCTTCGGCCTCCTGGGTAGGCTTACCAACCTCCTGGAACTACACCTGATCTCCAGATGACAAAGATTAGTTCCCTTGAAGAAAATGGCTGCTTTGGAGGGTGGGCTGTATGGTGTTATACCCTGCTGAGGTCCTTCCCCTCCCCAAACCCCATGCTTCCTAGGGTCCAACCTCAAATCTCCAGGAATTTCCCAACACAGAGTTGGCAACCCTACCCTAAACTGAGGCCCAACCCTCGGGCTTGCTGAAAAAGGGATGCTGAAGGGTGTGTCTGCCTTGGACACTGGCCCGCAAGAGTCAGAGCCTAACAGTACCCTAGGCAGGGAAGTGACAGCTCCTCACCTCCAGTAAGGCACAGTGAGAAACTGCCTCCTGCCCCCTTGTTCTCCTGCACCAGGGCAAGAAGTCACTGCCTGTCCTCCTTGCCTCCCTTTAGATTGTTGTGAGGTCCACCACAGGGAAACAGTTGCCTCCTCCTTGCTGCCTCACATCGTAGTGATGTGGAGCAGTGGTGAGGCTGCACCTGCCCTCCTCAACCCCTGGTCTGGAAGCAAGGCAAGCCTGCCCTCCTCAACCCTGGCTGGCGAGCCAGCCATGAGGAAAGTAGGGAGGCAATGCACAGCCTGCCTTCCTCATGCCCTGGCAGACCAGTGAGGCAAGGTGAGTCAGAGGGAAGGAGGAAGAGTGCTGGACCCATCTGCACCCTCCCCCAACAGAGGAGGAGAAAGAGCAGTTTCCCCATGGCCACCCACTGGGTTTGGAAGGGACCTCCCAAGGATACCACTGGTGGCAGCAGACACAGATGCTGTGGGTGGGTGAGAGACTGACAGGGCCAGTTGGTATCCCTTCTCCTCTGGCACCCTAAGAAACGGCTGAGGTGCACCTAATGAATGGGCTAGAATTGATCTGACAACCTGCAAAGCATCATCATCATTATTATCTGATTATTTGGGCAGTTGGCAGGGATTTCTGTGTTCTGATACCCACTATATGGGTACCCTTTATTTATTTATTATATTTATACCCCGCCCTCCCAGACATGGCCGGCTCAGGGCAGCTAACAGCAAGATAAAATTACAGAAATAACAATAAATAGTAAAAGGCATAAAACCAATTAATAATTAAGACATTTAAAAGGTGCTAGCATCCAGAGGAACCGATATACATCCGTTTGGAATGGCGCACGACTTCCATGCTGTCCTGGTGGATGGTCCAGATCTTACATTAGGCAGGTGACTCAGGCTGCCTCAAGGTTTCAAGGGAGCAGGGCATTCTCTCCTAATTAAACGCCTGGCGGAACAGCTCTGTCTTGCAGGCCCTGCAGAACTGCATTGACTGATAGCTTCAAGGTACAGAAAGGTACTAGACAAGGTTGTCCCCTATCACCGTTATTATTTATTTGGGTGTTGGAGATACTTCTACAAAAAATACAGCAAGATCAAGAGATAACGGGATTGACACACAAAGGACTTAAATATAAATATCGAGCATTTGCTGACGATGTAATGTTTATTGTGCAAAACCCGATAGAAAAGTTACCGTTACTATTCCAAAAAATAAAGGACTTTGGAGAATTGGCCGGATTTTATGTGAATAAGAATAAAACGAAGCT
>NW_015167539.1:1315306-1353821 GCF_001447785.1 Gekko japonicus | reverse complement strand
TTTGGGAGAGTGGAGGGGGAAAAATATCTCTACAATGTATAAAGTGTTACTAAAATGGTATACTGAAGATGAGACTGTAAAAGGGCAAATGATAAAATGGGCGATAAATATGAATACGGAAGTGGCTATTGAAACCTGGGAATATTTGTGGAAAAATTCTATTAAGATATCGCCTTGTACCAATGTTAGAGAGAATTGTTATAAAATGATGTATAGGTGGTACATGACTCCGAAAAAAATTGCAAATATGAACCAGAATATGTCAAATAAGTGTTGGAAATGCAAGAGCCATGAAGGCTCATTTTATCATATGTGGTGGACTTGTGAGAAAGCAGTTGACTTTTGGACAAAAGTCCACAATGAAATGCAAAAAATTTTGAAATGCTCTTTTAAAAAGGCACCGGAAATTCTGCTTTTAGGATTGAAAATGGAAGAAGTCAATACAACTAAAAAGACCTTATTCTGGTACTTAATCACAACAGCGAGAATGATTTATGCACAATTTTGGAAAACAGAGAAAGTGCCAGAAATTGAGGACTGGATACAAAAAGTTCTGTTCATGGCAGAGATGGATAAAATTACGAAGAAGTTGAATAATAAAGAAGACGACGTGTTTTTTCAAGAATGGAGTGACTTTAAAATATATCTGGAAAAGAACTGGGATGTGAAACAAAACTTAATATGTTTAGATCAATATTAAGTCAAATGATGTTATCTTTAGAATGTAATGATAAGAAACTGATATAGTTGATGATATGAAGCAATTTGGAGCAGGGGGGGAAGCATTGCGGGAAGCCACCGGAGGGAGGGGAGGAATTGGGAATGGGGTAGACAATTGATAGAATGAAATGATTTAATCTTACATGTTGTATTCCTGAGAAAATAAAAATTTGTTTACCAAAAAAAAAAGAACTGCATGAGGTCCCGCAGGGCCCTGATTTCCTCCAGGAGCTCATTCCACCAGAGAGGAGCCGCCACCGAAAAAGCCCTAGCCCTGGTTGACACCAGCCTGGCATCCTTAGGTCCGGGAAGGATGAGTCGGTGTTGAGACCCTGATCACAGTGCTCTCTGGGGGACATGTGGGAAAAGGCAGTCCCTCAGGTATGTAGGTCCCTGGCCATAAAGGGCTTTAAAAGTAAGAACCAGCACCTTAAAGCGAATTCAGTATGCTATCAGTAGCCAGTGCCTTCAGCGCAGGCTGAATGTGCTCCCGTAGTGGGAGGCCCATCAGCAGCCTGGCTGCAGCATTTTGCACCAGCATTTTGCAGCATTTTGCACCACCTGCGATAAGGGCAGGTCAGCCTTTTATCATCTTCAGCTGATTAGACAGCTGGTCCCCTTCCTTGAACGTGACTTGGCAGCAGTGATCCATGCGATGGTCACCTCAAGGTTGGACTACTGTAATGCTCTCTACATGGGGCTGCCACTATCATAATCACACTAAAGCTGTTTTTTAAAATGTTTATAGAAATCAAAAAGCTGTTCTTCTACATTCATAAAAATGGTAAAACAGCTATTAACTGAAGCACAATCAACAGGAGCTGGAGAATATCCCTTTAAGAACTTGTCTTCTGGAAATGATGCTCTAAACATTGTATATCTTCAGGGCGATGATAAAGTAACAATCAACATGGGAAAATATGAAAAATCCATTGAAAAATTCTAAGTGGCCACACAAAAAGAAATATAAAGATGACAAATTAGTTATATACTAATTCTAGACACTTCACATACAGTGCACAGATAAACCCTTCTATACCTGTTAGCCTTAGGATGGCACTGTTAATGCCTGTTCTAAAAAAAAAAATTAGAGACTTGACTGAACAGTAACAATCCGCTAGGATACAGTTATTCTAGGTCTAAAATTTAGAAGTAGAAGTCATAGTCCACTGAATAACAAAAAAATATCCAGTTAATCATTATAGTAGAAATTTCAGGCCAAATATTAATATAGTACTAGAGCCATATAATCTTGGACTTGATCAGATCCCTAATGGGAGATTAAGAAGCCTAAATTTTCTAGAGGGGAATATTTGTAGTGGGATCCAGTATTAACCAAGCAAACAAAGAAGCTGACTTTATGGCTGTTGAATGAAGTGAAAGTTTAGGAGATGTGTGGGAAATTTACCATGGTCAAACCAATAGGTGCTAATAACTTTCAATAAAAATTATCCAGCTATTCCTTAACACCAGTCAGAGGACAAAGGGATTCCAAGGATGTCTTAAAGCTAGATTCAAAGGGCAAAGGCAGGGACTTTTACACTGTAAAGCTAGAGATTACCACCTGACATACTAAAAATGTCAATATGGCTGTCAATCTACCCAGACAAATGCATATTCTTGTACTGCAGTCCTTAGCCCTTGATGTCTCCAGTGCATTACACAGGTGCATTAATTCCCTAGACACAAAGAAAATATGAATACTTCTTTGAACTAAGAAGGCATATTTATTCTTTCAATCAAAATGGGGAGTATAATATGAGAGCTATAATTCTGGACAAGAAAATAGGACTGCTCAGATGGCAAGAACAACCAATACGGTGGTGTTTCCAAAGCAAGGGAAGACTAAAGCAGACAAGAACAATATTTTTTTAAAAAAATAAGAAAACCAGTAGACTCATAAATTGTTGGTAGAAAGGGCTGTCAAATCACAACCAATCTGTAGTGACCTCATATGGCCTTCAAGGCAAGAGACAAACAGAGCTGGTTTGCCATTCCTTGCCTCTGCAAAGCTACCCTGGTCTTCCTTGGTCGTCTCCTGTCCAGTGCTGACCCTGCTTAGCTTCTGAGGTCTGATGAGCCTGGGCCATCCATCTTATGGCAATTCATACATTAGACCACATTAAATACTCTAGAACAATGCAGAGAGAAATTTACTTTTGCTTAAGTAATAAAATCATCAGAACAAGTTAATCACACCTAACTTCAGTCTCAGCGCTTTCAATGGGATGTGAGCAATACTGACTTTGGAAAATGCAGCCAGAATGCATTCCTAGTAGCAGGGACTCATGCATACCATCAGATATGCTACAGTCCTTTCCCCATTCTGGGTAGCTATGATAACAAAGGAAATGAGTGACCACTACAAAAATTTTATTAACCACCTCTCCATATGGCTGGAAAAATGAGCTGCCATGGTTGCAGACATTTCCACCATGCAGCAGCAGCTGCCCTTATGGAGATCTCTGCTCATATGAGACTTCTCCATGACAGGATGTCCCCAGGGACTCACAAGGAAGAGATAATGTGGCTTCCCCCAGGGGAAAGAAGCACCAGAACCAAGTTAACAAACACCAGTGTTCAGACATGTGCACTTTTATTTCACTTATGTTATTAAAAGTCTTTGACAAATCTTTGCTGCTAGGAAGATTTCCTGGTGTTATGATCTTTAATATATTGGATTTTAGGATAATTGTTTTTAAAGGGTTGTGTAAAGATGGGGGAGAATATTGGTAGAATAACCTCATGTGCAATATGGAGAAATGTTTGTTCAACAGATTCAATATTTTTCTCCTTATGTTAAAGAACTGTCTTCCCAGGCATTATGGAGACTATCTTACATCATGCAAAATCTATGACTAGCTAATAGTCTATCAAGTTTGATTATTTTTTTAAATACTTTATTTATATAATTTTGTATTATACAGCCACAAGCATTTTTATACATTTACATTCATTTTTGGAGGTCTTGTGCATAGTAATTTTTTCCCCACCAATTGTACATTCTTAACCACTTGTTTTGGAATATAGTTTCTTCTTTTCCACATACTAACATTGTTAATTTATCTAGTTCAGCTATATCCAGCAATTTCTTTGCTATTTCTGTCCTAGAGGGTAACTTTTCCGTTTTCCAATATCTTGCTACCATAATTCTTGATTATGTTAAGATATATGGTAATAAATATTTGTCATTTTGGTCAAAATTATCTGGGATAATGTTTAGCAAGTATATTTCCGGTACCAAGTTTAGGTTTACATTCATTATCTCTAATATCATTTGCTTAACCATTTTCCAAAATTTCTGCATATTACCACATTTCCACCACATATGTGTAAACGTTCCTACATTGTTCTTACATTTTCAGCAGTTCTTTGATATTTTTGGAGAACATTTTGCAATTATATCTGGAGTCCAATACCATCTAAGGTACATTTTATATAAATTTTCTTTATAAGCAGTTGATCCTAAATATCTCATTATCTTACATATTTTATCCAAGTCCTCAAATTATATAGTGTATCCCATATCTCTCATCCAGGCTAGCATAGAAGGCTTTACCATCTCATCCTCCATATATCTTTCTAATAAGAACCTATATATTTGTTGTATTAATTTGCCACTTGTTGACAACCATATCTTGTCTAGTTCATTATTTCCCTTAAAGAATCCCGTTACTTTATCTTTACTATATATAGACATCGATTGTGCTGATTCCCACCATGTTAACGTAATATTCTTTGCATCTAAGATTTGGATATTATCTTTTTTATCTAAGAGATGATCATATATTACTATCTTATCATTCGTCTAAAGTGTTGGTTTAATAAATGCCTCCAAGGGTGAGACCCATCTTGGTATTTTTTCATAGTATCTGTCTTTCATGTTTCGCCAATATTTTATCAGTGCTCCCCTTATTACATGCTGGTGAAAGTTTGAATGTATTTTATCTTTATTATACCAAATATAAGCATGCCATCTCATTGTCAGATCGTGCCCTTCTAAGTTTAAAGTTCTCCTATCTTCTAATTTTACCAACTCTTAATCCAGGTTAAAGTTGTAGTTTGGTAGTAAAGTTCCCAGTTAGGTAGTCCCATACCTCCTTTTTCTTTTTTCTCTTGTAAATATTTCAATTTGATTCTTGGCTTTTTTGGATACCATACAAATTGCCTTACAATTTTATCCAGATCCTTAAAGAATGTCTTCTTTTTTAATATTGGTATGTTTGGGGCAAGGAATGAAAAGCGTGGTAATATATTCATTTTTATAGTGGCTATTTTTCCTAATAACGATAGTTGTATAACTTAACAGTCTATCAAGTTTGATTGGAGGAAAGAGTTCCAGTCTTTTCCACACAATTCCAAATTACTGTTCTATCCAACTAATTTATTTATTTATTTATTTATCCTTAGATTTGTTTCCCGCCCTACCCCTGAGGCTCAGGGCGGCTAACAAGGGCACAATGTGCCAAAATTAAAACCATAAAAACACATAATATAAAACAATAAAATACAATAACAAAACTAGTACAATAGTAAAATAAAATAACAAAATTAGACACAAGATGGGTAGATCTTAAACTTAACGGTAGCTTTACCAAAATCTATCATCCACTATGTGCAGGGGCACCTCGCCCCCCAAAGGGACCAGATAGTCGTGGGGATGGTGCGACGATGCATAGGTGGCAATGATGGAGTACTAGTGGCGGCGGCTCCCACTCAAAGGCCTGGCAGAAGAACAGATGGAAAGCTCTTTATTCACCATGGAAAGCTCTTTATTCACCCATCCCTCATCATGCAGTCCATCCTCCTTCCTCCATCTTCCTTCCCCCATCCTCTTCCTTGGGCACAAAAAAAAGAAGTATGCCGGGCATATACCCCCCCCCCGTATTGCCACATTGTACCAAAGTGCAGCTCTTTAATTTTTCTCCATATTAATCAATAACAGTCATTAACTTAAATGGGAGAAAGGAAAAGACAGGGACACCACTGATGTGAGAACTAAGCTTGGACTTGGTGACCCTAGATATAAACAATCATGCTCAGTCCCAGCTCAGTAACCCCTCCTAGGTTCTGTTTTCTGTTCCTGTAAGTAACTGATGTAATACTGTGAGTGTGTGAATTACTGTATAAAAATAACAGGAATTGTGGAGGAAGGGAAATCTAACTTCCTCTCTGACCCCTTCTTGCTGCTGCCATCACTGCCTCCTCCTTACCTCTGCCCTCCTGGCATACCAATTTGGGTTTCTCTTTCCCATCCTGCCCACATTCTGCCTCATCCTTCTGCCCACATTCTACCTCCTGCCCCCACCCCTGCATTCTGCCTGCTTGTTCACACAGCCTTCCCACCCACTTCCTCTCCCCTTATCCCTCTTGCTAACCTTCCCAGTTGTTTCTCCATCTCCAGAGAGGGAGAAGAAGGCAAGCAAAGAGATGCAACCTAGAGGTAGACAGGTGGGGGAAGCAAGCTAGAACAGGTTTCCGCTCTTCACCTAGTCCAGGTGGCCATTGCAGCCACATTTTTGCAAAAACTCTGCTTGAGGGCATGTTTGTTTTTGCAACGGCTACCTAGGTGCAGACATTGCTATTAATATTGGGTGGAGTATCTTACTATTTTTTAAAAAAGAAAACAGATTTTTCTGCAAACCTGGGGGTTCTTCCATATTTGAAAAATCCTAAATTGAGCAAACTCCATAGGATGGCAGAAGAAAGGAGGGTCCATGGCGTGAAGTAGTCCATGGGGTCGTGAAGAGTCGGACTCGACTGTGCAACAGAACAACAACAACAACATTATTCCTGTGGCTGGAATATTTTATTATCTGCATGGGGCTAGCCCTTGACTGTTAGCTATAAGGTATATAATTGCCTCAAGCTGTTCAGCAGTGAATGGGATAGTGAATGAGTGAATGGTGAACTTTTTTTTGGAAGTGTGGGTCTGTGGGAATAGTGTTTCTACCAATTGCTGTAAAATAGCAAGTCACACACACATACAAAAAGAACACCTTCTTGCTTCTTTGTTGCACTTGATTACTATAAGAAGGTCATTCTCTAAGAAGTAGTCAAGAATTAGTGAGAAATGTGTTAACAATGGCTAGAATGCTAGCTACAAGAGCAATCCAAAGCACATCAACTCAGAAGTAAGTATTCCATGTTATTTGGAATAGCTTACTACCAATAAAGTGCCCTTACAATTGAAGTCTTAATCTACAGAGAAGGGAAAAAATTACAGCCAATGAGGTTGTTTGAAATCTCATACACAGCTAAAATTCTCAACAACTTTTTGAAGTCTCATACAAAGCTAAAATTCTCAACAACTTTTAGAAATATATGGAAAGAAAGATAAAAACTGGCTAATTTTTCTGTTATTTGGAAACCTGTTACAATGTTTGGGGGTTTGAAACATGATTTTAAAAAAATGTTTAGAAGGTGTTTATATCTTCCTTCTAAAGGAATATGTTTTTTAAATTTCTTGGAAATAGTTTTTAAACATTTCTAATTCAAACATATTGGATTGTTGTTCAAGGTATTACAAGCTGCAAAACTGTGGCCAACATATGACAGAAAAATCCTTGGGGCTTTGACAGAAATTCAAGCAATACATCATGCATCTGTACAGAAGAGGGGGATCACATTGACTTGGGGGCTTAATTCCCAATACTGCAAGCCTAAATAAAATGTGTTTGGAATTCAGTCCCCATGAGCCCATTTATTATTACTGCCTCTTGCTGATTTCAGTGGCAGATCGGTGTGCAGAGCGATGCTTTCTCTGTCATCATCCCTGTGTCCCAGGGTTAGGTACAATTTGCTTTCATTGTCTTTTAATGGAAAGCAGTTTATCATGTGTAATAATTTAAAGAAATATCTATCTCATGCTCAGCTGTATTCTAGACAATGAATTAGTGAGCATATCTGTTTCAGTCCCTCCCCTGTCACATAGTTGTCACAGGTCAATCCATCTCTGGATCTTGACACTAAGCTGTAAGAATTCACTTTGGGTCGGGGGAAGAGTGGAATGAAAGGAGTGGAAGCAAATGTCACTTTCCTGAAGATGCTTGGGGAAACCCTGTTATTGAAGCTAATGCATACTGGATCTCTCAAGTCATGGGTCAGAGTAAGAGGTATGTGCTGGTGACAGCAGCGCTATGAACCACTAGCACCCCAATCCCCAGAGGCTGGAAGATACACACGGACATTCTGTTCCACTATTAATATGTGCCAGCCTTACTCTTGATGGGCAAGATCGAGATTTTCTCCATTGTTTGAGAATCTGGCAAGCAGAGATTCCAAAAAGACCTTCTAGGCTCAGTGGGCATTCAAACTCCTTGTGGTGGAAGAGACTAGGCCTCTATATGCAGCAACCCATCTGATCTCTGGAGTCTCCCTAAGTTCTGGGAAGACAATAGATTTGCCTGTTCTCCTCTGTCCGTGCTGGCAAAGATTGTCCAGTCCCTCTGAAAAAAATTGGCCAGTGTCCCAAAGGGGCCTGTAGGTCTGGGCTAGTTAGGCTTTATTTGCACCCGACAATTTCTTTTTGGGAGAGGATTGGTTTTGGATGCGGCAGTAGCAATTACATTCTTCTCTTTATAAATATGCACAGTGGTGAGAGGTAAATACATGTGTGTGAGATTAGCTGTCATCTGTCTCTCTGGCTCTTTTCTCTCACTCTAAAGAAATGACTCACATCTGCTCTACCCTTGGCATTATCATTTCACATCAGAGCTTACAACCATAATTATATCCGCTACATTATCGGGGTGTATGTGTGTGTGCAGAAATCAAAAACATGAAATGCATATGGTATCAACTAATACACAATAGTTACTCAATGCATAAGGATATGGGTCTATTCGTTCAACCCTTTAAGTCTGCAACAGCCATTTTTTAAAAAATCAACCCATGTTGCCTTTTCAGCCACTTTGCCACAGGCTGAAACAGAGCATGATAGTGTGAACAACCCTAGCCTTAATCAGCTCTTTGGCAGTTGATCAGAACATAAAGAAGTGTCTTGCACTGACTGGGAAAAGGTAATTTGGATTTAGTATTTCTATCACGTAGAACATTGCCTGAGAAGATGTGCTTCTACCACCAACTTTCATCACTTCCTTTTGGAGAAGGTTTTCATATTTTGAGAACTATTGATCTGGCATTGAAGGGACAGTGGTATCTAGTCTATATTGATACATACATCACATTGCTCCAGATAACTGTACATCTCCACCAACTAAGTGAGCATCTGAACAAGACTGTTACCTTAGTACACACACACAAAACCTTTATTGGCATGAAAGCACAAAACATCATGGAAATACGGGAAAATACTAAGATGCATCAGTCACTTACACTTGGCTATTTAAGCCTCGTCTTCTGATGGCATAATATAAAAATTTTGCAGCAGCCTCCATAATTTCGCAATTAGAATTAAACAGAAGAAAGTGAACAATTGAGTCATCAGAGTGCCAGCTCTTACCCTATAGAAGTGGAGTAATAAAACGAGATCGGATATCCCTATAGAGGGGGCAATGAAGTATGGTGTGTGTAGTGGATTCTATATCTTTTAGAGAGCAAGGACAAAATCTGTCTACATATGGTATCTGGCGGTACCCCCCTAAAAGCACCTCTGATGGCAGAACATTAAAGCGTGCAAGCATGTATGCTCTGTGATGATGTGGGGCTGTTAAACTTGACAGATACTTCGCAGTAGAGCCCATGTAAAAAGTCCCCAACCTGCTTGAGGAGCATCTGCTGGCTGCGCGTTCCCTAAATTCTTGCCTTTCAGTGTCAAGAAATCTTTGTTTAATAATAGCATAGGCTTGTTTATCTGAAAAGGGGGCTAAATAATCCGGGGACATTCCCACTGTAGAGAGTTTCTCCTCTACATATCTAAGCCATGGAGAGAGATGGAACTCAGTTAACATGTGAGTAATAATACTTTTAGCTTTAGCATGGAAATGAAGTTTAAGCCAGAACTGAGCTGTTATCAGCCATGCTCTGGTCGATAGAAGTCTTTGATTGGTTTCTAAGCATAAAGCTGCATAAGGAACATAAGAGGGAAGTCCAAGAATTTTCCGCAAGAATCTGGACTGAATTCTTTCCAAGTCCCCTTTTAAGGCTTCAGTCCAGATTGGTACACCATAGAATAATTGAGCAGCTAATTTGGCATTAAAAACCTTAAGGACCGCCGGCACATACTGGTTACCCCTGGTATTGTTACCTTAGTAAAGGCAGCATGATACAATAGTCTGAATGACACGTTAGGACCTGAGACTCAGGTTCAAATCTTCAGTCTGCCATGAAACTCACTGGATGACTTTGGAACAGTCCCTTTCTCTCAACCCTAAATCATTCATAGGCCCATAAAAGTTAGAAAACTTTCTATGATAGTTATATAATGGCTGTGAAAATTTAACATGAAGCACCTTCACAGGAGAGTGGATTTCACTGAGAACATTTCTGTACCGGTTTTCTTTGCCAATATTATAATGTGCGCAGATGGAGTTTCCAAAGCATTCATTACTATGTATCATCACATTTTACTTCCACCTTTCCTCTGAGGAGCTCAGGGAAGCATTCATTGTTCTCCCTCATCAATTATTGTAGCATCTACTACTATTGGCAGATATTTACTCCCAGTCAAATGAATATGACACTCTCCTTTCAGCCAGACACACCTGCTGGACTGTCCCTTGGCAAGGAAACCTCTCAAAAGCCATAGCTCTCAGAACACAGTATTAGGCCTCCCAAGAGTGATAAGTCCCCTACTCTGGCATCTCCATGGAATCTTTTGGGTGAGGGGGCACTAGAAGATCAGCACCGTGCGTGGGATGTATGATAAATCATCATATTTACTTAACAGCTCCCTCTATTGGCCAAGCTTACTGCTCCTTCAGGCAAGAGAACCCATCTACAAACCTAAAGCTAGAACAACTCTGCTGCTATGGACGTTTCCTAGCAGCTTGATGAAAGAACATAAGAGACGCCAATGTTGGATCAGGCCAAAGGCCCATCTAGTCCAACACTCTGTCACACAGTGGCCAGAAATACCAGGTGCCACCAGGAGGTCCACCAGTGGGGCCAGGACATTAGAAGCCCTCCCACTGTTGACCCCCCCCAAGCACCAAGAAGACAGAGCATCACTTGCCCCAGAGGCCCTATCTATACCTTGTGGCTAATAGCCACTGATGGACCTCTGCTCCATATGCCTATCTAATTCCCTTTTGAAGCTGTCCATGCTTGTAGCATGCATGTACAGCCCTTGTTCAGAAGAGAATATGGGGATATGCCCTATGGAATGGGGATTTTTTTAAATCTTAATTGTGAAGCCTAGTAGTGCTAAGCTCTTGTTGAAATATCTCTTGGCTCTATCACTGTAACACTACAATCCTAAACAGAATTATACCTTTCTAAGCCCATTGACTTCAATGGGTTTAAAAGGGTGTCACTTTGCTTAGGATATCAGCTACTGAACTGGTACTTGGAGAGAAAGTCCCACAAATCACATCTGTCTATATTACCAAAGGCCCAATTAGGGACTGAAATATTATTATTGTTGTTGTTGTTGTTACTTTTATTACTTTAAATATTTATTAGCCTTCTTTCGACCTTACAGAACTGAAGGCAGCTTACAATGTAAACAGAACAAAAAATGTAAAAGTACATAAAATACACAGCAAGCCATGAATTAAAATCACAATTTAAAACTGCCAATAGCTAGAAGAAATTCACTAATCAAATGCCTTCCAGAATAAAACCACCTGCCACTGCCACCTAAAGATCAAGAGTAAGGGGATGCGCTTCCTTGGTTTATGAGACCAGATGAGCTTCCTTGGTTTATGGGGTAGTCAGGGGGGGCCTCTCCTTGTGATCTTAATTCCCAGGCAGAACATATGGGAGAAAACAATCCTTCAGATACCCCAGTCCCAAACTGTGTAGGACAAAACCAACACCTTGCATTGGGCTTGGGATCAGATTGGTAGCCAATTGCTGTAATACAAGGGTCACATGCTTCTGGTAGCTGTCCCCAACCAACAGTCTAGCCATGTGCTAGCTGCAGTTTTCAAAGGCTCTTCAAGGGCATACCCATACAGAGTTTATTGCAGTAGTCCAGTCTAGATGTAACTAAGGCATGGATCACTGTGGCTAGGTCAGACTTAGCCAGGAATAGCTGCAGCTGGCACACCAGCCAAAGTTGAGCAAAAATGCTCCAAGCCTCCATAATCACCTTGTTTTCTAAGGCAACCTCTATCTCAAGCAGCATTCCCAAGGTGCAAACCTAACTTACGGGACACCACTTATTTTTATCTTGAGCTTGTCATTAATATACTCCATAGACGTCTGGGCTCTAGACAGTTTGTGGCGGGGGGGGGGTAGATCTGTATTTTGCCACAAAACTCAATTCTCTCACTGCCTAGTGTTCACACTTTATAATATGTCCTCATACGCTCCTACCCAGCAGTTTATCTTCTGCCCACAATTTGGAGGGGTGAACACAAGGGGAAGGGCCTTTTCTGAGTTTGTGTCATGCTTATGGAACTCCCTCGCTATGGAAATATACTTAGCACCAAGTTTGCAAGTTTTAGCAAGCTGTGATTGAGTTTTTTCTTTGATTTTGTTTTCCTTCACTCTCCTCTGTCTCCTTCTATTATTTTTAAAAAATGACCCCCTGTGTTTTCACGGCCAGCTGGCTGCCATTACAGTATTTTAGTGGATCTCTTTTGGGGTTGTTAAAATGTTATATTTTTCTGCATTTTGTTGTATTATATGATTTTATAAATGATGAAATCTACTTCCTGAACCTGTACGGGTTAAGAGTTGTAATATATAAATTTGCTGAATCAATAAAATCACACTGACACACACAAACTCAGACTTCGCAACAATAGTTACAGTGCCATCCTTTCATGATGAACACTTCCCTGGGAGTAAGTGCCACTGAGTAAACTTTGGGGCACTATGTAGAGAAATGTAATACTGGTGTGCCTCCCACAACTGTGGGAAATAATTTCCTTTTTGTTCGGAGTGGAATTACAGCCAAACATTTTAGCTCACCTTGAACGAGACTTGGTACAGCCACCAGAGGTGAGATAAAATCGCTTTATAGTTGCATCAGATTCATGGGTCACCAGCCGGCCATCTAAAGCTTGAATTGTGATAGCACCAAACAGCACAGTTCTGTGAACTGATAGGAAATTTCTGTACACAAACTTCTCAAAACCCTATGCAGAACCCATGTGTTCGGGATCCTATATTTTTTTAAAAAAAAAAAAAACTTTTAAAGCTTAAGACATCTCATATTTATCATTTTATCAACATTTTAAATAAATATCTTATTTTAAAAACATCAGAGCCATGTGGTACCTTAGAGACAAACAAATACAAAAGAATGGTGGTAAGAACTTTTGCAGGTAAGAACCTACTTTTCCAGATGCGTCTTTTCTGGTAGGGTATGCAGGTTTTGTTCCTTATGTGCCCTGATCTGGATGGCCCAAGGTAGCCCAGTCTTGTGAGATCTTGGAAGTTACTACTTGGATGGGAGTCCACCAAGGAAGTAGAGGGTCACTACAGAGGGGCAGGCAATGGCAAACCACTTCTGAATGTCTCTTGCCTCAAAAACCCTACAGGGCTGCTTTTAAGTCAGGCACGACTCGATGGCACTTTTCACCACCACCACGTAGGCATCATATTTTCAAGTAATGCTTATGGAGACAGTTAATAGAATTGATTGCCTTTCTGGTTACTGGCCACTTTGTCAGTGCTCAGGAAACATGGCACCAAGAGCGGATCGGCTCTGACCCACAAAGGTAGTAGGACACATCTGGAGTCTCATCCCATTATTTAGGGTCACAAAATTCTTGAAACTTGCGATGGATTTACTTAAAGGCCACAGTCTGCTGTAAACAATGCAAAGACAGAATATGTTGTTCTCTGCATTCATTGCCCATGTGCAACTAATGTGACTCACTAATGACTGGCATTAATTGAAGCCTTCATATTGGGCTACTGGAGAACAGGACTTTTTTTTTTCTTCTCTAGAGTTTCCCCCCACTGTGTGGTTCAGCCATCAATTATTCCAGGCATCAATGGAAATCATAATAAAAGGCTTATTGTATGTGTCCAAGCATCCTTTCAATTTACTAAGCCCTCATTGAGTCTGAATTTATGTTCTGTCTTCTTATCTGTCTTCTTATCTGCCTCGCCTTGATGCCCATCTTTCTCTGCCTATAGAGCTGACTAATCTACTACTTACCTGCCTCCGCGGCATTCTGTTCCCTGTAATGTCACTTTGATTCATCAGTTTTTACTTTACCTGTCACTGTCATTGATCAGCCTGGAAGTTCTGCATCTCCATTAAAACCCACCAATTCAGCTTTTTATAAGGGGATGGTTCTTACCACCCATATGACATCTCATATACAAAGACTGCCATGCTCTTAATAAACATGGCTGTCATCCTTGTATCTCATAAAGAAAAACACTGAGGTGCAAATAGAGGAGAAGAGGCTTGCGTGTGTTGCAGGTGCAGTACAGTCAGGTGCAGTACATGTTGCAGGTGCAGAAAATGTTGCAGGTGCAGTACAGTCTCCTTGAGTCCTAAACTCTAGTGATTATTTTGATTTGAATACCACACCACTAAGACATGATCCAACAATCTTTGGGTATATTGGTCCAGTTTGCACTGGGCTCACAAACAGGTCCCTTTTCAATCTCTTTTGTTTCTTTTTGTTGTTGTTGTTGTATTTTTCATATGTGCATGTGTGTGCACCTGGAAGTCACAGCGACCTCTGGTGACTGACCCCTATGGAGGGCCTGGAAGATATTCAGATAGGTGGCTGAATAAAGCCTGCTTCAGCCTCTCAACTGCTGGTATTCCAAGGAGGTCTCCCCTCCAAGTACTTGCTTAGTTTCCAAGATTTATTTATTTATTTATTTATTATGGGATTTCTATCCCGCCCTACCCAGTAGCTCAGGGCGGCTAACAACATACAAATACTAAAACAATAAAATAATTTTAAATACAATAAAAACTGGTGCTTCAGTCTACACAATCTATACCATTTACAAATGCTCGGCGATTATTTGCTGCCTATGATCTTGACAATGAGAGCGTCCCGGCGCAACAGACTAATCGACCTCCATGGGATCTGGTAGAAGGACTGGGCTATCCAGGTCAGGGCCTTTTTCGATTGTTTTTGTTCTTCTATGTTGGTTGTGGTCAGCCTTTCATTTTGCCCATTTATATTGCTGTTCTTCTCGGTTTGTTTCTTTTATATCATTTTTATGCCATATTTATGCCATATGTACTTTATGTATTGTTTTATGCCATAGTTATATGCAATCAATCAAAAAACAGATGCCAGTTTTAATGGTAATGTTTCCACTGAAATTTTGTTACTATACTGAAAAGAAAAGATGATGGTTGTTTCATCCCAAGCACGTATTAGAAACTGGAATGTGTTAATTCAAGCACTGTGACCATGGGATTCAGAAAGATCCCTACTTTCTTCATCAGCTAAAACTGAATGTGGATTATGCATATCATTTATATAGACTAATGTTCAGTCTAACCTCAAATAAAGTCAAGATTTTGATCCTGGAACAATATGAGAAACGTTTTCTGTAAGTCCCTATACAATAGTGGTGGTGTGGTGATGACAAGCCAAAGCAATTAAAAGTTACTGTGAAGCAATACAGATGTTGTACTCCTGTAAATACTTGGCACATATCTATTGTTACATCAAGTTCATTGGCTTATGGATTGCCAAGCCCAGAACCTGACAAGCATGGCTGCCAACTCTGGCTTGGAGCATTCCTGGAGAATTGGGAAGGTACCTTAGGAGGACAGAGATTGAGGAGGGGATGAAGCTCAGCAGGGATGCGATGCCACAGAGTCCACCCTCCAAAGTTGTCCTTTCTTCTGAGGAACTGATCTCTGTCATCTGGAGATCAGTTACAGTTTCAGGAGAACTCCAGGCTCCATCTGGAGGTTGGTAACACTGACCTGTATCTTCCAGCTTTGCACAGAAGGGAAATTGTCACCATTTGTAACTTTCTGATGGGCAAAGTCACCAATGGCAAAATTTACAGTTCTATACATCTCATTGTTATTATCGTTTAATCTTTTTTTACCCTGCTTTACTCCCATATTGGGCACACCAAGGTGCATTAGTCGTATTAGCATATGAACCTGGTTCCTCCCCTGGCTACTGAATCCTTTTTGTTTTCCTGTTTCCCTGATAATTTAATATCATGCCAGGAGGTTGCTATAGTATCATCATCATTGTTGCTATTACTACTACTGTTACTATACCTAATAGTAAATTTGGTGCCAATCATAAAAGCAACAAAGCCAGGCCACCCATAGATAAGAAATAGTTTTTCAGTACTTGTGGGAATCCTCAGGTTTACAATAAAAAATTCTGCTGTCATAAAAGCCCCTGATGAGCATTGAGAATGCTCAAGGAGGCCAAAAGCATTGATATTCAGCTGAAGGGGAAGAAAAGGGGGAGGAAAAGTAGCATACTCAATTGTATAGGGTCCAGGGAGTGTGTACAGGAGTAACCCACTCAGTCCAGTCCAGGAATGCGAGGGAACCCTGCACTTTTAGCACATTAAACAACAAACCACGAGGTAGGCTATACCCTCTCTGGTTTTCAGAACAATTTGCCACCAGAATCTCTTTCAATAGTCCCTGCCTTTCCTATGGGAAGAGATTCAAGCCCTTAATTGGCATCTGGGGTTTACACATCAGCAGCTCTACTCAGAGATGCACACTTTACTCTTAATAAAGGTAGCTTAAGTGGTCAGCGTCAGACACAAGATTTAGCCTTGGAGTTCAATTGGAGAAACAATTAGAAATAAGAAAGATCTTTATTCAGTACAGAGCATAGCAAATAGGCTTGCCAAACCGCGACGGGGGATCCATGCGTCGTCGCAGAATCGCTGCCGCGGGGGGACAGCGATCCACGCTGCACCGGTGTCGCCAGGATGTGACGCAACGCGTCGCCCTGGCAACGGGACTGTTTGAGATTCATAGTTACCAAATTCAGGAACATCCAACAGTCCAAGTATATACCAAGGGATTTTGAAGGGAAATCCCATCTTGCACAAGCATGTGGTCCAATTCACAAAGCAGCTCTTTGTTTCCCAAGAGAAAGCATTTCAGGTGCAATAAACAGACAATGGCAAGAGGAGGAAGAGAGCAAGAACGCTCACTCCCATAGTGTTCAAAGGAATTATACCCCAATCTAATCGCAATCAGCTGTGGCCATCAGCCAATCACGAGTGGACAGGGTGTGTTCCCAATTGTTGGTTGACATAGCTGCGTGTGGGGATAGGCTAGGAGTTTGTAGGCCCTGCCTGCAGTCAGGTGACCAAAACCCCAGCTTCTTCATTGCTACGTGACATGTTCAACGTAGACCAGGGGCCTTCAAATCTAGCTTTTAGCATGGACGTGTGAAGAATGTGGGTTATAAAGTTGCTCAGGCCATCTGGCCTCACCATTTGGCTGGCAACAGGAAATAAGGCACAGCCTGTCATCAGAATGTAATCACAGGAGAAGGCAGGAGACTTTTAGAAATCAATATTTCTATACAGAGTGGATCATGAAATTGTGAATTTCCAGATTGTTTATTCCTTCCCACAAATACATACAATCCACATGGGCCCCTATATTGTTATTATACCTAACAATTAAGTGAGTAGTTGTGCCTTTCAAGACAACAGCACAGCCAGACCTCCAAAGGTTGTGGGTTTTGGTATACTTGGAGGATTTCCCCAGTATGCAGAATAGTAAGACTTTGTAAAGTAACCAAAAGGACAAAAAGAAAATGGTTTGACTAATCAGGTACACATGTTAAGAAGGAGGGAACAAATAGGGAATCTGGAGGTTGGGAGGTGTGCTAAATCCCCTGTGAATTCTTGCAGGTCTGGTGTAGGAAAGGAAATTTCTGAATCATTTATTCCTACCACAATTGCTGCTCTCTTTAAAAGGAAACTTCATGATCAAGTACTTATCAGTAAAGCAATAGAAGTGAGACATGCAGTAGGTGTTTCTACAAATTTAGGGGGAAATATAAATTTAAAGGGGGGGAATCACCCTTCCGCACACCACCAAGTAACCCAGCGAAGTCTGAGCGTGATCTAGGAGGAACAGAATGCTGAGACAGGTTGATTGTCAGCTAGAGGAGGGGGAAAGAAAACAGAAGCAGACGGGGAAATTGGCTTACTCATGCACCTATGAACATGTCTCAAACACAAGAGAGAGATTTAGGTCAAGGGGAAATCTCCCAGTTCCTGATTGCCTCTGGTATGCCTTGAGGGCTCCCAATTTGTTCCAGTCTAGATCCAGTAAGTGGTGGTTTCAGTATTAAATGAGTTTTCCCTCATTCCATCATACAAGAGATCCCAAACATTTTCAAAGCCTTTATCCCTCACTTATGATTTTAAATTTTTAATAAAACATGATTGATTAATCTTTAAATGCAAACACAAAAGCTCTATCGACCTACACTTACACTAATCAATGTTTCCAAGAAGCCCAAAGCCCCACCCAATGAGGATGGAGCCTTGCTTACAGCCAACTACATCTAATGTTTGTGTTCCAATTCCTTTGGCTGAAGAGGCCTTGAAGTGATAGATCTACTACAGAACATGGCCCCAGATTAAATATGGCCATCATTACCAACTACATTCCCAACATGACTGACTCTAGCAACTACTGCTCTTATGGCTGAAGGGCTATAGCAAGAAACTGTGTAGTGGGCCTTAAGATATCAGGAGGGAAACTAAGTACAAATCAGTGAGAACCTATAACCAATAACCAGATAGCCTTTATTATTAAAGTTATTTAATTGCATTAAATATTAAAATCAAACTTAATTTTATGAAATTTTATTTTATAAAATTAAAAATAAGCTCTTAGTGCTTTGTGTTCTTCTAATTCATTGGCACTCATACATCAACATACTGGAAAGTGGGAATAGGTTTATTTCTTGGAGAGCAATGGAGGAGAATACCATCTTCAAACTTCTGCATTTATCTCCGTATAGAGATGGACAAGAATTCCCCCCCCCCCAAATAAAAGCTGAAAATTCAGGAAGGCCCCTTCTCGCCCCTCAGCTATGATCCTGTGTGGTTGGCATTCTCTCTCACCCTCCCCTTCAGTTTATTGCATGCAGATGTAGAAATGAGGAGAGCAGACACCATCATCAGGGAAAATAAAAAGGGCAATGTATTTAATTTTACATTGAACCAAATGGGGAGAACTACAACAGCCATAAGCCAACACCATTTGCCCCAAAGTCACAGTGTGGCAGGATGCAGAAGATGATGGCTTCCTCTGTTCATGCATTGCCAGTTTTACAAAGGACACTGTCAGCTCACTGCCATAAAGACTGGTGAGGGGGGGGAACGTACACTCCTTGGAATGTACTTTCGGTTTCCTGGTTGCCTCAGTGATGCTCCCTTATCTGTATGTTTTATGTGCTTGGCCTTGAATGCTTCGCTGTAACACCTTCTCTGGGAAAGTGGGGCCATTACATTCTGGTGGGCCCCTTTCCTCCCCTCATTGGCTCTACGCCACCCAGTGACCCCCTTTGAACAATGTATATCTGTTCACTTCGTGCTTTAGTCTTAACGCAGATCCTGATGTAGATGCCCTGCCAATACTGCTTCAATAAACTTTCCTTCTGAAGAAGCAAGTTGTTGAGTCTGATTGCTGCAGGAGTCTGACAGATGTAGCACTGGTGAGAGATGTGCTGCAGACCCTTTACAACCACAAACATTTTGTTAAGCTGCCAGAGTGCAAGTTCCACCAGGAGGAGGTGGATTTCCTGGGTTACCGCATCTCGCGGAAGGGTTTGGAGATGGACCCAGCCAAGGTGGCTGATGTGTTGGGGTGGGAGCTCCCCAGGACCCAGAGGCAGCTCCAATTCTTCCTCAGGTTCACGAACTTTTATAGGCCCTTCATCCCCAATTTCACCCAAGTGTCCCTACCTCTCACTGACCTCCTAAAGATTAAGGGAAAGGGACCTGAGGGGGTGAAACCTGGGGCCAGTATAGAGTGGACTGATGAATGCCAGAAGGCATTCACCAAGTCACCCTGATGAAAATAAAAAAATTGTGGTGCAGGTGGACGCGTCGGATGTCACCATGGAGGGCCATTTTGCTACACGGGGAGGATGCCCAAGTGTCCCTACCTCTCACTGACCTCCTAAAGATTAAGGGAAAGGGACCTGAGGGGGTGAAACCTGGGGCCAGTATAGAGTGGACTGATGAATGCCAGAAGGCATTCACCAAGTCACCCTGATGAAAATAAAAAAAATTGTGGTGCAGGTGGACGCGTGGGATGTCACCATGGAGGGCCATTTTGCTACACGGGGAGGATGGAAAGTTGCACATGTCAAAGAAATTCAATGCCACCGAAAGGAACTGGGTGGTGTGGGACAAAGAAGCAGCCACGATCCAGCTGGCCCTGAGACCTGGTGCCATTGGCTAGAGGGGGCGTGGGTACCGTTCAAAGTCTGGTCAGATCATAAAAACTTGGAGACTTTGCGCACCCCCTGCCATCTTAATGCCAAGCAGTTGAGGTAGGGGGAGTTCTTCTCTAAGTTTCGGTTCACCCTGCATAATTTTCAGGGGAAGGCCAACTCCCTAGCTGACGCTCTCTCCTGCCTCCCACAACATGCCACTCAGTGGGAGGAGGTGGTGGACTCAATGTTTTCATGCCCTCCCAATTGGAAGGGGTAGTGGTGACACAGGAGTAGGCACGGAAGTCCCTAAAGACTGAACTGGACTCTTGGGTTGAACCTTTTCGTGCCGCCCTCACTGACAAAGAGGAAGTAGAAGCTGATGGGTCTCTACAGTTACATAACGGGTGTTGGTACAAGGGAGACAGATTGTTCATACCCCTTAGCCTCCGTGGGGATATCTTGCACCTGGGGCATGAGTCTTAACTTGCAGGATGTTATGGGTTTCTGAAAACATTGTACCTCCTTAAAAGACAGTTTTGGTGGCCGCATATGAGATGGGATGTCTCCCAGTATATGGATGTGTGCCAGACTTGCCTAATGTGTAAAAAATGCCCTGGCAAACCCCCAGGGAAACTCCGGCCGCTTGAAATGCCAAGCCGGCCGTGGGAAGTCATTTCCATGGAATTTATCACTGATTTACCACCAAGCAAGGGGAAGATGGTGATCGGGGTGTGTGGACCTTTTTACTAAATAGGCTCACTTCATCCCCTGTAAGCAAGTCCCGTCAGCTAAAGCTCTGGCTAAACTGTTCATGACCCATGTGTTACGGTTACATTCCACCCCTACCAAGATAATTTCAGACCGGGGGCCTCAGTTCATTGCCAAATTCTGGAAGGAACTTTTGCTGGTTTTAGGGGTGCAGCAGGGTCTCAGTACCCCAAGGGTCTCATTACTACCCCAAGACTGACGGGCAAATGGAATGGGTCAATCAAGTAGTGGAACAGTTTCTGCATTGCTTCACTAATTATCAACAAGATGACTGGGCGGAATTGCTCCCTTATGCAGAATACAGCTACAATAACTCTGTCCATAGTTCCACTAAGCTGTCCCCATTTAAGGCATTGTATGGTTATGAAGGTGCCCCCCTCCTGACAATGGGTCCTCCACCAGGGACACTGGGAGATGTGAACACCTGGTGGAAGGAACTGGAGGGGCAATGGACACTCATTCATAAAATTCTGAACTGGGCGAAGGAAAAATACAAACTTTATGATGACAAGGGGAGGGTGCCTGAGTGGGACATCCAGGTGGGGGATTCAGTGTATCTCTCCACTAAAAACTGAAGGGCCTCCAACCTCGGAGGAAGCTGGGGTGGAAATATGTGGGACCTTTTACTGTTGTTTGTAAGATCAATGAGGTGACTGTTGAGCTTGATTTGCCTAAGAATTTTAAACCCCGTTTTTCATTTCAATCTCCTCAAACAAGATCCTGGACTGAATGCATGGAAGCCTCAACCTGCCCCTCCTCCTCCTCTGACAGTGAATGATGAACCCCACCATGAGGTGGCGCAAATTTTGGACTCTAAGATCTGCAAAGGGGTGTTGTTTTATTTGATACAGTAGAAAGATTTTGGTCCCCCCCAGAATGAATGGGTCCATGAGTGCCATGTAAATGCCCCTCGTCTCCTCCATGCCTACCACAAGAAGTTCCCTGAAAAGCCGGGGAGGGGGCCCTTGGGGGGGGCAGGATGTCAGCTCACTGCCATAAAGGCTGGGATGCGGAACATTCACTCCTTGGAATGCACTTTCGGTTTCCTGGTTGCCTCAGTGATGCTCCCTTATCCCTTACGCCTTATGTGCTTGGCCTTGAAAGCTTCACTGTAACACCTTCTCTGGGAAAGTGGGACCGTTACATTGTGGTGGGCTCCTCTCCTCCCCTCATTGGCTCTACGCCACCCAGTGACCCCCTTTGAACAATGTATATCTGTTCACCCTGCGCTTTATGCTTTAGTCTTAACACAGATCCTGATGTAGATGCCCTGCCAGTACTGCTTCAATAAACTTTCCTTCTGAAGAAGCAAGTTGTTGAGTCTGATTGCTGCAGGAGTCTGACAGACACCCTGGGTCTATGCCTTGAGCTGTCTGCATGTGTGCACCTCAGATTCCTCCTTGCCAAGCCTTCATAGCACTAGTAGCGGAACAGCCCCATTGACCTGCAGGCCCTGTTCCTTCTTGTCCTTCAAGTGACTTTTCTCTCTTTCAGTTCTCCCACAGTTACCACCTGCCCTTTGTAGCAATTATCCACTGAAGGGACCAGAGCTTCCCTTCCCTGAGCTGCTGTTCCAAGGCCTCACTTCATGCCTGTGTCTTCTCCTACCACGGGGACAGCTTGCTGCACTTGCACACCACTGGGGGATTAGTAGCTTGCCAATCAATTAACTGTTCACCCTTCTCCAGGTGCCTGTTTAAAATAGCGTGCTCAAACGGTTGAGGTCTAGGTGGCACTAGGTAGTACAGAGAACAGCAACCAGCATTTAAGGTTACAATACAATACATAACTTATCCTTTGTGCAAAGAAGTTTTATCATCTCTCTTTGCCCAGCCCTTGAGGGTCACAGAAGCTTTTTCTGAAGTCTCCAGGAATTATCTGTCCACAAGGTGTCTGCCTTGGCCCTATGGTTACCTTTGACCTGACCTGCTCTGGCTTCTGACAGTGTAAGCCCCACTAGGCCCTGTAGTTCCACTGGAGTTATAACTCCTACCGGAGGCAGCATGGTAGGTCCACTGGAGAAACTTCTCTGCCACCCAGCAGGTGAAACATATGTCAGAGGGCCCTGCTGAGTGTGCTAGCCAAATGCCCAGGATGAGCCCCCTTCCCAATGCTGTACAGACACAGATGGTTCAGGCACATGCTCACCCATTTCCTGATATTCTTTCATTCTGCTGCCTCTCCAAACCCCACCCTCCCCAGGCTCCACCCCCCAAATCTCCAGGTATTTCTCAATCCAGAGCTGGCAACCATACTTTGCACTGGGTATCTGACCCCCCCCCCCACCTCCCCAGTATTCTGCTAATCCATAGATGATAGGAAATTAAGATGAGATTAATTGCATGCAAAGAAGATTCTCTGCTGCTCTACACCAGCCACGTGCTCAGTGACCTTTAGCAGGAGAACCATAAAATGCAGGGGACAGTTGGGTGAAATGAGGCAGGTGGAGGCTGGCATGCAGCAGCAGCAGCCCTAAAGGAGCACTTTCTCTGGCACAGTCACATGCCACACGCCTAAGATCCTTCAACTGGACCACGGAGGCTGAATTGAAGGTGGGTGTGGCTGGAAGAAAAAGTGGCCTCACTCACAGCTTGGGTCAGGGAAGCTCTAGGGAAAGGCGAGCATGGGAACAGATAAGGGAGCTCCAAGGTAGTGCCACTTGGGACACGCACTTGGTCACTTTAAATAAAACACGTCCCAAATGAGACTAGTGCAGCTTTGGGCAGGTGATTTGGGAGTCCTATGATGTGTGCTTGATCCCCTTAAAAAGAACACAACCTAGAAGAGGCTTAGGCCAGCTCCAGTGCTGTGGCTGATGAGGCAGGGATGAGGGCTCTAAGGTAGCATGGTTTGCAAGGAAATATACCCTGGCATGGCTGAAGGCCTCCAATGTAATGGAGGCCTATGAGAGGGACACAGGTCCCAGAAAACACCAGCAATGAGTTAATTTTTGGTGGATCCACCATCGGCTTCCTCCTCCCCCCAGTACTTATTCCTTGCATGTTGGGAATTCAATCTATCTATCCTCTGTGCCCATTTCTTCCTGTGGAAACATGCCTGCCTTTCGGAGAATTAGTTGATCTCCCAAACTAAAGACAGGTATTAACCAGTTTACACTCTAGTGGGTTTAGTGAGCTAATTTAACAATTAACTAACATAAAAAAATCCCTTTGAGGTTTTCCGTTCTTATAACAGCTTGGTTGCCACTATCAATTGCTCACTTCAGCAGCAATCTATAATCTCCCATATTTCCTCTAGAAGTAATACTGACCCATGGTTCAATGAAGAATGTCAGAGTTTAAAGTCTCAGTTATGTGCCACTTATCATTCTTATAATAAAAAAGCGACCAATATGCCCTATAGGTATTTTAAATTGGGAAAAAACAACTTCAAACTACCATAGCATATATGAAGAGACAGCTAAACACCATGAGCTGGGATTTATTAATTAATGTGTCCTTATCCAAGAATAGAAAACTATTCTGGATGTTGGCTGCTGGGGCATTTAAGGATAGGAGCCAGTCTTTCATTTGTTCTATACCTGCTCAGATTTGGATAGACCATTTTAAAAATATTTTTTATCCTTCTATTAGTTCATCTGAGCAACAAGAGGAATTATCTTCTGATCTGCCTGAATGGTCCACAGTTAGCCCAAATGAAATTAAATGTCTAATTAACAAATTAAAAGTTGGGAAGGAACCAGGTCCTGATGGACTTCCCCCAGAACTATTTAAACATCACCTAGACGGGTGGGCTTCCTCACTGGCTACCCTTTTTACTTTAACAGACAAAACAGGGATCATGCTCAATACATGGATGAATGCCATCATAGTACCGATCTTCAAAAAAGGCAGTCTTAATTCTCCAAGAAATTATCACCCAATCAGTTTATTTTCAGTAGTGGGCAAGCTTTATGCAAGGCACCTGCTAGATAAACTCACCTTCTGGATGTCAGACCAAAACCTTTTGGGAACTGAACAGACTGGATTTTGTGTGGGTAAATCAACATTAGACCACTGCATAACTCTTGTTCACCTAGTAGAGAAATATAGTGGTGCTCGTGGGGGGAAAACCATTTTCTGCTTTCCTTGACCTAAAAGGGGCTTTTGACTCAATACCTAGGAACCTTTTTTGGGAGAAGTATTACATGATGGGAATGAATAAGCAGTTACTTTTTCTTATCCAGAAACTATACTACTAGCTGCCAAGTTAGATATGGCTGTTTGGGTATGTTAATACCTAAGATCTTCATAAATTGAGGGGTTAAACAAGGTTGTATCTTGCCTCCCTACTTATTTAACCTATTTTTGAATGACCTAGCGCCTACTTTGCATGTAGTCAATGACCATTTTCCTAAATTGGACTCCCAAGCTGTAGCCTTACTATTGTACACAGATGATGAGGCAGTATTATCCCACTCACAGAAGGGTCTTAAGTGTCTTTTACTTACTTTCACATCACCCTGTGAGACCAATCTTCTATCTGTTAATTTTGAGAAATCAAAAATGTTGGTGTTCTCAAGGTCCTGGAGATGCTTTAACTGGCATATTAAAGGCAATGTCATTGAACAAGTCAAATATTTTAAATACCTGGGAGTTCTTTTCCAGTATAATAATAGTTGGACAGCTCAAAGGAAACAAGCGATAAGCTTGGCCAAATGTGGTTTGTCCATGATTGCTAGGTTTTTCTATGTGAACGGCAATCATTTTGTTCGGCAGCTATGCAAGTTTTAACACCAATGTGGCATCTCAAATACTTTATGGATCCCTATCTGGATTAGCTCCTTCAATCAATAAATTGAGCAGATCCAGGAAATGTTTTTGCTGCGTATCCTTGGGGTTCCAAACTGTAAGTTATGCAGCTATGTGCTTGGAGACAAGGCATTGTCTCCTAGAGACTAGAGCTTGGCTCTCGACTTTGACATTTTGGTTATGCCTCCATTATAGGGCAGAACCCAGGAGCTATGTCCATTTGATGGTGTTGGACTCTCACTCATCTAATTGGTCACACTCAGTTCTGAGAAAAATACAGTGTATTGGTATTTCTTTTGACTCCCTTCTTATGTTCGATGGATCCCAAGTATTTAGATCTCTGAAACAGAGACTTTTGGACATTGAAAGACAAACTCTTTGCTCTCTAGCAGGCATGACTTTCCCCTTTGAAGTTTAATATAACATCGAGTTATGGGCTTTCAGATGCTTATTTCTCACAGCTCACAGCCCCACAATTACGTCAAACTGTCATGCTTGCACGATTCAATGTCTTCCCATCAGCGGCTGTCTATGGGAGATTTGCAAATCTTCCTTACCATGAAAGAATCTGTCTATGTAGCAGTGAAAAAACAGTCAATACTTGGATGGGAGACCACCAAGGAAGTGTCTGCAGAGGAAGTAAATGGCAAACCATCTCTGCTGCTCACTTGCCTTGAAAGCCCCTTGCTGGGGTCACCATAAGTCTGTTGCAACTTTATGGCACTTAGGTATGTACATAAGTAGTATAGGACCCAAACAGATTTATCTTGTATTTAATGAGGCAGAGATAGGTAACAGGAGATGAACTTTGAACTGGTTTAAATTGTTCGTTATGGACCGGTCTCAAGGGGCTGCTATTAGAGACCAGTTGCCATCAGTGTGGTACTTGCCCAGTAGGGTTCCACAGAACACAGTCTTATTCCTATTACTATTTAACCTCTGTAGAGCCCTAAAGGGAAATCATTTATAGCTTTGGAACTGGGTGTTATCAATATGCTCATGATCTCTAGCTCTATATCTCGCTATACAAATCTCCTGGTGATGTGGGAGAGATTTTGAACCACTGCCTCACTGCTGTAGTTAAATGGCTAAGAGAGAACAAATCATAACTGAATCCTGATAAGATGGAAGTAATGCTGGTTGGGAAGGATGAGGCCTCAAAGGACACTGTACTTCCCCCCTTTGGTTGAATTACTGACTCCCTTAAGAGCCTAGGAGATATATTGGATCTGGCATTACTGCTGGAGAAGCAAGCAAATGCAGCTGCAAAACAATACTTTCTTCCAACTCAGTTTAGCCCAGAAGATAGCTCTATACCTTAACGTAGTCAATATGGTCTCCTGATCCATGCCATGGTAACATTGAGATTAGACTACTATAATGCATTCTACATAAGTCTCCTTTTAAAATCAGCTCACGGACTCCAGGTGGTGCAGAATGCTGCAGCTCAGGTATTATCAGGATCTAGACAGACCATGGATATTAGAAATGGGCATGAACTGGCTCATGAACCTTTGTTCATGACGAATTTTGGGCAGTTTGTGGTTTGCGAACTGAAGTTCACAAATTGCAGCCCAGCAATGAATCTCCATGAACTTTTAAGGCAGTTTGTGGACATTTGTAGGTATGTACAGAGCACAAATCTGGCAACAGATCAGAAACAGCTGAGGCTCAGGGGCAGCGGGCTCCCACAGCTATGCTATTTTGGGCTCAAAACAGCTGAGCCTGCTCCCGTGTCTCAGTTGTTTAAAGGGGCTTTCTTAGGCAGTGCTAGCTGCCCAAAAAAAGCCCCTTTAAACTGCTGAGCAGCACAGAGCAAACTGCTCCTGTGGCTCAGCTGTTTAAAGGGGCTTTCTTTGGCAGCAAGCTCCTGGGGCTAGCTGCCCAAGAAAGACCTTTTAAACAGCTGATCCATGCCGAGCAAACTGGCTGCCAAAGTGCTGGCTGCCAAAGAAAGCCCCTTTAAACAGTTGAGCCACATAGCAAAAGCTATATTAGAATGGAATGGTTCAGGAAGGTGCTTTAGTTAAGGGAAAGGGACTGTGAACTATACTGCTATGCATAGTAAGTACTATCTGTTGCTGTATGCGTTATCTTACTATGTAACTTCTCTGTTAACATGTCACATTAATACTTTTGCTGTATTTTAGCTTTTCCTTGGTTTTATATTTCCACAATCCTATTATAGCACTTATTAGATGACTCCTCCTATTGACTGAATTAACTTCCATTGTGTAATCTGCCTTGAGCCTTAGCGAGAAAGGTGGACTACAAATAACTCCAGTGCAAAAACCACACTTATATACACATAAGCATTTAGGCATGAATTAATTGTACCTTTGGATGAATCTTCATGGCAGCAGTTAAGTAATGGGAGCATAAATAAATGAATTCATAATAAAATAAACAAAAAGCTCTGACTACTGTGTTACTTTGCCCATCCCAAAGCACCCCTCTCTGACTGGCTGTTTAACACTCAAATCCCGCACCTCTGGGTGCAGGAAATGACTGTTGAACAGCCAGCCAGAGGGGTGCTTTGGGATATCTAACTAAAGACTTAAATTCCCAGGGGCAACTGCTCTTAAAGATATATGGCAGTTCTACTTAACTACAGTTAAACGCTGGCTGGGGGCAGCACACCTCCCCTTTCTCAAAAGTAATTTTTATTGTTCTAGAATAAGGGGTGTCACCCAGAGACCTTGTAAGCAATGGAATGATAGAAAGGGTACCACATTCCAAGTCGGACCCATATAGGAAGGGGTCTGGGCTGGACTGAAAATGGAGGCTTTTTGTTGTAGGAGGCTCACATAATGATCCCCTCCTTCCCTATTTCCAGAGGTCATTTCGGGGGGGAACGCGGGGGAACGCAGTTCCCCCAGGTGAGGTGCAGGGGCGGGGCACATGACGAAGTCCCGCCCCCTGCTTCTGGCCGCCCCGCTTCCAGCCCTCATTCAGCCAGGAGGAGGCAGGAGAAGAGGGAGGGTAAGTTGCTTCCTCCCCACCTCTCCCCACCCCTGCCTGCCTGGGGCCAGGGAGAGCCTTGGCAGGGCTTCCTCACACTCCCGCCGGCCTTGCAGGTCCACCTGATGTCAGGGGGTGTGGCCCCTGATGTCAGGGGGTGTGGCATATGCTAATGAGTTATGCTAATGAGTTCCCCTAGCTCTTTTTCTACGAAATGACCCCTGCCTATTTCAGTTTAATTGGCATCACTGTGGAATATCAATTTAAACTGTATTGGCTAAACATCATTAAAAATGCTGAAATTGCTTTGACTACAGCCTTCTACAGTAGCGTTCTAAAAGAAAATATATATCCACTCCATTCCATGTTTATGTATCTCTTCACAAAAGAACCGGTGCATATAAATTCTTACACCCTCTCTTCAGCATAAAAAGTATTTGATATTTCATATACAGAGACATGCACTGCCATCCTAAACAAAGGTACTCCCTTCTAAATCCACTGAAGTTAATTAACTGAGAAGAATGTAACTCTGCTTAGGATGCCACTCTGAGTGAATTCCGTACTTTCCAGCAATTCACTGGATATTTTGGATAGAAATAAAAATAATCTAATCTATAAAGGCAAGCAGTGTGAGCATAAAATGGAGCAGAACTAATATATTTACTGTACCACCCTGCTTTACTATTCCTCAGAGATATATTACTTTAACAGGTTTATTTATGGTACTTGACAAGATAAATATTCTTTTGTCCTTGCTATTCAAATAAACTGGTGCAGACTGAAATTCAGAGCTTTTCATCAAGCACTTGCTAGACAGTCTTATCAGCAGCTTTATAACTTTAAGGCCAGATGGAGCTATTTTGCTACAATGCTCTGTTCATATCTGAAGCCATCATGGCAGCTTGAAACATTCTGTGGATGAACGCACAAATACATATGCCAACGACTAACTTGGTATATTTCTAATCATCCTGTAGAACAGTCACATGGAGAGGGCTATTCCAGATTATTTTAAAAAAAATAACTGAACACCATACAGATTAAAGGATAGTTTGGGAAAATGTGGCAGGGCTATAGCTCAGTAGTAGAATATCTGCTTCATTCCAGCATTGTGTTAAATTTTTCTCCATCCCTGGCAATGCCAGTTGAAAGGATCAGATAGCAGGTGATATGAAAAACCTCAGCATGAGCCTCTGGCGACCCACTGCTAATTAGGATAGGCAGTACTGACCTTGATCTTTGGGAAGGGTTTGGGGCTCAGTGGTAGAGCATCTCCTTGACATGCAGAATGCCCCAGGTTCAATCCCTGTATCTCTGGTTAAAAGGATATGGTGGCAGACAGGGTGTGCAATGAAAAAAAATTCATTATAATTCCAGATCTGGTCTTGGGGGTAGGGTGGGATTTTTACTGTGATTGTTTATTTTCAGATAGGATTTTACCAGTTTGAGATTCAGATCTGTGTGGGGAAAATATATGATGGTATGGGGACATTTATAAAGATAAGGCCACCAAATCTTCACACCACACAATCCTCCCTGTACTCTAAAGACTGCCCTCCTCAAGGTTCAAGTCATTTGGACCAGGAAGGTTAATTTTACGGACACCTCCCCCAAAGTAGCTCTCTCCACTGATTCCTAAAATGGTGTGTAGTGTATTCAAAGCTGCCTTGAATGCATGATATGTTGTGAAACATCTAATTGAAATGTAATGTAAAGCTTTGTCCTGGGCTAGGATCCAAATCCATCCAATCGTGTTACTAGCCCAGGAAGCACCTAACCAATCACTTCCAAGCAAGCTCCCTGAGCGGGAACATCCGTGATTGGTCCTTATGTGAACAACCTTATTGGTTGGTATTTGTACAGTGGGTGTGGCTACATTAGCCGAGAATGTTTACAAGCAGGACAGCTGCAATGTAAAGGCTGTTCTGGCTATCAGATGTTGATCCGTGTTGGAGTTGTGTTCGAGTTGAAGAATAAAGTTGTGTTCTTCCTGAATCACTCCCCGACTGCTTTGTTAAGTGAGCGACTTAACATGGTGGTAGTAGGAGAGCTCTGGCCAGCTACGGTATTTTTAAAAAGCCCAGTCTGCATTTTCCTCTTCTTACAATGACTGATTGACAGTAACAACTTCTAACCTTGAAACACTTTGCATTTGCCATCCTTCCTTGTTGTGGCCTGTTTCTTTCCCTTCACAAAGTAAAAGTGGCTTCCTTTGCATACCCACCCATTCCCTTTCTGTCAGTCTGCCATTATGGGGATGCATTACAATGAATGACAAGAACACCTATTGGGAACAATGGGAGAGGCCTGCTGCCTCAAGGCCCATTGGATATAACAGAAGCCAGGAATGCTAATTGGCTTGCACAGGTTCCATAGAAATATGTTACAGCACACAAAAGTTGCAGTGAAAATGCAGAAAAGATTACAAAAAAACCTGCCCTGGGCTTCAGATGACAGCTTCCAATCATGTAACATCACGTTGGCAATGCCCCACAGTTGTATATGGAAACCAGCACACAGTGATAAGACAACACCAACAGAATATTTACAGAAAGATTTCCAATTATTCCTGCAATGATTCACTAAGAAAAGGCATTCATGTGGAAACAGTAGGGAGAGGTTGAAACGCCACTGATAGGTAAAATGCCACGAAGACAAAGTGTATCCTTTGGCAAGCTACAAGCCTATCTGCAGCAAAAGACAAAAGGCAGATCTACAACCTACACCTCATACACTGTAGCCCATTTCTCTAACCATACACCCGGCTAGGTGCACATGATAGGGGCATTTGGGATCCTTCATTGGCCCTGATGTTAAAACCAGACACGTATCTCAGGGGAAGAAAGGCAAAGTAGTGGCTTAGAATGCATGGGGATCCTTGCATGAGGTTGAGCAGCAGAGAGCCCTGGAAAGAATTCCAACCAAAAATGAGATTTTTAACTGTAAGATCCAATCACTGGGATTGCTACATCCCATGTTGCTAATGCCATATTTCCACTGGATTTGTGTGATAAATTATTACTGCCTGCTGTTATTCATCCCAGGGATATGGGTTATCCATCTTACTTTCCTATTATGTAGCCTGTGTGTGTTGTCACTCCAGCAGTCAATGGGGTGGGGGTCAATGGGGTTGTCACTCCAGCAGTCAATGGGGTGGGGGACTGTAATCCAGAGGCGCCTGCCCATCTCCCTGCATTAGGGCACAACTGTGTAGACATTAGAGGACCCTCTCAGCTCCATCTTCTTGTAAATTCCATGCTGAAGGCAGCTGTGGTAGTATCAAGCAGGGGATAAGCATAGATCGCCCATCCAACAAATCCATTAAATCAGAGACATAGCTGTGAAACGATCCAAAATCTTTGTTGAATATTGGGAACAATGGGAGAGGAGAAATTGAGTCCTGGGGGAAAGTCAGATGTTAACTCTGTCCTTCGTCCAAGGCGCCTGTACCTTTGAAATTTGCAAAGCTGACAGATAACAGTTACCAATGGAGATAAGTGCTTGACAGGGATCATGCTCCACTGGAACACTTAGCCTACATTTGTACTGTATAGTATCAAAACCTGATTATATGTCAGTACAACTGTGTTGTGGATCTGGAGGATCTGAAACTGTGAAACAAATCCATTGTTTCCTCCAGCACATAATCATTTGGACAACATTAATGCTCTAATTAGATGTGATAGTAACAGAGCCCATATGTTATCATTTGGTTGTGCTGAATTCCTACAGAATAGGAGTAGGAGTCAAGGAAATTCAAAATGCAGAAGTGGTGGGAGGTAGACACTAAACCCTTCCCCCCGCCTTTACTTTTCCCTCAGTTGCCGACTTCCCTTCTCAGCCAGCATCCACCTTGGCCCATTACGCACAGGTGTTTTCACTCACTTTTGCCATGCATCTCCATTGGGTTTTCTTTTTCATTCTGCATTGATCCCCCCGCCCCCCAATGCTCATTTGGATTTCTGGTTGCTGCTTCCCCGGGGTTTTTAGGGTGGTTTTGTGCCAATTTTTCCTTTGTTTCACTTCCGAGCGGAAGGGAATTCAAACATGTACAGATTCACTTCGATTTCCTCCCCCCACCCCTTTATTGCCCCTCCACAGTCCGTCCCCTGCCCACATCGAGGTCATTCCACCCACTCATTTCACCATTCATTAGTGTGCAAGTTCCACTGATTATTTTCCCCCTTGTGGTTTTAGATTTAATTTTTTTTTTTACAAGTCGCATGAGTCTAGGGATGTGAGACTATCGTTAGTCTTGGATCACTGGGGAGAAAAGAAATGATGGGAAAATGTGTGAGACTATCGCTAGTCTTGGATCACTGGGGGGGAAAGAAATGATGGGTAAATGTGCTTCTCTGGCAGCTCTTTGGGAAGCCTCTTCACAAGTTCTGAAAGGGAGGACGGAGGGAGAGAGGGGGGAGGGAAGGACTGGCATTGGGTCATGTGCCACCGATCAAGCCCAGCAGCGAGCACTGCGGCTGCCGCCAATGCTCAGCTGGTGATTGTGGGAGAAATGGAAAGAAAGCTTTAACCCTGCCAGTCGAGTATCCCAAAATACCCAGCAAGCCTCCCAAGTGCTTTGGCCACAAGCTCACTCTTTTCGTTCTCATAATAAACTGGATTTACAGAATTGGGATCCCACAAGTGGGGAAACACCTCCGAGCTCCTTTTGGGAAATCAACTGGGATGTCATGCTAGAAGCTTTCTCTCTCCCACCCCCCCCCACCCCACCCCCAGCCATCTCCCTTCTCTTTCTCCAGCCTCCTGCCCGTGAGTGCATGCAGATCTGGCATTATTGTGTACTCTCTTGCATATAGTGGATTTAAATTAATGTTTTATCACTAGTCTCATACTGTTTACAAAAAAAATTAAGCCTATGAGGAAAACAATTTTCTTAATTCAAAATGGCACTTGTATGGCAATGAAAGGGGGGGGGTGGCAGATGGTGGTGGCTCTTTTCTACTTTTCACAGTGACCAATAACACAACAAAGGGTCGACTAGAGTTTGGCAATAAGAAAAGGGACCTTCACAGCTGCTCTAGTCCAGTGTTCCCTCTGAGTTAGTGTGAGCTAGCTCACAGTTTTTTTGTCTCCAGCTCACACCTTTTTGTCTTAGCTCAGGAAGGATGGCTACAGAGCAAACTAATTTGTGCAGTAGCCAAATCGCGTGCTCACAACTGTAATGCCAGTAGTCCACAAGGTAGAATTTTTGCTCAAAAGACTCCACAGCTTAGAGGGAGCATTGTTCTAGTCAGTTTCAAAAATAGTTTGGTCTGTTTCAGGATTTTTTTAAAAAGCTCTGCTTTGGTTCCCTTGTGTTTCCTTTCATTCAAGGAACTGAACCACTAGGATTGAAATGGAAGGTGCTTAGATGATGCGACTGTGCAGCTGCAATAGTGTCCTGGAATACAGGCAGAGTAAGGCAACAGAGCAGATCACAGTCAAACATCCAGTCCAGAGATCAAATACTAGTTTAGCAGCAGTTCGAGTTCATGGGTTGTTCAGGAAAGCACAGTCAAGACAGTCTGAGGTCACTGATCAGCAAGGTTCAGGCAGGTCCAAAAAGCAGAGTCAAGGGTCAGTCTAAAGATTGCAGGAAGGAGGCAGAGTCCAGAGTTGTGGTCACAAAGTTCTCAGGGTTGTGATGAGTTGCTTCCACAATCTGCAGTTCTCCAGGTTTGATTTATATAAGCATTCCTGATTTATAGCTATCTGCTTGGAGGTGCTCCTGCACTTACTCAGAACTGCTATCACTAAGCAGCTGGCGCCAAGCCAAGAGGTGAGCACTCTGTCTGCGTGTTCTTAAGTCTTGTCGGAGCCTTTTCCTTCACTGTTCATTAATAAAGGGGAGCCTGGTGGGTTACTTTCCCGCAGCTGTGCTTTGTCAGCTACTTCAGAGCTGTGGGTGGGTGGGTCAAGGTCAGCTGCCCGCAATGAATCTTGAGGCTCCTGTATCTCTAATTCACTAACTTTAGCAGGGTCAGAGCTGGCTGCATGTGGCTCCTCGACTCCTGAGGAGTCTTCAACCACACTGGACTCAGGCTGGTCAAGCTGGCTCATGACAAATAGGTCAATTGCATAAATTTTTTTAAAAAAACAACTTTGCATGCCACCTCCCACATGTCACAAGTGACATTCCCACCCCAGTTAAGAAAACTGAAATTTTGGTTGTAGCTACAGAATAAATGCACCAGAGAATAAAAAGAATGGTGCATACAGCAGGCACAGAATCTGAAGTCAAGCTTAAAGGCTTGATTGCTTGGATTCTCTACAGTAAACTCTGCATGTGTAATAGGCTCTTGACAGGCTTTAGGCATTGAATGAAACTGGTTTCGTTTCACCATGTCTGTCATAGTGATTAAACAATTAATGCTGATTTAATCTGTTGATGCAGCATCTTTCTAGTATTTCATGATTTTACCCTTGTTATGGGTTTTCAGTGCTGTTAGCCTCTGCTAAAGCTATGGATGAAATGTAGGATATAAATATTTTAACCAAAATAAATAAATATTAAACCAGTCTAGGGATAAAATGTTAAGCATGTGAACGATTAAATGGAAAGTATTTGTCTACTATTTCTATACTGCTGTAAATGTTTTAACATTTTCCAAGGCTGGGAAAAGTGGCAAAGGATTACCTGTGGTTCTGAGGATTGTCTGTGCCTGCAGTTTTTCAGTGCTGAACTTACAGCCCAAAATCTGACACTGAAGCGTGTCCTCGTATTAATTTTTCTTAACAAAACAAGTAGCAGAATTGATTTATTTAAAATATTTATAAGCCTGCCTTTCTCCTCAGCATCACAGCACCCAAGGTGGGTAGCAACAATTTAAAAATAAGTTATAAGACAAGCATGAAATTGATTTATACAAAAAGCACATTAAAGCACATTAAAGCCAATCTAAAACACAGTACCAATGGCTCTTCTCCTCTTGCTCAGGCTCATAAAATGTAGAATTCACTGCCAGATAATGTAGTGATGGCCACAGGAATAAACAGCTTTAAAAGGGGATTAGATAGATTCATGGAGGATAAGTCTGTCAACAGCTACTAGCCATGGTGACTGAGGGGAACCTCCTCATTAAGCCTCTAAATCCCAGAGCCAGAGGCAACATCAGAGGAAAGCCTCAGCCTCTATTCCCTGTTATTGGCTGTCCAGAGGAACTGGCTGGCCACTGTGTAAGACAGGATGCTAGACTAGATGGACCACTGGTCTGATTCAGCAGGGATCTTCTTCTGTTTTAGACACCACCGTACAAATCTACTGATCAGCAAACATATCTACAAACCTCCAGTCACCATTATAAACACACTAAATGATGTATCATCTACAGGCAAGCTCTGCTCTACAGCCACATCAGTTCTGATCCCTCAGACAGAGATTCTTGCCTGTAGGATCTACAACAGACATTTCTGGCATTACAATGCCCACCTAGTGTGGTAAGGAAACAGATCAACAAAGCCAGAATGATACCAAGGAATAAACCACTACAAGATAGGCCCCAAAGAAACAACTACAGAATACCACTGGTGTTCACATATAATTCTCAGCTCAAACCGGTTCAAGGCATCATTAATAACCTATGCTGGACAATTATACTCTTCTCTCACAGTCATTGGGAGGCAAAGCTTTTCCTAGCCACAAATAGCCTCCTAACCTTAAACAACTTCTAACCCACAACAGTACCCTTCCAAACATGGACCAGGGCCTGCAACAAACCAAGATGCCAATTCTGCCTCCATATTCACTCTGACAACACAATCAGTGGACCTAACAACCCCAGCCATACCATCTCAGGTTCATTCACTTGTTCATCTTCCAACATTATATATGCCATCATATGTCAGCAATGTGGTCCCACTCTCTCCATTGGACAAATAAGTCAATCCTTAAGCAAAATAATAAATGTACATAAATCCAACATTAAAAACAACATCACTCCACAAAAAAAACAAAAAAAAAACAGTGGGAGAACATTTTAATCTTCCAGGTCATTCAAGTGCTTAAGAGCAGCAGTCCTCAAACAGAGAAGCTTCAAGAGGAGATTACAACATGAGATTTTTGAACCTGAGTACATTTACAGGTTAAGAGCAATGGACACACACCCCCAGGGCTGAATAGGGACATAGGATTCTTATATATGCTAATTTTCTGCCCCTTAGCATTTCCCCTCTGGTCTAATCAAGCTGATTACAATATCCATCCTTTCTTTGCTACACCTCTCTCACTTTCTGACTGGGATATAAGGACTCAGATCTCTATTCCATCTTGTATCTAATGAAGGGAGCTCTGACTCTTGAAAGCTTATATCCCAAACAGCTTGTTGGTCTCTAAGGTGCTACTGGACTCAAATTTAGCTAGTCTCAGATAGTGGGCTATCCAAAGTTGGGCCTCCAAATATGATGTTCATATGGGAGTAGATAGTCCTTATGGCATGCTGGCCCCAAGTTGTATGTTCAATACCAGCACCATGAATTGGACCCAGAAGTATACTGGGAGCCAGTGTGAGTGAAACAAGACTAGAGTAATATGGTCCCTATGAAACACTCCAGCATTCTACACATATTGTAGCTTACGGAAACTATTTAAGGGCATTCCCACGTAGAACACTAATATAGATGTTATCACGGCATTCACCAGTAACAAGATCTTTTGTGATCAGGAATGTCCACAGCTGGCTTACCAGACAAAGTGGATGATGATAAAGAAGAAGAAGAAGAAGAGATTGGATTTATACTCCACCCTTCAATTGGAGTCTCAGAGCGGCTTACAAACTCCTTTCCCTTCCCCTCCCCACAACAGACACCCTGTGAGGTAGGTGGGGCTGAGAGAACTCTGACACAAACTGCTCTTTTTCAAGGACAGCTGTGCCAGAGCTTGTGATTGACCCAAGGTCACATCAGCAGGTGCAAGTGGAGGAGTGGGGAATCAAACCCGGTTCTCCCAGATTAGAGTCCGCACACTTAACCACTACACCAAACTGGCTCTCTGAAAGGCTCTCCTGGCCACTGCCACCACATTCTTGTCCAGCAGGAGACCTAGATCCATCAGGACTCCTGTGCTGTGAACCTGCTGCTTTAGAGGGAGCAGAACCCCATCCAGAACAGCAGGGAACTCAGTTTTTGGATCCAGACTAAAGCCCACCAGTAGCACCTCTGTTTGCCACAATTAAGTTTCAGCTTGCTAGCCCTCACCCATCCTAAAACTGCATCCAGGCACTGATTCACAGTTTTCACGTGCTCACTGAGATCCACCAGGAACATGAGATAGAGAAGAGCATCATGTGCCTATTGGGACAATCCAGCCCACATCTCTGGATGACCTCTCCCAGTGGCTTCATATCGATTCTAAAAAGCATGAAGGACAATCTGGAACCTTGTGGGATCCTGCAGGCCAGAAGCAAAGGGCCAAGCAGAAGTCCCTGAACACTACCGTTTGAAACTTAACTTTCGGGTATGATAAGTAATTACACAACAATCTGTTAGGTAATTAACACAAAACATACTAAAACAAAGGGCATTTATTTATTTGCTTCATTTACACCTAGCCTTTCTCAGTGGGGAGCTTACATCATTCTCCTCTCCTCCATTTTATCCTCACAACATCCCTGTGAGGTAGGTTAGGCTGAGAGTGTGTGACTGGCTCAAGGTCACTCTGCAAGCTTCCATAGCAGAGCAAGGACTTGAGCATTAGTCTCCCAGATCCCAGTTTCCAGACTCTATCAACCACATCACTACATTACACTGGCTGTGAATTAAAGTAGCATCAGGTTGCGGTCACACGACCCAGAAAGGGGGGGGGGAAGCGAGGCTATTTCTTCCAGAGGAATTTGATCTGCAGTTGCGTGAACA
>NW_015167539.1:1272609-1314353 GCF_001447785.1 Gekko japonicus | reverse complement strand
CAAGTGCCATCAAGTCACAGCAAACTTATGGTGACCCCCAAGCAAGGGGCTTTCAAGACAACTGAGAAGCAGAGGTAGTTTTCCATTGCCTTTCTCTGGCCCCGGTCACACAGGAGGTTTTGGCCCGGAAGAGGGACGGATCGGGGGTGCAGCAAACGGCCATGAGCACACCGCAACATCTGAGAATCGGCGTGCACCCGTCCCCGATCCGTCCCTTCAGGCTGGTAATGCGAATGAAAAAAGAACCTGCTAAAGAGCAGGACTTACCTGCAACACTGCAGCAAGCGTGGCCGTCAGATCACCGAAGCGCCCGTCTTTAGGAGCAATCCAGGCTCCCGGCTGAACTGCGCATATGCACACATGCGCAGTTCGGCTGCCTCGCTCTCCCTTCAGTGGCTTCCGCCCGGCATCTGATCGTGCCGGGGAGCAACTGCGCGGCGGCTCGGGATCTATGTGATCCCGCCGCCGCATGTCTCTTTTGGTGAGGCTCTAAAAAGCCGCACTTCGGCTGTGCTTTCTCCCCCCGTGTGGCAGGGACCTCTGAGAGTCTTCCTTGGTGGTCTCCCATCCAAGTACCAACCCTGCTTGGCTTCTGAGATCTCAGGGGATTGGGCTATACCATGCCGCCTTCCCTTCCTATCTGATGATAATATATGAAATTTTCTTCCTGAAATACAGCAATGATTAAATTACTCATTTCAATGGCAGATTCAAGTCCAGTAGCACCTTATAGACCAACAAGATTTGGGGGGTATAAGCTTTCTAGAATCAAAGTTTCCTTCATCAGATACCTGGTAAACCAACACAGCTACGCTCTGAATTAAACTCACTGATGCAGATTCAGAGGTTTTCCTCAGTGATAACCCAAACAATTCTAAAGAGCTGTGGGTCCATGTGCTGTCTTCACCTGCAGTACAGTCATGGCTCAGTAGCAGAACACCTGCTTTGGGTGCAGCAGGTCCCAGGCTTAATTCCCAGCACCTCTGAGTAACAGATGATGTGAAAGACCTCAACCTGAGATCCTGCTGCCAGTCAGAGTAGACAGTACTGCTCTTGGTAGACCAGTGGTCTGACTCAGTAAGCAACTTTTATTTGTTCATTAGAACCATGGTCAGTGGTTTAGTACAGAAGACCTTGGAGGCCAAATATACTAGCCTGTTGTGAGATCAAATAATTCTTAGTAGGTATAACCACCCAACACCATCTTGTTCATGTCATTTGGTGGTGGGAAAAAATAAATTCAGGCATCTGCAAGACAATATATGATCCTCACTGGAAAAAGGAGCATGCACTATGTAGAATGAAGGCTGTATGTTATGATGACCCTTGGTGCTTCAATGGAACAGAAACTAAACTAAATGGACCAGATGGTACTATGGGTTACATACAGCTGAGAAGAGTTCAATTTCTGTAAATTATATATAACATTGAATTATGGAATACCAATCAAGTTTCCCTGTAGCAGTTTAGTGATTTTACAATGTGTTTCTTTCTACAAGGTACACTTTAAGCATGTTTATATCCAACAGACTGGAACTTTATTTTTTTAAAAAGAATGTTTTCAGAAGGATTATAGGTAAACTTCAAAATCTAAAACACTTCATATGTTTATTATTATCATACAAATGTCAAATTAAATTAAATCTTTAAATGTCAGTAAAAACCATCCTAAACTTGTGATCTTTACATTTGCATATGTAACATTTTAGGCACAAAATTCTTAAATTAAATAATTCCAAATATCCTAAAACCAAAATGCTAGAGTTCTTCTGTATCTAAAAGGCTTCCAATTTTTGTTCAAAATTAATGAAAATAGACTTTGTAACATGATATTTGCTTTTGATTTCACAATGCCCAGTAAGTTTCTTTGCCGCCTATCCAGAGTATGTGATCTGGCCTAGATAAGTGATCTAGTATAGATCTGGCCTATGAGGATCTATAGGGACATGTACATCATCATGGAAAACTATTCTTCTCTCCATTTCATTTCAGAAGGCCTTGGATATTTTATGATTGATCCCCAGTTTTCTGATGACCCTGTTCTACCTGCCAGTTTTTACTATCTTGGCTGTATTTGTTTGGTTTCTGCAAATTTGGTTTTTTCAGTGATTGCTTTACTGAATATATTGTTTCATTGCACTTTGTTTTTTCATTGACTGTTTTTACTACATCTATTGTTTCCCCCCTTTTGTTTGTTTTGATACATGTATTGCATGGTTTGCATGTTTAAAATGTATTTAAAGTATACTAGGGCCCCGGTCACATGGAGAATTAGGTACGCGGAGGGGTCGAATTAAGGATCAAACCAGTGCGATCAGACACCAACATCTGGCAAGCGTCGCGCCCTTAACCCGTCACATCCGGCCGAAAATGCAGATCGAAAAGGTACTAGGGAAAATGGAGTACCTACCGGAAGATCTGCAGCAATGGCAGGCATGGGATCGTGGATGCGCCAGCAGCCGTAGCATCCTGCAGCCGTCCGTGACCCGTGCATGCGCACTAATATGGGACTGCTGTGTTGCCTCGCTGGGACTACGCCGTTGCCTCCCCAGTGTGATCGGGTGCTGATGGAGGGAGAACGGAGTCGCGGGGGAGCGTAAGATCGCGCTCCCGTGCTTCTTCTAGCTCCCATCTGATATGCCTCCCTTCCCCGACAGATTTTCCCGCTCGTGTAACCGGGACCTAGATATCTTTATAACTAATTTTGAACATGGTCCCATATCATGGATCAAAACATTTGCACAATGGGGCCATATACAGATGGGGGGGAAACAGAAGGGAAAATCGAGGTTTGCATAAAAATCCCAAAACTAAAATAAAAGGTATGGGGCATATAAAAACCCTGCGCAGTTAAAGACAAGCTAGATCTTGTGACTTAGCATTGAGAGATTTCAGCTGCCTTTACATGGGTTACCTGGCAGCCTCTATAAGCTATGCCACAGCATGCGGTGAGAGAAGTAGCCAGGGAGGAAGAGGAGCAGCAGTGTAATGAGGAAAACGGGGAGAAGAACACTGTAGTGGCAGAAAAGAGGAGGAAGAGGAAACAGTGGTACTACTGGGCTGGGGAAGGAGGAAAAGGTGAGGAGAAGGCTGTCCACCCATTGGTGCTTTTTTTCTCCCCCCCTCCCGAGGACATTTTCCTCTCCATCCCACCCCCATCACCAGGCTGGCAGTAATAGCAGAAACCTGGAGCACAGAGCATGTCGGATGCACTTTCTGTTCCAAGTGTTTGGGAAATTTGGAGCGGTCACCCATCTTGCGCACTCTCTGTTCCAAGTTTTTTGCTCTTGCTGCAGGCCAGCTAATGGGAGCAGGCTGGAGGGGGAAGAGCCTCCAAACCCAGGCACTCCCATCAGTTGGATGGCAGGGCAAGAGACTTAAAGAGCAAAGTGGGAAAAGAAAGCAAGCATGGGGAGAGAAAAGAGAAAGCAGCAGTGGGAAGCATGTAAAAGGAGAAGAAGAAGGGCTGTGGGGACCATATATGTGGGATATACTTTTCATAGTTGAAGGAAGGAAATCATAAGGACTCTTTTCCTTTTCATGTGGAAAATGTGTGTGTGTGGTGGGTCTTAAATATACTGCATTTTTAAAAAAGAATTGTAAACTGCTTTGAGCACCTTATCATTAAATGCAGACATTAACAGAAACGAACACATAAATCTATAGGTTTTTGCTCACATCGTAGATTGAAAACATTGCAAGATGGAGGGAAAGTGAAGGATACAAAGTTCCCTATCCATCATTTCTCCCTCTATATTAAGGGTAGCAACCACAAGAGCAATCCTCCAGAGGGAAGAAATTCTGGAGAACACAACATGCAGAGCCATTTTGAGATCAGTTGAAATAGAAGTTTATTTGAAACTGTAAACTTTACTTAACTTTACTTGTTCCACTCTTTTGGCATCATTTTCAATGTTTGGACATATTTAATCCTCCATGGTTACAGTCACTATACCACTCCTGTAAAATACATCAATTGTCGACCCATTTTACAGATAAGAAACTTCAGCTGAGAGAGTTATTGAACAGAAGTTCCATGTCAAACTTTACAGTCAAATTAGACTCCTATTCATGGGCAAAGCAGAGGGAATCTGTAACATACCTGCCCCTTTCCTTGCCTTACCTCACAGCACTCCATCACTTTAAGAATTGTGCTCACCCAGCTCCAGTATCAGAAGCCATAGAGGCAGAAAGAAAAAATGCTTAACGTAACAGAGTGTTGGATAGTAGGGTGAGATCATATTTGGTATGGGCCCCAATTTGATTGAAAACAGACCACCACACACACACACACACAGAGAGAGAGAGAGAGAGAGAGAGAGAGAGAGCTCCTACTTTATACATTATTAGAAGAACATCTAGACAGTCATGTTTGATGTGACCCTTTAACTATTATGTCACACTGGTAACCTACCTTTCCTGTTTCCTGACCTTCAAGGCCCTTAGCAATCAAGGATCCACATACCTTTAGGACTGCCTCTCTTTCAGGATGCCCCTGGAAGAGTGTTATGCTCCGGGAATAAGAACTTCCTGGTGTTCCACGGCCCAAGAGAGATTCGGCTGTCCTCAACTTGGGCTGGGGCTTTTTTAGCCCCGGTCCCCACCTGGTGGAACTCTCTACTATCTTTCCGCAGGGTGTGCAAGGCAGAGATGTTCTGCCAGGCATTTGGCTGAGGACAGCAATGGGACAGAATAAAATCTGTCACTCTCTCACACACACACCAACCTCTGCAACCCCCTCCCCCCAGGCAGTTTGTGGAATCTAAAATCTTTCTTCCACCATCTTGAGAAGTGTATTGTTTTATTTGCAGATATATTACAGACATTTTAACATTGGTTTTAACTGCATTATTTATTGTATTTGTTCTGTTGTAAGCTACCCTGAACCCTGCTTGCAGGGAAGGGTTGCCTAATAAATCTAATTAAATAAATCAATTAAAAAAAGAATAAAACATATTCTTTACCTTTGCCAAGTTTTTTTTTAAGTGCTTCATCATTTTTTGTGAATGAGTTACTGTAATGAACAATGGACGAATCGGCAGTTCTGCTTGAAACCTCTCTGCAAAGCGACACGCAGGCCTAATTTGCAGCATAAATAGATCCTCAGCCCACCCACCTAATGAAAGAATTAGCAACTTCAGTTCTTACACAGCTCATTCTATTCCTGATAGGTGTGAAGGGGAGGTGGGTGAGCATCATCCCTTATAGTACAACTTGACAGAAGAATTAAAGATAACAAGGGAAAGATTGTTGTGGAGGCTTCTGGGACGTTTCCTTGCTCAGCAGCTCTACTACCAGCTTGCCATGCACTCTACCTTGCTTGCTACTTTGCTACATGTTTTCTGGAGGATTTGACATGACTCTTCTTACCACTCCTGCATGCTTCTCATCTTTAGGCTCCATGCCGAGAATTCTCATCATGTTTCCAGATAAACCCACTTTATTCCATGTTTTCCGGTCTTTCTCAGTAGTGGCTGGCTGAAGCACAAATGTGGACTGTTAACAGCATTTTTAAAAACTCAAACTGTAAATAAAACAAACTGGGGGAAAGCTTGAAGCTTTTGACAGATCAAAATCTGCTGCTAGTTTTTACACTATTCACTAGCCTCTTCCAACAATTCCATATCTTGTGATGCATGGGAATCTCGGGGACATTTCATCTTGCTGTTAACTAGGGTTGCCAGCTCTGGGTTGGGAAACACCTGGAGATTTTAGGGGTGGAGCCTGGGGAGGGCAGGGTTTGGGGAGGGGAGGGACCTAAGTAGCGTATAATGCCATAGAGGCCACCCTCTAAAACAGCCATTTTCTCCATGGAAACTGATCTTGATGGTATGGAGATCAGTTGTACTAGCAGGAGATCTCCAGGTGCCATCTGGAGGTTGGCAACCCTACTGTTGACTTTTAGCTGCAGGAGGAAAAGGGCCTTTCATAAAGGGAAGGGCAAGATCTTTTTTGATTTCCAGCACAGGCATAATGCTCCTAGTACCCCAAAACCAGTGCCTCTTCTCCCCTGCTAATGAAAATTAAAGACCCACCACCTTTCTCCTCTTACAAGTAAGTGGAATTTCTCTTCCCCAAATCAAGACTATCTTGTGGATTTCTTTTTAAGAAACATCCATCTGTCCCCTTTCTCCAGATAGGCAGGAAGCTTACCCCTTTCAGCACTGACAGACCTGTGAACAAAACCACCTCCCAATAATTAAGGGCCATTGAAAGGCTATCTGCTATTCACTGATAAGCATTACTAATCCTTTTGTTATGGGTTCTGTTTCCTCCAGAGAGATACCTCTAGGCTACACCTGCAAAGTATAGCGATTCATAAATATAATAATGTTATAATAATAGCAGTGCAGGAGCGAAAATATATTCAGCTGTTATACCCGCTCCAGTCTAGGGAAAATACACTGGTTAGAATATCAGTCTAGGATCCAGAAAATACAGGCTCAAATTCCCATTCTGCCATGAAAGCTTGGTAAGGTACCTTGGGCCAGTCACTCCCTTTCAGCCTAACTAAACTCATGGGGTTGATGTGAGGATAAAATGGAGGAAGGGATTATTGTTACTGCTGTTTTGTCTTAATTTTGTAACTGGTGTATATAGCAGTTGGACAAGGGTTGGGAAGACCAGGATTCAGGATGCCATTCAGCCATGAAACTTAGACCACTTACTGTTATCCTTGTTGAGAAGATAAAATTAACAAGGCGAGAACCATGAATGCCCCATTATCATTGTTCTTGTTGTTGTGCCATTAATGTGCACAATACAGCACAAAAAAGTACAATATTTTCAAGCATATGCTAAACTATTCCTCATTTTCAGTATAAAAAAGGCCAGTGAAATGCAAATCTCTTACTTTCCCAGCTGGAGTAAAGGTTTTCAAAGAAATCAGGTCAGCCTTTACTCTGACCTTTGCCATGATATTTACAAAAGTTGATTACTGAGTATGTCAGATGTGCTCCATCTTCCTGTTAAACCTGGTTAGGATGAAACATTTTTTCATGAAGAGGTCAATTTATGGCCCACACCCACAAGGTGCTATCAAATAGTGCCCTAAAATTGCACGAAGAAGTTTTATTTTAATGAGCCATTTTACCCTATGGAACTGTGTAATACCATTTTGCACATGGTTCCATACTCCTGAGTGAAACATGCAGGTCTTTTTAAAGGAGCAATTATTTTATATTGATTTTATTTTTAAAAATTTACACCGTCTTTTCCCTCGTCAAACAGCAACTCAAATGAATGTAATTAGCTCTTTGGATACACAAACAATTGGTGCAGAGGGAGTTTGCAAATCCAGGCCCAGAACATTTGCATCACATTCTGGCCTATTGTGACAGATAATCAGATGACCGCTTGTAGCTGCCTCTTGTTCACCATAAGCAGCAAGCAAGCTACCACAATATCTTCTCAGTACAACTAAGAATGTACAAATAGGTCTGACAAGCAGACTGGCTCATTTAAGAGAAAGAGAGATGAAAGGTAGGCTCTCTGTGCCAGCCCACTCTTCCACTGAAATATTTACATTCTTTTGAATTATGTGTTCTACATACATGTGTACTGGGGCACGGAAGATCAGAAGTGGGAGACAGCATACACCTTGGAGAAGTAGGAAAGGGGCAATGGTGGCTGTGGAGAGAAAGAATTAATAAGCTGAGCTTGGTTTTGACTATTGTGTGTCTAAAGTGCCATCAAATCACAGCAGACTTATGGTGACCCAATAGGGTTTTCACAGCACGTGATTAAGCACAAGTGGTTTACCATTGCCTTCCTCTGCAAAGTCTTCCTTGGTGGTCTCCCATCCAAGTAGGAGTACTGCTTAGCTTCTGAGTTCTGACAAGATTGGGCTATAACCAGTGGTGGTGAACTCATTTGTTATGAGGGCCAGATCTGACATAAATGAGCCGCCCTGAGCCCTACAGGGGAGGGCGGGGTATAAATGTGAAAATAAATAAATAAATAAATTGTTGGGCCGGGCCATGCATGTCATAAAATGTAATGCCAGGTAGCGGCATTACATTTTAGGTATAAACTTTATAAAGGACACAAACACAAAGATTTTTTTACTTAAAATAAAAACATGCTTGAAACATTAGCACTCTTGCAATATTTTGTTTATTAACAAGTGTCTGATAACTGACACCTCTTGCTCTGAATTATTGTACCAAAATGTCTGTGCTGCTACAATCTTGAGTATGCTGTTTAAGTGTGTATCTATAAGCTGAAAACCTACTTTTAATTTATTGACATTCACCAGAGGAATCTCATACTCAGAGTTCTGAGCCTAGGACCCGGGGGAAACATGAAATGGCAGGGCATTGCGAGCTTTTGTACATAAATTGCTTTGTATGCTGGTCAAGAACATGAGAAGGCACCATGACACAGACTGAGTGCTATGTGTTCGTCTACAAAACTAGTCTTCCTGAGTGGTCAGTAACAGCCCACTATCTGGGAAGCCTAAGTTCAAAATCCCCAAAGGAAATATGCTGGGTGAACTTGGCCTGGACACACACTCTCAGCCTAATCCACTTTACTGGCCTTTTGTTATTCCTCATCTAAATAGCTCACATGGCTTTCCTACTGAGAAAGATTGGATCATGAGGGCATGAGTACAGTGGGGCAAGGGGGAGGGAACCCAGTTGCACCCAGGAGAGCCACAGTATTACAAGCCCAACAAAACAGAGACACTGTAGCAAGGCACACAAAAGCTCATACCTTGGATAAAACTTTGTTGGTCTCAAAGTTGCTTTGTATTTCTCCCATGCAATTGAGGCAGCCAAGCAAAGGAAGCTCTCCCTCCTTCCCTCCCTTTGGGGAGGAGCCTCAGCCAATGAAAAGGAAAAAAGGCTTGCTTGGGAGCCAGTTTGGTGTAGTGGTTAAGTGTGCAAACTCTAATCTGGAAGAACTGAGTTTGATTCCCCACTCCTCCAGTGGCATAGGATCCCCATTTTCACACATAGCACAGGCTGCATCAGCACACATTTGCGTTTCTCATGTATGCACGCTTTGTTGTGTTTTGTTGCTTAGTCACATTCTGTGACTTCCAAAAGCAGTAGTAGCCAAAGTTCCTGCTAAGCTGCGCTAGCCTGCACAGCTTTTTAGCCCTTAGTACAAAGAAATTTGTCTCAGTGCAGGGCTTGTAGGGTTCATCACCATTACTGCTGCACACAGGCCCGCCCCAGCTCGTGCCTCCACTTGCAGCTGCTGGATGACTATGGGCAAGCCATAGCTATCTCAGAGCTGTTCTTGAAAGAGCAGTTTCTGTTAGAGCTCTCTCAGCCCCACCTACCTCACAGGGTGTCTGTTGTGGGGAGGGGAAGGGAAAGGAGTGAAGGGCGGGGTATAAATCCAATCTCCTGCTCCTCCTCTTTCCTGTGTGATTGAGGCAGCCTGACCAGGAAGCAAGCTCTGGCTCATTCTCTCCCTCCACCTGGGAGGAGGAGGGGGAGGAGCCTCAGCCAGTGCAGAGAACAGAAGTTTACCTATCTATCTCTCTCCTGAGCAATTGAGAGAGTCTGGCAAAGCAAGCTACGATGCAGCAGCAGCAGAACTGGAAAAAGAAGCAGGAGACAGCCAGTTCCACTGCAGGCCTGATAGAAGCTCTTCGGGGGCCTGATCTGGCCCACGGGCTGCATGTTTGACACCCCTGGGCTATACTATACCATTCCACACCCCCAGTTCAGACCTTTATTCAGAAAAAAACAAACCTATCGATTATTTATTTAGTAAATGTGTATCCTGCCTTCCATTGAAGCAGATCAGGAGAGTTGTTATACTTTCCACCATTTTATCTTCACAACAATCTTGTGAGTTTGGTTAGGCTGAGAGAGAATTACTGGCCCAAGACTCCCAGCAGGTTTTTGTGGCAGAGTGGGGATTTGAACGTTTGCCTGCTGGATCCTAGTCTGACATTCTAACCACTACCCTATGTATTTTCCCTACTGTAGTAGGTATGAGGGCTGGGTATACTCCCACTCCTGCTGAGTAAAAATATGCACAGTATATCAGGAGAAGTGACAGGGTTATGTACACTTCCCACTCATGCCAAAATAGGCTGGCAGATGCTACCTAGGACATCTTACTCAGAAGAAAGCAGCTCTAAATTGAAGCACATATTTGGGGGAAAGGTTCCCGCACTTCTGAGGGAAAAGAAGCACTATCTGGAAAAGGTGTGAAGACTCCTTGTAGTCTTGTCCTACAGTATTGTGTTTGCTTGTAGACTTTTCTATGTGGAAAGCATTTCAGGTTTAGCTGTTCTCTGCTGATGCTTAACCTTCAGCAAATCTAGCCATTTGGGATGCTTAAAGAGGAGGGGAGGCACGCTGATTTTGATGAAGGCACCCCTATCCATTTTTAGCATCAGTGTGAGTATCAGATTAGCACTTGCTCTGTGGTATCTTTCAAATATTTATGCTTATATTTGTGCTTTAAACCCAAAGATCCTGTACTTAAATCCAGAGATTAGAGCCCTAATCTGACAAGACAGATCTTTCTACAAACCTGAAAAATGCCTCAGGTTTGCAGAAAAATCTGAAATTTAAAAAATGGGGGGAGGTAAACCCCAATGATAAAAGGAGCACCTGTAGCTCTAAGAAACAGATGCCCTTAGTGGCTGTTGCTAGGCAACCACAACAGTTTTGCCAGAATTCCAGCTGTTTGCCACGATATAGTAGTATTACCTATGTGGATTTAAAGAGCACGATCAGACAGCAACATCTGCCTTCCATACCCCAGTCATCAGCATCCCATGTTGACTTGCTTTGGAAGCAGACTAATCAGGCACTGGGGAAAGTCTGGTGTTTATGGATGCCAGTGCTTCCACTCTGCTTTCCTGGATGTCTGAACTCTCCTGCCACGAAAGGAATTCAGAAGGGAAGTCTGAACCCGCAGATCCGTTTCCATCACTTTTGGGGGGAGTTGCTGCCTATATGTGCATATACGCATGCATCCACCTGCATTAAAGTGAAAATGACTGAGTGGCGCACTCCGTGGTTGAGGTGCTGCGGTAATGGGTGACTTTGGGCCACTCTCAGCCTAAAGTAGCTCACAGGGTTACTGTGAGGATAAAATGGAGGAGAGGAGAATGATGTAAGCTGCATTGGGACCACATTGTGGAGAAAGGGAGGATATAAAGGTAGTAAATAAATAACAGCTGAAGATGGTGGGGCAGATTAAAGGTAGGTTGGTTGGTGGTGAGGAGGAAAGGAGGAAGCAGGGGAAAGTGAGGGTGTGGAGGAAAAGAGGAAATAGTTTGTGGAGTGGATAGAGGAGAAAGTGAGGTACTTCTCCACATGTCCTTGAAGGTTTCATACCACACAATGGGGCCCTTTAAAGCCCTGTATGGCCTGGGACCAACATACCTTAAAGACTGCTTCCTCCCATATGAACCTACCTGTACACTCATCTCAGGAAGCCCTGCTTTGGTTGCCCCTGCCATCTGATGCTAGACAGGTGGCAACCCAAGAAAAAGCCTTCTTGGACATGCCATCAAAACTTTGGAACTCTCTCCCCAAGGAGATCCATCTATCTCCCTCTACACATGTCCACTAGCAGTTGAAGCCTTTTTGTTTTGTCTGGCATATCCCCCATAATGGTTACTGCCCCTCCATCTAGTGTTGTTTGTATCTGTTTTTAATTGCATTATTTTATCATTTTTAACTGTAATTTTAATTGTTTAAAAGTTTTTTATGTTCGCCACCCTGTGAATCCTGATTGGGTGGAAAGGCAGCATAAAAATGTTTTAAATAAAATAAAATTTCAGACCCTCAGTTTCTCTGAAACTCAATGGAGAACTGAAGCTGCTACCTGATTTTCGAAAAAGCAGAAATTCTGTTGGATAGACTAGGAGAACTGGTCTGCTTAATGAACAGGGCCTTATTTACACATCACTTTGTCCTCTATTTCCATTAACTGATTGCTTTTCCTGCAACCCATATTATTTATGTTCATGCATATGTAACGGCAGCATCCTTCAGCAGATTCTTTCTTTCTTGGCTCCATTCCCTTACCACGTGTTCCAACATCCCCTGTGCACTTTAATCTATACGCAAGAAATCCAGAACTGGTGCTTTAGCTTTTGTTTCTTTTAGCCATTACCTTAGCGCTGTCTGCTCCTTTCTGAAGGGGACATCAGCACCACACCCATTAGCTGGTACAAAAGCAGGCCGGGAAACCATGAGCTGGCACAGGAATAAGGAGCTTTAGCTTTATTTATAGGTGTGCGATAAATTGTCCCCAGCAAGTCAAAAGTGTAAATCAGTCTCTATCGCTATAAACAGACACATAAAAAAGAGGGTTTAAAATGAATGCCTGTTCTAAAAAGCCATCTGATAGTGCGTGCGTTTTCCTAGAAAGAAAGGGCTGCTGTGTGATCGGTGACTGCATTTTGTTTCCTTGCTGAGGGAGAATGTTGCCCCCTCTTGACCAAGATCTGAAATGTCACAAGCATGGGCAAGTATCTTAGCAATAAACACCAGAATGACCTTTCTGTACAAATAATTGTGTGGTCTCCCAGCCTCATTCTGGCATATTCAGATGTGCCCGAGGACCAGCTTCCCCAACCAAAGGATGCTGAAGGGCTACAACCATTTTGTACCCTCAAAGAAGATTCCATCTGAATTTGCCACAGTCACCAGTACCTAATAACACTCCATCCCCCTGTCCTCTGGAGGGTCTTTAACCCCTTAATTTAAAAGGGAAAGCTGGCCGGGGGGGGGGGCATGGCATCTGGTTCCTAGAAAAGAAGATGGTGCAATAATTTGTGAGGAAAGACAACTGTGAACCACCTGAAGTATCTCTCAAAGGGACTGAGAAGGACCCCTGACCTTGGGCTTGACTCCTTACTTAACACAGTAATCCTAGAAGTCCCTTTTCACTGCCAGTAATGGAATATCACAGATTCACTGGGTAAGGGAACAATTCTCATTCAAGGAGCATTTTTTTTACTACAGGTGTATAGTTGGGCAGCCTACAGTTTTCAATGGATTACAACAAGCTTTAGAAACTTTTTTAAAATAAAGTTTGTAAAATAATGTAGCTGAGAAGCTGTGTCATTCATCCCTAATCATTCATGAATAATATTAAGTAGGTGCAGGCACTGTGTACACCACTTGCAACAGTAGTGAATGAGTTCTGGGGGGGAATTACCACATTTCCTCAGGAGTAGGCTACTGTAAATGAAGGATTGGGAAAATGCAATCTGCCTGCAACAAAATTAGAGTTTTGAGGGAAGGCATGTGGGCTATGTACAGAAATAACAAGTATTTATTGTACAAAAAACATGCCAGTCGCAATGCAATGCTAAATGTCAGTGCCTTTGTGACTGTAGCATGCTAACCACCACAAATAAATGCTTATGCAATTGGTGCTTTCTCACAATCATTGTAACACTGGAAGAGTGAACTCCCACAAAACACTGAAACTAACAGAAAGTGGTAAGGCATGTGACATGTTAATGCCAGGGATTTTCCTCAATGAAAATTCAGAAAGAAGCAGTGACATAGGATCCCCATTTTCACACATAGCACAGACTGCATCAGCACACATCTGGGTTTCCCATGTGTGTGTGTATTTTGTTGTGCTTTGTTGCTTAGCCACATTTTGTGACTTCCAAAAGCAGTAGTAGCCGGAGTTCCTGCTAAGCTGCACTAGCCTGCACAGCTTTTTAGCCCTTAGTGCAAAGAAATTTGTCTCAGTTCAGGGCTTGTAGGATTCATCACACCACACACAGGCCTGCCCCGGCTCGTGCCTCCTCTTGGGGCGAGCATTGCTCACTTGGGGGCTGTGCTGCTTTGAAGATGGGATGGGCCAAGGCAGAGCCCTGCATGTGCAGTTCTTTTCTCTCTTCCCCTTCCTTCTCACTTCACTTCTGGCACCTCCACCACAATCACTACCTGGCCCCTCCCCTCACCCATGGGGCCACTCCTCATGCAGGACAATAGTGGGGCTTCCACAGCCAAGCGAGAAGGAGGAGGAGGAGGAAGAGAGAGAGAGAGAATATGTCTCACCCAAAACAGCTCGATGCCACAGGAGTTAAAGAGTCCTTTGCCTCTGTCTCTGCTTTTGCAGAAGTGAGTCAGTGGCTCACATCTGAAGCACTGGTACCCAGTGTTCCCGCTAAGCTGTGGAGTCTTGTGAGCAAAAATTCTACTTTGTAAGCTACTGGCATTAAAGTTGTGAGTGAGTGATTTGGCTACTGCATAAATTAGTTTGCTCTGGAGCCATCCTTCCTGAGCTAAGACAAAAATGTGTGATCTGGAGGCTAAAGAACTGTGAGCTAGCTCACACTAACTCAGCTTAGAGGGAACACTGCTGGTAACTGAAGCCTCTCATGTGAAACCTGCTTCTTTCTTGGCTCAGGTGAGAGAAAGCAGCTTTTCTTCAAACTAAGGGAAAGGTCCTTGGGTCAAGATCAGACAACTGAGCTTTGGGGTAGTTACTGTTCCCTCCATTATGCTGCATGTTCCCCTTAGCAATGAAGGCAACAATACTAACCATCTCAGGCTGCAATCCTAAAAACACTTTCCTGGGAGTTTGAATGAAATAGAACACTTCTGAGTAGACTAGTTTAGGATTGCTAATTCAGAAACCTTCTGGTCAAAAGATATAAATCTTTTATAGATATATAAATAAATAATAGCTCTTTATTTCCTTTTCTGTTTCTGACCCAGAACATATATTTTTCACCAAGCCCTGTACCAAGACGAATTTTGACTGTTTATGTAAACTACATTAATTCTCTCTATATAGTATTTTTGTCACGGGCTGGAATGCAGGCACAATGAGCGAGGGATAGTCCAAGTCCAGACCAAGGTCAAAGCCAAGGGATAGTGAGACAGGACCCGAATAACAGAATCCAGAGCCAAACCGAAAGCATAGTCATCAAAGCCGAGGTTGAGGAGCCGGGAGTTCAAAGCACAAACCGAGAGCGTAGTCGTCAAAGCCGAGTTCGAGGAGCCGGGAGTTCAGAGCGCGGGTCAGGAACTGGAACATGAGCGTGGGTGCGGAAGCATTCATCAAGCTGACTGGTTGCTGGCATGAGGAACTAGCATGGAATAGGGAACTAAATATCCCTCAAGGCTGCTGTCAATTAGCGTTTAGCACGTGCATCCCAGCTCCTGCTAGAACTCAGGTCTGAGGGACCGCCTGCTGTGCAGGTGCGCCTCCCTTCACCAGGATGCTAAGTCCTGATGGAGCCAGCTCCGCAGACGTGCCACCTGCAGAGGCAAGTCATGGGGGCTGTCTTCCGTGCATCGTTCTGCCTCAGCTGTTGCTGGGACAGGCGGAAGATGTCATTCATGAGCCTCTGGAAGACTGCAGGTGCATTGGTCAAGCCAAATGGCATCACCAAGTACTCATACTGGCCGTAACGAGTGCCAAAGGCCATTTTCCATTCATCTCCCGGCCGGATACGTACCAGATTGTACAGACCTCGGAGGTCCAGTTTGGTGTAAATTTGGGCCTCCTTTAGCTGATCTAACAGTTCGGGGATCAGAGGCAGAGGATACCGGTTTCATATAGTTATCTTATTGAGGGCCCAATAGTCATTACAGAGCTGAAGCTAACCGCTGTTCTTCTTGCCGAAGAGGACCGGAGCTGACAATGGGGAGGTAGAGGGTCGGATGAATCCTCTTGCCAGGTTTTTCTCCAAAAAGTCTCGCAGAGCTGCCAGTTCGGGTTCTGCCATGGGGCACAGACGCCCCACCGGTAGGGGTGCCTCGGGTACTAAATCAATAGCACAATCATAGGGCTGATGAGGAGGAAGTTGAACAGCTCCTTTCTCCTCAAAAACATCAGTAAAGTGTCTGTACTGCTGTGGGAGTCGAGGTTCATTGGCTGGGGCAGTGGCAGCCAGGGTAGTGACGGAGGTGTGGTGCAGGCAAGGGTTCTCAAACTGCAGTTCTTGCTGAGCCCAGTCCACTGTGGGGTTGTGGGTCTTTAGCCATGATAATCCCAGGATTAACGGGAATCACAGCATTTGAGCTACGTTGAATTGTAGTTGCTCCTGGTGTTGTTGGATGTAGAGGGTGAAGAGACAAGTCTCCTGGGTCATGGGACCCGAGCGGAGGAGACGCCCGTCGATGGCCTCCACCAGGATTGGCGTTTCTTTGGACTGTATGGGAATCTGGCGTTGCTTGATAAAGGTGGCGTCAATGAAGCAGTGGGCAGCCCCAGAATCCAACATTGCGTAGACAAACAGCCAGCGTTCATCAGGCAACTGGAGTTTAATGGATACCAAGAATGGTCCTTGGTCAATAGTTGTGAATTCAGAGGACCCAGCTAAATGCCCCAGGCCGGTGGGTCCAGCTAGGCATGGGGCTTGGCTTTTACTGGCGGTGCCATCATGGTCATCTTGGACTGAGGGCGTTTAGCAGGGCAGTTGGCGGAGAAATGCCCCGCCCCTGCACAGTACAAACACAGGTTTTGTGCTTGGCGTGGCCGGGCTGCTCCCAGCTGCATTAGCTAACCCTCCTCTCTGCCCATGCCTGGGGTTGCCAGGACTGGCCAGGAGGATGCCGGACGGCGTGTCGTTTGCATGACATGGGTGTTGTTCCGGGCCTGCCGCCGGCTTTCCAGGCAGCCATTGATACGGAGACACAAGGTAATTAAGTTCTGCAGCGTATGTGGGCGGTCAACCCAAGCGAGCTCATCCAGAACGTTGTCTGCCAGTCCTTCCAAGTACTGGTCCATTAAGGCTGCCTCATTCCAGGTCAGAGTCCTGGGCCAGGAGTTTGAACTCAGTAAAGTACACAGTGACGGAATGCTTGCCTTGTTTTAGGGTATGGATTTTCCGGTTAGCTACTGCTGCTTGTTGTGGGTTTCCATAGGCTGTGGACAGGTGGGTGAGGAATCCCTGAAAATCGGAAAGCAGCAGCAAAGGAGCCACTAGCAATGGAGTGTCCCATTTAGCAGCCTGTCCCTTTAAGAGGCTGATTACAAAACACACCCTGGTCTTGTCAGTGGGGAAATCCCGGGCACGCAATTCAATATACAGTTTACATTGAGCCAGGAATGAAGGGAACTCCTCCACATTACCACCAAACTTTCCAGGAGGATTTACCGGGCATCTTGGTGATGGGATGGTGACGGCGGCTTGCTGCTGTAGTTGCTGCAGCACCTGGTTCACTAGGTCTGCTAGCTGCAGAGTGCCTCCACTTCCTTCTCCGTCCATCCTGTGGAGTGAGTGTGTGGGGGTGCCAGCAATCTGTCAGGGGCTGGAATGCAGGCACAATGAGTGAGGGATAGTCCACGTCCAGACCAAGGTCAAAGCCAAGGGATACCAAGTCAGGAACCGAATAACAGAATCCAGAGCCAAACCGAAAGCGTAGTCGTCAAAGCCAGGGTCGAGGAGCCAGGAGTTCAGTGCGTGGGTCAGGAACCAAAACACGGGCGAGGTGGGTGCAGAAGCTTTCGCCAAGCTGACTAGTTGCTGGCACGAGGAACTAGCACGGAATAGGGAACTAAATACCCTTCAAGGCTGCTGTCAATTAGCATTCAGCGCATGCATCCCAGATCCTGCTAGAACTCAGGGCTGAGGGACTGCCTGCTGCAAAAACACGCCTCCCTTCGCCGGGATGCTAAGTCCTGACGGAGCTGGCTCCACAGACATGCCACCTGTGGAGGCGAGTGTGGGGGGGTTGTCTTCTGTGCGTCGTTCCTCCTCAGCTGTTGCTGGGACAGGCGGTAAGGATGCACCGACGGGTTCATCAGGAACAGGTGCGGGTTCTGCTGGGGCCAGGAGCTCATCCTCAGCAGCACTCATGACAATTTTGACTTTTTTACTAAAGCTTTTTAAATTCAATTTTAAATGAACCACCTCCAGAGGGCTTTGTGCAGGTTTAAAATAACTACATCAATTTAAAAAATAGCCATTTAGAATATTACAACATTTTATAGAAGTCAGACATTAAATTCCATCCTAAACTAGGATTTAAAGCACTTCTGGAAAATGTTAAGGCTTGAACTTAATGCAGGCCACTCTACTGGTTAATTAGGGTCCCCCAAACCAAGATCTGAAACCATAGTTTGAAGTTGGATAATTAAACCAAAGTTAGTCTTAGATATGGTTTTGTGCAATATGTGAATGAAGACATGCTGACTTAACCCTGGCTGGTTTCATAGGGCTGCTTTTACTCATCCCTGAATATAGAGGGTGACCATCTGTAAGCCAAATCTAGTTTTCATAAGCTAACCATGGTTTTGGATCTGAACTGAGCCAGTGAAAAGTCCACTCTCAAAGTTAGGGATGGTCCAATCCACTAAATGTTCTATAGATACATGCTTACGTCAGACTCATGCCTAAATAGCTTGGGAGCCACTACCCCGTGTGACACTTCATTTTACCGTGTGACAACTGAGCAGTACAGGATTCCAACCACCACCCAGAAAAAATGAAAAAAAATGTAATGAACATAGCAGTTTGCTGACTGGAACGCATCAGTTAGATTTTTCTGCTGCTTTTCAAAAATTAAAAAGCCAATTACGCCCTCTGTTTTCAACTATAATTTCAACACAAATCATACTTTTTTGTTACTGTATATCAAGTGGTTATGTTTGATGCATGGGTGCAAATGATGGCTCTTTGCGGTTGACAGCTGTTTGTGTAGCTCTTTTTAAAAAAAAAAAGTTATTAGCAGAAGCAGTGTCAGTGTACAGAAGGGTTTCCAAGCTCCCAGAATTACAGGTGACCTCCAGGCTACAAAGATCAGTTCCCCTGAAGAAAATGGCTGCTTTGGAGAATGGACTCCAAATGTAGTCAAATGTAGGTTCACTCACAACTTTAATGGTAGCAGCTCTTTTGGTTCATAAAGTTGAATTTTTGCTCACAACACTCCTCAGTTTAGAGGGAACACTGGAGTAGCCTACACTGAATGAGCAGGAGAAAATCCTTCAGGGTGCAAACTGAATGGCACTAATGCAGAAGAGAACTACCATAAGCATATGGAAAGTTTTGCATCCTTGATCTAACTTGTCCTTCATTGTTTCTGGTGAATCACAAGCAATGGCACTAGAGAAATCTAAATATCCCACAAACTATGCAAATCTGGCTTCAAACTGCACTGCATGCCCTGTCACAAAATTGGGTTATTTTTAGATCCACTGTTTAATTTTTATTCACATTTAAAATAAGGATTTCTGATATTCTTATCCAGTATGCCAAATTAGCAAGATTTTTCAAAGTATAAGCTTGCATGTACACGCACTCTTTTTCAGATGCAATGAAATGGAAATTACCAGTCTGTACATATAGGTAGAAGGTGAGCAGTAAATTAGCATACATCAGAATGAAGTTGTTTAACATACTCAAGGGCCAAACAGAAATAACAAGCTTAGTTTACATGGTCACCATTTGTTTGGGTTTAATTCTGGGGGGAAACATGGTGGAGGAAATAAATATGTCAAAATTGGAGATTGATAGGCAGATGTATCCTTAATTGTGGAATTCTGAGAGTAATTAACGGAGACCCTGCCATGATGCTCCATCCATCTCCACTCAGGTGTGGAGGTGACCTTATAGCATCTTCTTCTCTGAAGTGGGGCAATTGGTTCTGTATGAAAGCTTATACCTTGAATGAAACTTTGTTGGTCTTAAAGGTGCCACTGGACTCAAACTTTGTTCTGCTGCTTCAGACCAATATGGCTACCCACCTGAATCTAACATTTTTCCAAGTTATAGAAAACCACCCACGCCTGTCCCTCAGGCCTCAGCATAAAAACAACAGTATAAGAACCAGTGTGGTGTAGTGGTCAGAGTATCAGACTAGGATCCAGGCGACTCATGTTTGAATGCTCACTCTGCCGTGCAAGGTTGTTGGGTGACCTTGAGCTGGTCACTATCTCTCAGCCTAATCTCTCTCACACAGATTTGGTGAGAATGGAGGAGGGGAGCATGATAATAGCCAGTTCAGGTCCCCATTGGGGAGAAACATGGGGTATAAATGAAGTTAATTAATTAATTCAACAAGCTGGAAGGAGCTGTCAATTTGTACTAGAGTCTGAATTACAGCAGTGACTGATTCTACATCCATAATTGGTCAGGAAATCAGAAGTGCCATATTCCATGACTGAAATTTAATTGCAGCTTCCAGGTTGGCAAATTATCCCTGATAAAAACTGTTTTTCAATATTTGGGTTTGCAAAACCTAAATGTTTGTGTCCCAAGCTGAACAAAATGAAGCCTGGCAACATCTTGAGTTCAATTTCTGTGCTAAATATGAACTATGCTTCCAAAATCTAGATCCATTCAGACATATTCTGATGACATGCCAACTTTCAGATTTAGGTGATTATCCAGGACAGCTCTAATTTTAGCACCCAGATAATTTACAAAACAAAGACTGCTTTTTAAAAAATTATCTTCAATTAGAACCATGGAAAAACAGATTCATCACAGGGGCTACCAATACTGACTAGAAGTAAGTACAGTGCAAAGATTCTTTCAGGATCAGGACTGGCACATAAATAAAACCACTGTTATTTTGTATTTTATATTATATATATTTATGCGCCCTGACCTGGATAGCCCAGATTAACCTAATCTTGCCATATCTCAGAAGCTGAGCAGAATGGGAGACCGCTTAGGAATACCAGGGTCATAATGCAGAGGCAAGCAATGGCAAACCAACTCTGAATAGCTCTTGCCTTGAAAACCTACAGGGTCGCCGTAAGTCAGCTGTGAGTTGATGGCACTTTCCATCACCTCTGTATATATTTACATAGCACTGTTTGTATATGAAGAGTGCTGTATAATTTTTGTGAAGGATTATCTCTGCAACATTATGAAAACTGAGTAAGCATGTCTCACTAACTTTTTAGAGTTCTTTGAAGGGGGGTGAACAAACATGTGGACAAGGGTGACTCAGTAGATGTTGTTCACCTAGACTTCCAGAAAGCTTTTGATAAAGTTCCTCATCAAAGGCTCCTAAGTAAACTCAGCAGTAATGGGATAAGAGGACAAGTCCTCTGGTAGATTAAAGACTGTTTAATTACCAGGAAACAGAGTATAAATGGGCAGATTTCACAGTAGAAAGTGCTAAGCTGTGGGGTACCGCAGGACTTGGTACTAGGTCTGGTGCTTTCTAATTTTTTCATTAATGATTTGGAATTGGGAATAAGCAGTGAAGTGGCTAAGTTTGTGAATGACACTAAGTTGAGAACCAGGGAGGACTGTGAGGTACTCCAGAGGGATCTGTCAAGGCTGGGCAAGTGGGCGTCAACATAGCAAATGGGGTTCAATGTGGGCAAGTGCAATTAATGCACATTGGAGCAAAAAATCCTAACTATATGTTGATGGGGTCTGAATTGGTGGTAACTGACCAGGACATAAATTTTGGAGTCATGGTAGATAACTCACTGAAGACGTTGACTCAGTGTGTGACTGCAATAAAAAAGGAAAATGCTATGCTGAGGATTATTAGGAAGGGGACTGCAAACAAACCAGTCAGTATTATAATGCCCCTGTATATATCTAAGGTGCTGCCTCATTTGGAATATTGTGTGCAGTTCTGGTCATCATACCTCAAAAAAGATATTATAGTATTGGGAAAAGTGCAGAAAAGGGCAACTAAAATAATTAAGGGGATGGAACACCTTTTCTATAAAGTACTTGAAGATGGTTATCATATCACCTTTCAGTCATCTCCTCTCTAGGCTAAACAAACCCAGCTCCTTCATCCTTTCCTCATAGGACTTGGTCTTCAGACCCCTCACCATCTTTGTTGCCCTCCTCTGGAAACATTCTAGCTTGTCTATATCCTTCTTAAACTGTAGTGCCCCAAACTGAACACAATACTCTAGCTGAGGTCTAGCCAGAGCACAGTAAAGCAATAAAATCGCTTCACGTGATTTGGACACTATACTTCTGTTGATACAACCCAAAATGACATTTGCCATTTTAGCTACTGCATCACAATGCTTACCATGTTCCGTGTATGGTCTACTAAGACCCCAGATCTTTTTTGCACATACTACTGCCAAGACAAGTCCCCGCCTTCCTATAATTATGCATTTGATTTTTCCTACCTAAATGTAGTCCTTTACATTTATCCCTATTGAAATTCCTTGTATTTGTTTTAGCCCAGTTTCCCAGCCTGTCAATATCATCCTGTATCCCGACTCTCTTCTACCATATTTGCTACCTCTCCTACTTTAGTATCATCTGCAAATTCAATATCCCTTCATCCAAATCATTTATAAAGATATTAAGCAAAACAGGTCCCAGGACAGATCTTTGAGGCACACCACTTGCCACTCATCTCAAAGTGGATGAGGAACCATCAACAAGCACTCTTTGGGTGTGATCTGTCAACCAGTTATAGATCCACCTAGCAGTAGTTAACGTGTGGAATTCACTGTTGCAGGAAGTGGTGGTTTCTACAAGCATCAACAGCTTCAAGAGGGGTTGGATAAACATATGCAGCAGAGGTCCTTGTGTGGCTATCAGCCTCAATGTATAGACGCCTGGGGCAGTGATGCTCTGTATTCTTGGTGCTTGGGGACGTAACAGTGGGAAGGCTTCTGGAGTTCTGGCCCCACTAGTGGACCTCCTGATGGCACCTGGGTTTTGGCCACTGTATGACACAGAGTGCTGGACTGGATGTGTATTGGCCTGATCCAACATGGCTTCTCTTGTGTCCTTATGTTCTCACATCCAACCCAGTGCTCTGCCCATGATGGTACTCATCTGAGGATCCAGTCAGCCCCATTCTGGGACCCCAACACCAGTGTGCTGCCAGCACTGCTAGTCGGAATTCTATAACTTTTTCCACAGAGGAGAAATAATGACAGAAACACCCCAAGGCCAGCCATGGACAGCATAACAATCATGCTGTAGCCCATAGTGACCCTGCTGACTTCCACCAATCATGGAATGACATGCTGCCAATGGCCCAGGAGTGGCACACATGGACGCAACCAACTGCTGGCTGCTGATGTGTCCATAGCCCCCGGACACCCCTACAGCTACTGCTCACAGTGGAGCACCAGAAGGCAGGGAGAAAAGAGCAGCCACCCCTTTTGATCCCAAGGAGGCTGGTGATATGAGTGGCAGGAGCCTTGGAATTCAAAGACTCAAAAGAGCTCCACAGATGTGGATTCAAGTTCCTACCTGTAGCCAAGTTCTCTTTGCCAGGAAGAGGTTGATGCTGTTTTGCCACAGGGTTTTCGAGACAAGATTTATTCAGAGGTGGTTTGCCATTTCCTGCCTCTGTGTAGAGACTTTGGACTTCCTTGGTGGTGTCCCATACAAACACTGACCAAGGCCAGCTCTGCTTAGCTTCCAAGATCTGATGAGCCTGGGCTACCGAGGTCAGGCAGGAAGACATGCATGGGGGAAAATATATCCAATCCAGCCATAGCATTTTCAAGCTCCACTAGTTCACTCAGCACAGGCAACCCCGATGGGCTGCCTGAGACTCCACCTGCCTTCATTCTTGGCCAGGGTAGGACTCAGGCACAACAGCCTTTTTGCCAGGCAAGTGAAATACAGACACTGGAGCAGAAATAAGGGAACACACAACCACACCCTCACCAAAGGCAATTATGTCACTCCCTTGGTAAGCCACTGGGAAAAGGCAGCAATGTGATAAACAGGAGGCAAGGGTTTAATCCCCAGTAAGAGAGATACTGGCCAGAAGGCGAAGCTCAACCTTTGCCCAGCAACAGACCGAACAGCAGCAAAACAGGAGACAGAAGTCAGACTAGAAAACCTGGCTCACATGCTCAGGAACAGCTTTCTAATCACTCACCTAACTGAGTACACAGGAATGAGACACAGAAAAGACTATGAGGCACCGTACAAACAGGCCTGCCAACAACAACACCCATATGGAACGAGGCAAGGAAAACTGCAGAAACAGGCATGCTGCAGTGGAAAGACATATGGATAGCATACCCAAGGCCCCCGGTTCAATTCCAACATGGGGTGAGCCCCAAGACAGTTCAACTTAACTCCTGGGCACAGCTGACATTTCCATTCATCACATATAACCATGGAACTTGGGCCGGTCATGTGGATAAACCGCCCTCCTCACTCATCATTTTGGCATCTGAGCTTCCGTGCACTCGGGGGGCTTATTACCACTGCCCTCTTCCATTTGCCCCAATGATATTTGCATTCTGTCCATCCCTGCCCACCCACCCCTTCAGCAAGCAGCATGGCTTGTCAGACACATCAGGCGGTGATGTGGGGGAGGCAGCAACCCACAGATCCTTCCCATCCTTCTTGCAAGAGCGTACCTGTGCCCTCCCCTTGGACCATCCCTCAGTTCCTTCCCAGCGTGAACTGCATTTTGAAGACAGACACCCAGCTCAGCAGTTTGAAAGTCAGAAGGAACTGATAAAAGGGAGGGAGAAGAGCCAGTTCTTTCTTTTGAGCAGTATGTCTGTCAGGGCACTTTGAGCTTAACCCCTGAGCATCCACAGAGTGTAATCTCAACATTCACAAACCAAAGTAGAAAATTCTCACAGAGATACTTGAGTGGAGTGTCATTTCATTACAGGAATGTGGTAGCACTGGAAATTACATCTATATCCTGAGCATTGTTATTGTGAATATGATTTTTATGGCTCTTGCATTGAAAATAATGGTGTTATCACCCAGTCATCTCCCACAATATCAGTGTCATAATATCCTGTTTTCTGAAAAGATGTAAGCTAACTGAGACAGCAGGCCAACCGAGAACCAATGCACTTGGGATTTTTAACATATGAAAAAATGAAGCGGAGGAAGCAAATAAAAATTATGGTGACACGGCATAACCTTGGGCTGTCAATCTGATATACACGCAAGCTGCAAATTTTGTCTTCTCTGTGCCAGTGTTCAAATCGTCAGTTGTACTTTATTCAAACCACAGAAATAAATTGTTTCTGTTCTGCAAGCCATCCAAGAATAGCAGTAAGAATAGTAACCTGAGGTACCTGAAGACAGATGTTCAACTGTTTTCAAGGCTTTTCATGGTGAGTTTGAATATTAAGCAATTCAGACTTGAGAATCAACTCACTCCTTCTGTGGTCTCCAGATGGTGCTATGCATGTGAACAATTAGAAGTTGGCACCAATCTTTTGATGTGACATATGAGCAGAATCAGCACAACTTCTCAAATTCCTATGATGTAACAGTCTATGATGGAGCATTTTGAGACTACAAAGACATTTAGATACTCTTATTTTGACATTTTCCAATCTTACATTTGTATGGAATGTCAACTACCACTGCTGGCTATTATATTGGTTTTTGTAATTGCAACTACTGATTTTAATATTTTCATTTTTTTTCCCCAGATGGTCAAAGGTGCAATTCAATACCACCTCTACCCAGCACTGTTATCTCTATTCAAACTGCCTAGCATTCTCTACAAGACAGCAAAATTTGGAGGTTATGGCAAATCTTTATCAAGGCAACCTAACAGAATGTAACTGGTTCATCAACTATTCCTCACATCTCTTCTCTCAGATTCTTCAAACATTAGTGAATGCTGCACATTTGCAGTGAATGTATAAGAATCTTTATAGCTGAGAGCTAACAGGAGGAAATTCTGGATTTAGATTTTTATGAGCTCCACCTTTTTACTTGATGAGCCCGTGAAATGTGTTCATTAATATATTTACAATAAGGGGTGATGTGATGCCAATTTTCTCTTTTTTAATTTTGTAGTTGTCACAGTTACTGGTTTTGGTTCACCTCATTTTATTGTTTTTGATGTTTCTTTTCTGCCTTTTTAATGCCACTCTGTAAATGTATGCAAAAACAAGATTGGAAAAGCGGCACAAGGAAAATGCAACTAATGTGAAAATCAAGACTCATGGGTTTTTTTCTCACAAGGGAAAAATTAAATTGAAACGGAGATATTCAGACTGAACCAGATGGCATTCAGTGTTCTACGTTTTTGCTGAGAAGAGTGAAAACTGGTCAGTGTATCAGCCAGGCCCAGGCTCTACCCATATCCAAAGTCTCTTCATTAACATTCACTAAATTCCATCTAATCCAAGCCTTCCCTTTCCAAAACACTTAGTCCTATCAAGGAAGACATGTATACCAAACCCTCAGCAGGTAAATTCTACTCAGCTCAGAGAAACTCTCCAGTCTTCATCTCAATACCTATGTCAAACTCCTATCAACATTACAATAAACATAATGTAATAGGAAACAAACACTCCAGAGAATCTCACTAGTATAATTATTCAATAAAGTTTAAACCATACATACAATTTTCAATGAACTTCTCACAATTTAATTCACCACAAGGGTATCCATACGTTCTGTGAATTAAGGCATGATAATATTAAAACCACTACTTTATGGTAAGGGACAACAATTCCAAGTATAGGATTAAAAGTGGAGTCTCATAATGGACTTACCAGAATGGCTCACACAGCTCCTACATACACAAATTCTTTCCCATGGACAACAAGTCTTAGTGATTAATTGAGAGCTTCCATTATATGTACAACGTATTATCACGTGCTATCCCCGTTCAGGTAGCCAACTTATCAAGATATGAACAAACCAGAGGGTATCAGGCAAACATACATGTTCTAAATACAATTCTGGAGTCTTAAAGGCGTCTGCCCTAATTAATTTGTCCCTAATGTTCTGCGTCCTCCTAAAACCTATATACGGAGGTAAAGAGCAAGCCGAAATGTCCCCCAAAATGTGCCAATGCTTGAGGATGATTGTTTTAATCGCGAAAGCTCTACTAGTATGTTCTATAGCCCAGAATAGTCTGTCATTATTGTTCCGCTCTAATCTGGACTGAAACAGTTCTGAGCGGTTTCTGTTTCAGTCCAGATTAGAGCGGAACATGAAATCAATTTTAAGAAACCCTCTTCCCATTTTTCATCCTGCGCCTCTAAGTCTGTCATCTACCTCATCACATGTTTCTGCGCAAAAAAGTATGTTGGACAAACATCTAGGGCTTTACGGACCCGTATATTAGAACACAGATCAAAGTTAAAACATAAATGTATGACAGCTCCTATGGCCCAGCATTTTGAGGAGGCCGGTCACGGCCCCAATGATTTCAGATGTCTAGTTTTGGAGGTAGTGAGACCTAGACCTTACATGTATGTTGATATGCAAAAATTGCTGCTACAAAGAGAAGCGTTTTGGACTTTTGTATTAAAAACTGAACAACCTTGTGGACTGAATGCTGCCCTTGACTTATCTTGTTTTTTAGGAGAGTAAACATTGGATCTCTATTTGATACATCTTTTTTTTTCTCTCTCCCTGTACTATTGTGGGGTTCTCTCATTATAACTATAAATTTTGTATTTGTTTTAGAATTGTATTTAGAACATGTATGGTTTGTTCATATCTTGATAAGTTGGCTACCTGAACGGGGATAGCACGTGATAATACGTTGTACATATAATGGAAGCTCTCAATTAATCACTAAGACTTGTTGTCCATGGGAAAGAATTTGTGTATGTAGGAGCTGTGTGAGCCATTCTGGTAAGTCCATTATGAGACTCCACTTTTAATCCTATACTTGGAATTGTTGTCCCTTACCATAAAGTAATGGTTTTAATATTATCATGCCTTAATTCACAGAACGTATGGATACCCTTGTGGTGAATTAAATTGTGAGAAGTTCATTGAAAATTGTATGTATGGTTTAAACTTTATTGAATAATTATACTAGTGAGATTCTCTGGAGTGTTTGTTTCCTATTACATTATGTTTATTGTTATGTTGATAGGAGTTTGACAAAGACCATTCTCGAAACGAACGCAGATACACTCGAGAAGTGTTCGTCCTGTTCCTGTGCTGTACATCAGTTGGCACCTGTTGAAAACAAGTATTAAATTACATCATGAAAATTTGAATATTTTCATTGTATAATTTTGCCTATACCTTAGTGAACTTTTTCAGCAATTTATTCTGTATTTACTGTACTCTATTGCTGTACCCCGAGTCTCTATGTTCATCTCAATACCTAGCAGCTTCCCAAGATTCTCCGGATCCATTCACATGTAGCCATTTTTATGATGTCTAGGCTCCAGAATCACACCAATACCTGTTAGTGTTCCCAAAACTTATCTCCATAGAGTAAATAGCCAATTTCTAAACGTTTTGGTTTTGCCCTGCCTTTATTACTCTTTAGAGGAAACTGTGCTTACATAAAACGACAGAGTCCTGCATTTTCATAAAGGTAAAGGTTCCCTTGCTCGAAAGCCAGTCAAATCTGACTCTAGGGTTGCGGTGCTCATCTCCCTTTCAAAGCTGAAGAGCCAGCGCTGTCCGAATATGTTTCCGTGGTCATATGGCCGGCATGACTAAACACCAAGGCACACGGAACACTGTTACCTTCCCACCTTCTTTCTTTCATATTGAACCATTAATTTCAAGAGCAGATATAAATAGATACGTAAATATCAGTTTCCCCATTACTGGGATGGCACTTCCTATGTACAGAAATGTTTCTTCTCTTTACTAGGTCACATTAAAATCTACACATTGCTAATGTATAAAAAGAAGAATGTTAAGTTTAGCTGAAATGCAAGCAGAATTTCAATAGTCAGAATTTGGATAATCCAACTAGAGTTGCCACTAGCATCCCTAATATTTAACATATATTTATAAATCCGTAACATCAGCTTATAAATAGGCCCTTTGTTTAATCTATCTCTCCAGGACCTTTCTAGGGATAGCAGTCCTTAAAACTGTCAGTCCTGTAGCTGGATCAAAAGGAAGAGCGCCACCTAGTGTGTTCCCAGTACAACACAGCATCTTATTTTATGAAACATTTTGTGGCAAATCCTCCCTCCCTTAAAAAAATAAGGTTAATGTATATGTGTGGTAATTTTTTCTAAATACGTTAATGAAAAGACATTCCCTGCCACACAAGCAAGCTGCTATAACCCAGGACAAAATTCAAGTCTGACATCTCAGCCCGATTCCTAACTCTGTAGTAGTTCCTTCATCCAAGGGATCCTATTACTTCTTTTCATCCTACCGAGCTACAATTATTTTTAAGTAGAAGGGAGAGTGTGTGTTTGCCGTTCTCATGTTCACTGCTTCTGCAAGAAGTCTACGTAACAGGATTGTTTTGTTCATGATAGCTGCCAGTGTATTGCTGGGCCTGACTCTGTGGCTATTCCTATGCTGCTAGTGAAATCTTTTGCTCTCTAAACTGCATGTAAACAACTGTTTTGCTCTGCCTCAGCTTCCCAAATTGAGCTGTTTTTCTGGATGATCTACATGACAGCATCCTCAAATTGCCAACTTTCTGGGTTTTCCCCTGCTTTCCTTTGATATTTCCCAAACCTGCTTCGTTATGATCTTTCCTGAAGTCAGAGAGGATTAGTACATTGTATAGATCGGAAGGTACATATTTCTTAAGCTCTCACCCATATCAGGGCTCTTTTACAGCAGCCTTCCCCTTGTGCCCCCCATTTTCCCCTGACACCACTGTAACCCCAAAAGTAGCCCTGGGTCGGGAGCCATGCTTTTGGGCTACCATTTTCAGTCCTCAGGCCGTATGGTGTCTGAGATTGCATGTTTGAACTAAAGCTAAGGAGTTAAGATTGGGCTACAGGAAATTAAGGATACTGACTTTCATGGAGTAGCCAGGTACCCTGGAGCCTGGATATTCTTCTGACAATGGCTATATTATTTGGCTTCCTGAGGGTTCAAGGCCATGATTAATGAACAAGGTTTGCTGGATAATAATCGACATTCCAGGGCCATCTAGGAATCTTCCTTATAACACAGCCTTCTCTGGAAATCTAACAATAAGAAAGGCCAGGATCATCAGCCACCTCTTGGCCTTTGTTAACAGATGTTAGTTGTGTCTGCCAGTCAAGTAATTCAGTCACCCATCTCTCCCCTCTACCTTACCTGATATATATCTTCCTGAGCCTCTTCTGCCTTATGGCCAGAGCTGGGCATTCTACATCCCTCCTCTTGTTATCTTTTTTTTTAAAAAAAATGACAATGCTATCAATAGAATTTGTTTCCAATAGTGAATGCTGAAAGAAAAATAGGATAAATGTGGCAACCCAGCATGAATAAATAGGGTCCAGTTCCATTTCAGACTTTTCCTCCACCACTACAGGGCAAGGCTTAGTGGTGTAAGGTTCAATCTGATACCTATAAATTCCTCCCACTCTGCTGAAAAAACCGGACAGAGACCCTCTTCTCACCCAGGCCCTCACCCTTGCTGCTTGGCAACTCCCCCAAATGTGTTGGACTGCAGGACATATGAAAATTTGTTCTACTTCTTTAAACTGCTTCTTCTAGATTCCTTCCCGTGTCCCGTTCCTTCACTCAAAACTATGTTCACAGAGGGGAGATCTGGTTCCAGGTTTGACGAGAGCGGGCACGGGTGGAGGTTTCTCCGCACGTCTTAGCTTTTCCTACAACTTTCTCTGACCAATACACAAGTCAAAAATACTCTCCCATAGAGAGAGACTTTGCAAGGAACTTTTAACCGAAGGAGGTGATATCGTGCATATCATCCAGATTTAAGCAGCCAGAAGGGGCATGGGTTGTAGAAACAGGTAATAGGTCTCAAACTTGTAAGAATAGGTCTCAAACCGTCCACATCCTCAGACTGCACAAGCTGAAAGGTATCCCACACAACTGGACAAATCAGCACCCTGGGACCATCTAATCCTGTTGCTGCTTATGTAAAGTCCAAGTCAGAACAGATACAAGAGATATGATCCACAAAGTACTTAGCAAAGTGATAGCAACTGGCTGAAGAGCAATCCACCTCCTCCTGTTAGCCAGAACCCAATTGGTCCTTGACCATCTGGAAAAGTTCTGTAGGTCTACACTATGCCAATGCAACGGTGGAGAAAAATATTGTTTTGTTGCTGCCGTCACTGCCATGGAGTAGGCTTTCAAATAAGCTCTAGCTCATGCCTTGTTGGATTTGTCTTGAGTCTTTTCCCACCATTGCTCTAGCCATCTTCCTAACTTTTAATCAACTGCAGCTGCCTCCATAAACCAAGGGACTGCCCAGGCATTTTGACCTTAAAGAGGGCACCTTACTGCAATTGTGCATCAATTGCCCAGGTAATTTCCCCTATGATACACTGTGATATTACACTATGCAGTTAGATATCATTTCTCTGCAGCATGATACAGGTGGCCAAAACTGGACCAGATATTTATTAATTCAATTTATACCCCACCCTCCCCGTGAGATAGAATGCTATTGACCTGCACTACCCAATACATCAGAATTCAGCCCCACCACTGTCAGCCAACATAGCAGGGCAGCACATAGCCATGTGGCAGACCTGTCAAAAGCTGGACCTGCCCAAGAGGCCAGGGGCACATCTGACCCAGCAGGGCTGGGTAAAGGAGGAACAGCCACCATGTGGGATGGCCCTGAGTCTTAGTGTGCTGACATTAGCTGACTATGGGGAGGAGGGCGGTCATTTAAGGGGGAGTGGAGGATGAGGTAGGGCTGCCAACCCCCCCCGGTAGGGCGGAATTCCCCCTGCCCCGGAGGCCCGTCACCCGACGCGGGGGAATCCGGGCCCGGGGGGAACTCCGCCCCAGCGTGCGTGTCACCCCGAAGTGACGTCGCACGCTGGGGGCGGGGCCACGCCATTTGAGGGGAAAACAAAGAGTTTTCCCCTCAAATGGTGTGGCCCCGCCCAGCGTGTGACGTCACTTCCGGTGACGTCCTGGCGGCGCGCGCGCATCCCAGAGGGGCTCCCGGACCGGCAAGAGGATACCCCGCCGGTAGGGAGTTTTAATTTGGCAACCCTAGGATGAGGCTAGAAGCCAGCCTGGCCCAATCACACTGCATTGTCAATAGCTTCAGGGAAAGTGGGGCAGACAAAGGAAGTGGAGGACATAACCCAGGGCTTAGGCCTGGGAGAACTGCTAGCTCTCCCACCAGCTAATTGGCTACATGGGAGAATAGTAGAGAAAGAGGAGAAGGATTTATGAGGACTATTAACCCCTTGCCCTCTGCAGTCTGATGCTGTCTGTCACAGGCTGGGGTGCCAGTCAAAGGGAGTCCAGAACAAGCCAAGGTCAGGAGCCAAGAAGACAGTGCAAAGTCCAAAAAGCCAAGCTGAGGTCAGGAACCAGAAATACAGAGCCAAATCCAAATCACTAACCAGAAACGTAGTCCAAAGCCGAGCCATGGTCAGGAACACAGAGCCAAGTCCAAAGCCAGGGGATCCAAAGATCTAGGTGCAAGAGCCAAGCCAGAGTGGATGCTAGCAGCATGAAGCTGACTTGTTGCTTTCACAAAGAGTACTGCCCAGAGTTAAATGCTGCTACCAATTAGCCAGCTGCACGACCAGCCAGGCTCCTGTTGGAACTCTGGGCTGGCTGAGCGTCTCCCTTGTAGCCTGGCCTCTCTTCGCCTAGTTGCTAAGTTTTGCCGCAGTCACTCCCTTAAACAAGTCACATGTGGGGGTGAGTCAGGAGGACTTTCAGCTTGCAGTTCTTCCTTCTTATCTGGGCCAGGTGTGAAGACTGCTGTTACAGGCACTTGCCAGCTATCCTCCTCTGCTGCTTCAGAGGGGCCAGCTGTGGTTTCTGCAGGCTCTGTCAGCTCATCCTCATCCATGCCCACGACACTGTCAGGACTACCACAAGGAGGCTTATGGGAGTCATGTTGGCCTTGCTCAACCACAACAGCATGGCAGATGCTCACAACATGTCAATCAAGTATGTCATTCACAGTAGTTAATTATGTAGTAGCATGTAACTCACAGAGAACCCCAGAGAATGTAAGCTGTGTGCCAGGAATAATTATTCCTATGTTCATTCCTCAAAGGCTATGTTGTATACGTTATTTGTTTTATTTATTTAAAACAAGGACAGGGTCCCCAAGGCAGCAACCATAAAAACCAGTTTGGTGTAGTGGTTAAGTGCGCAGACTCTAATCTGGGAGAACCCGGTTTGATTCCCCACTCCTCCCCTTGCACCTGGCTGGATGACCTTGGGCAAGCCATAATTCTGGCACAGTTGTTCATGGAAAAAGAGCAATTTGTGTCAGAGTTCTCTCAGCCCCATCTACCTCACAGGGTGTCTGTTGTGGGGAGGGGAAAGGAGTTTGTAAGCCGCTCCGAAACTCCTTTGGGAAGTGAAGGGCAGGGTATAAATCCAATCTCTTCTTCGACCACAGTCCTATTAGAATGTCTCTAAAAACTGCAAGTTTTTTCTTCTTTTGAGGGCCAATCCCATGGCACAGCAGTGAAGCCATGTATAGAACAAACAGCTAGCAAATAGATATAATTCTAAAACCTGCATGGTACAGTACAACACAGAAACACAGAAATTAATTCCACAGTTTAACAATAATTTCTGTGCCATGATTTAAGAAAGCATCACTGCTCAATGTAATATACATTTCCCAATGAAGCTTTTGTATCATGTGGATGAGGAGAACACTGGAAACTTGAGTCTTGATAATATTTGTTTGGTTTACAAAGGTACAAATGGAGCAAACTGGAATAAAATGGATTCTGCTATAGCAGGTAGAAGTTCTGCTAATCCTGCCTCTGATTTTGACGGTCCCCTGTACTAGAAGGTCAATTGCCACAGCTGGACCTCCTGATCACACCTGGTATTTTTGGCCACTGTGTGACAGAGAGTTGGACTACATGGGCTATTGCCCTGATCCAACATTGGCTTCTCTTATGTTCTTATGTTATTAAGATGTTTCGCCTTCAGGCAGGTCTAAGTTCTCCCTTTCTCTCCCTGATTCTGACCCCATTCAAACAGGCAAACTGGCAAAGCTGTTTCTGTCTTTCCCTTTGGTCTGAGAGGTGTCATATTTGAAAGACAAGGGGAGAGATTTTCAAGGCCATTATCAGAAAAACATTATCATTATTAAATAGCATTAAGATTCTTCTACTGAAGTCCTCCCAACCATTCAAAGGAATCAAAACCGCAATTTTTCTTTGTGTGGATTTTTAATACTCATTTTCACTTGGATCCAATGGTTGTTTTTGATGAATGCTACATGACTGCGAAAGGGCAGACTACAGTCACTGCGGCTTGAGATGTGTGCACAGTTTAGTTTTCTGGAGCTTGTGCTTTTCATGTTTCATTTTGTGCTCAGAGCACTTGAAGGAAAGCATCATTCATTCTCACTGAGCAAGTCTGCAAATTTTGCATAGCACACCATGCCTGCTTTAGATAACTGGTGTCAGTGTCATGGCAAAATGCATGATAAAATGCTAGCCATGCTTTTGTATTCTTTATCAATTATTATGGAGGGAAATTTCATTACTAAAGGTTCCATGACAATTTTTTGTAAAACTCCTTTTTTCCTTTCTACATAATGAAAATGAAACCTTATTGTGTTGATCAGAAATGTTCCATTTTAAGCAAGAGTACCATTCCTGGTTACCTGGGCTACATCTGTGCTATATTTCAAATAGCATTTTGGGTCCCGGTTGCTGGGGAGAAATGTTACAGCTATACACACACACACTTTTTTCTTTATCTTTTTTTGTTTTGGTTAGATAGGATTCTCAAGGCTGTTGCTTGTATGTCTGTACATTCTTGCCTACTGATTATGCTATGCTATGCTACATTTTAAAGTCACAGACGTCCTAGAAACATCTTTACCAGTTCATGGCATACTTTGATTCCCAGTTTCTTAGAAAAATGTTGTGTTTTCAGATTTTTGTATAGTGTCTTGGACTGCATGTACAGCAAATCTCATCACAAGAAAAAACCCTAACAAAAACTACATCACCGTCAGTGAGGGGGTCCCAAGGGGTTTATATACCTACACACACATGCTCAGGGACCCATAAGAAACTTGCAAAGAATTACAGGAAACAAAGACTTGAGAGGGGCATCTCATTTTCCTCTTTCCCACGATTTCCTCTTTCCTTTCCCATAGCCTCAACTCTACTCTCTTCCTGCTTCCTTCTCTCCTCCTAACCCACCAGCCAATCTGCCCCCTTGTCTTCAGCTTTTCCTCCTTCCTTCCCTCTGGCAGTCTCTACTGGGGAAAACTACGATCCAGTTGTGTAGTGCCAGCCACCAGGCCAGTCCCATTTTCAAGGTGGGGAATCTGCAAAGACTTGCAGGGGCACCTCACTTTCCCCTGCGACCCTCTCCCCACACTCTTTCCATCTCTCCTGGCAACCTTTCCCTGCTTCCTTCACTCCTTCCTACCCCTCACCCTTTTATGCAGCCTCACTTTCAGCTATACTTACTAACTTCATTTATATCTGTCCTGCACTCTCTAGGCCAGCCCTATCAGGTCTCCTCAGAAACAACACCCTCAGGTCTAGGTTGCAAGGCCAAAGAGCATCAACAAGGCCAAAGAGCATCAACAGGCACTGGAAGCAAGGATCTGGTCCACAGACTAGGGTTGCCAGGTCTGGGTTGGAAAATACCTGGAGAGTTTGGGGGTGGATCCGGATGAGGGTGGGGTTTGGGGAGGGGAGGGACCTTAGCATGGTACAATGCCATAGAGTCCACCCTTCAAAGCAGCCATTTTCTCCAGGGGAGCTGATCTCTGTCAGCTGGAGATCAGTTGTAAAAGCGGGCGATCTCCAGGCCTCACCTTGAAAAGTACGCAGACGGAGAGTGATTTCAGCAAAGCATACTTTATTCGATCAGGAACAAGACGGCTTTGGCCGGTTCGCAGGCCGGCTTATATCCCCCGAGAAACCGCCACCCAAAACACACCCCTACTTCCCAATAGGTTATTTACAGTGGCCGAGAGTCCCATAGGCTCTCAGCCGGGAACCTAGCCCCCTGATTGGAGTAGGCTAGGATCCACATAGTCCATTGTCTCTTGGAGTGAAGCTCGATGTTTGTCTCTGACCGCATGGAGCCTGAGCCGGCCACGCGGTCTGGACTGGATACATTACACACCTGGAGCTTGGGAACCCTACCACAGACTTGCACCTAGTAGACCAGCTGATCCAGCAGAGCAGCTTTCACAAGCCTTCACCTAAATAGGCTGGAAAGTAATCAGGCTCAGCTGCAGCAGGTGTTCAGTTCCTGTGACTGCGCTGGCTCTGGGATGGGGTTGCATGGAGCCAGTCGAGCACTTTGTCTCCTTTGTGTCAGCTCGGCCTGGGCTTCTGCTGCTTCCATTCCTGTAGACTGAGAACATCCCAGGGGGGCGGCTATGGGTCTGGGCTCACATTGGGTCAGGCAGAGGCCTGGTAGTTATTTCAGGAGCTGGTGGTGAAGTTTCCCTTGTAGGCTCTAGCAGCAGGGCCTCTATCTCTGGTGGAACATTGGCTGCAGGCCCCTCTGCAGTATCTGGCCTTCCCTGGTCCCTCTGGTCCTCCTCAGTCTCTTCTGCTAAGGACTTGGGGTCAGAGTTACCGGGCTGGGCAGAGGAGGTCATGATAATCCCTGTGAGTCTTCACAATTTATTTACAAAATTTGTTTATAGCCCACCTTTCTCCCCAATGAAGACCCAAAATGGCTTATATAATTCTCTTCTCCTCCATTTTATCCTCACAACAATCCTGTGAGGTAAGCTAGGCTGAGACACTGGCAATACTACTGTAGTTGCTTAGCATCCCCCACCATGTCCACTTCAGAGGGCATTTATTTCTTAAAGATACAGGTACTACTGCTCCTGCAAAGCTTTTTCAGATATGTAGAAAGATCTGTCTTGTCTGTTCATGGCCTCAGTGTCTGGATTTAAGTATCCAAATATTTGACCGAGAATTAGATATACTGATGCCCCTTCTTTGTCCTCTTCGCTGCCACTCCTTGCCCACCTTTTCTTATTGTTATGGATGGGGCAGTCAGAACCCACACTCAGTGTTGCTATGATAGAGGGGAAAGCCGGTAGGAGAACAAAGGATGCAAGTTCTCTCTGAGGGCCAAACTAGAGGTTACAGTAGCTGTGGGTCTGACCTGTGGTCACTGACAGCATTATAGAAAAGAATTTGGCCATTTAAAAATGCTGCAAATGGCCTGATTGTGCCTGTGGAACAGCAGGAACAGGGATCTCGTTCCTCCCACCTTTTCAAGTGCCAAAAAAGCCATGGGAGGGATCAGACCCATGGCCACCACAATGTCTAGTTTGGCTCTGAGTAGCAGACCTGAGTAATGTCTGTTAACAAAGGCCAGGAGATGGCTAATGGCCCCAGCTAGACTTGATATTAGATTTCCAAGGAACTCTGCATTGTAAGGCAGTTTGCTGGATGGTCCTAGGAGGCAGATGATTCTTCTGCAAACTTCAATCTTTAATCATGGCCTGAGCTTTGATGACCCTCAAGAAGCCAAAGATTTGAGCTGTTGACAGGGAAGCATCCAGGCCCCCCAGAGGAACCTGACTACTTCCTCATCTCAGATAGTGTATGGCCTAAGAAGTCACAGAAGTGACCCAAAAATATGGCACCTGACCCAGGGCTGCTTCAGGGGCTACAGTTCCAAGTCATGAGGTGTAATTTATGCAATGATCCAAAGTCCTGTATGTGCAGCTGCTTTCTACATTGCTTCTATGCTTTCTTCTATGAAAAACAATGCTCTCTGTGCATAACTGTATTACTCATAGAACAGAACAGAAATTCCAACACAGATTCTCTGAACACACTGAATCATGGCAACACCATTCATAAATCAACCATGGATTGCTAATAATTAGCAGATGCAAAAATCAAACCAGATGTCCCATCAGTATTTGCACAATGTACTTAAAACTTTTGTGTGTGTGAAGCTATGAAAAGTTAGGCTGCTGGGAAGATACTACTATCTGAAATTCAGAAGTCTTTATCTGCATGTAATCCTAGACGTGCATCCTTTAATTCCACTAAAGTCAATACCTTTTAAGTATGCAAGGCTGCACCCTCAGGATATTCACATTCCTTCTAACTTACCGCATGATTGAATCTCATACCAAGAAAACTTGCAGAGAAAGAATAGCAGGGAGAAATATGCATATATATGATTTTAATAACTTCCTACTGTGCTAAAGGTGAAAAAAAATCACTGAGACCTACCAATTGTTTCAATAATACAAGAACTTTATTTTTTAAAAGGTATTCTCTAAAAGGAACAAATTCATCCTGATGAAAGTAATTAGATATTTACCAGTGAAAAATGAACATTTTCTTCTCTGCGTCAATCAGATTCCTAATTATTACTAAATAAGGCTGGTTGTTTGAGTTTCATTCCATAAAACGCAGGCACCACACTATCTAAACATTTGGTCTGGTTAATATCTAACGTAAGGTATTTTTAATATTTGTGATTATTAAATTCTTCAGGGAGCAGTTCCTGATGTCCAGCCAAACGCTGATCTCAGTTAACACCAGCAAGCCTTGCAAACTTATTGCTCAATTTTGTTATTGAGGTTTTGTGACTCCATTCAGTGTTGTGTCCAATATTTGGCCAGTAGGTGGGGCTGTCTAGTTTGCTTTACGCTCACTGTTTAAACTGAAATTTCTTTTAGAAAGCTGCCATTTTTGCCCCCTCTCAACAAACAAGATTATATTTCCCCTTCACTTAGTTTGCCTCTTTCAAGAACATGATAATGACGAAGTAAAAGAGAAGGTATCCCTTAAAACCAAATAAAATAAATGAGTAGGTTTCACATCAATACATCCAATAGAATGGAATATGTCACAGTCACAATTAGGGTTGGGAAATTCCTGGAGATTCTACAGATGGCACCTGGGGAGGGCAGGTGTTGGGGAGGGACCTCAGTGGGGTATAACTCCATAGAATCCACCTTCCAAAGCAGCCATTTTCTCCAGAGGATCCGATATCTGTGTAATACCAGGAGATCTCCAGGTCTCACCTGGAGGTTGGCAACCATACTCACAGAGTTACAGTCACAGAAATTGATGTGTGAAAATTAAATTTTATTTTACTGTAGAGGGGAAAGCATGCCCAAACATGTTTAGACATGGTTAAGAGGCACTATTGCCTTTTAAAACCATTGTTTAGAATTAAAACATCCCTAACAGTTACACACTTACAGCATATCTGAGCTTTTTGTATCTGCCAAGTCACACAAGACAGTTTGACTAAGTTTCAACTGTGACACAGCTAGTATCTGGGCAATTTTTACTCTGCTGCAACCCACAATAACAGGGGCATCCTAGAATTTACTGTTCGGCAGGGGAAAGGGGAATTAGGGGTGAGTCACTTTATTCTGTCAGTACATAACTTCCTCCATAAAGGAAATTCAACCCACACTGAATTTTTCTATGTGTGCTGAGAGTCTTCTTACTGCTGCCAGCACTCACTAAACTGTGCGCAGAATGGCTTTTTCACAATATCCCACTGCAACCAGATGTGGTTACAGTGGTGTGCTAAAAGCTGATGCACACACAGGAAAAGACCTAATTCTTCAGAAATTTTCACATTCTATTACTAGGAGGAGAAGACCATGAATTAAGGTTGTCAGCTCTGAGTGGGGAAATTGGGGGGGAATATTTTGGGGGGGAATCTGGTGAGGGCAAGGTTTGGGGAGTGACCTCAGTAGGATACAATGCCATAGAGTCCACCTTCTAAATCAGCCATTTTCTTCAGGGGAATCTCTGTTTTTTGGAGATCAATTGTAATTCTGGGAGATCTCCAGGCCTCAACTGCAGGTTGGCAACTTTACCCATGAATCTCTGTGGACTCAGGTCTGTGGTCCTCTCACTAACCACTTGTTTACAGTTGTGTCACATCACATGCCATCATGTCTGGAGACTTCCTAGAATTACAGCTGAGCTCCAGACTATAGAGATCAGTTCCCCTGGAGAAAATGGAAGCTTGGGGGGGGGGGTGGAGTCAATGGCATTACATTACATTACACCCTGCTGAGGTCTCTCGTAAACCCCATCCTCCCTACGCTCTACCCCCAAATCTCCAGGAATTTCCCAAGCCAGAGTTGGCAACCCTACTAGTAAGGCAACCGGAGCTTTTACCAGGGTGAGAGAGCGGGTTCCATCCTCTGTTCCATATCGTTTTGCTGGAGCCCTGTCCAGTACAAAGTAAGCCTTGTGGACTGATTTTAGCCATGTCCTTGATTTGTGATCCCTACTTGGAAAATTCAAAACAGAGTTGTTTGCATTCCTATTCCACCTCTTTGTGTGAACATCTAAGGGTACCTAAGGCCATCAAATGGGGGACTGGGAACCAAAGAATGATTGCCTCATCACTATGTCTGTATTATTCTTCCTCTAATTATGAGTGTGGTATAGGGTTGCCAGGTCTGGGTTGGAAAATACCTGGAGACTTTTGGGGTGGATCCAGGAGGGGGCGGGGCTCAGCATGGTACAATGCCATAGAGCCCACCCTTCAAAGCAGCCATTTTCTCCAGGGGAGCTGATCTCTGTCAGCTGGAGATCAGTTGTAAATAGGCTTGCCAAGTCCCCACAGGGGGGGGAACCCCGCCCCAGAGGCCCGTTCCCCGCCACCGCCGGATCAGGCCCCAGGGGGAACCCCACCCCCAAAGCACGTGACGTGCACGTCACCCAGAAGTGACGCAACCATGCCAGGTACGCTGGGGGTGGGGCCATGGTCATCTGAGGGAAAACTCTATGGTTTTCCCTTGGACGGTCGTGGCCCCACCCCCAGCGTGCCCAGCGTGGTCGCGTCACTTCCGGGTGACGTGGTTGCAGTGCGCATGCACACACACTCCCGAGGCAGCGCTGGAGTCCCCCGCTCCAGCGCCACTTCTGACTTGGCAACCCTAGTTGTAAAAGCGGGAGATCTCCAGGCCCCACCTGGAGGATGGCAACACTAGTGTAATAGAGTTGGCCCCATTTTTTTTCCGCCACGCTGTTGCAGACTGCCAGCCCCATTGTATGGGTCACCACTAGTTATTTGTGAATTGCTAGGAGAGTGAAACCTTTATGTGCTGCTGTGAATGATGTCATAAAGAGGAACTAGGATAAAGTTGGAAATAGGAGAAAAGAAACAAAGGGAAAAAAATGAGACTGTAAGAAGGAAAAGAGGGGAACAGAGTGAATGTGAAGAAACACTGCAGGTGGGGGAAGAAGAGCAGATTTTTATATCCTCTTTTTTCTCTTAAGGAGTCTCAGGGCAGCTTACAATCATATTCCCTTCCTCTCCCCATAACAGGCAACCTTGTGAGGTAGGTGGGACTGAAAGAGTTCTAAGAGAACTGTGACTGGCCCAAAGTCATCCAGCAGGCTCCATGTGGAGGAGAAAGGAATCAAACTCGGTTCTACAGATTAAAATCTGCCACTCTTTAACCATGACACCATGCTGACTCATAGGGATCATATAAATAGAAGTACAGAAGAACTTGTGGTGATCCAGAAAGAAAATGTATGGAAATACCTGGAGATTTTTTTGTCCTTCTTCCAGTTATTTTTTTATTATTATTATATTTAGGGACAGGAGAAAAAAAATTGTCCTTAATCTGATTGTTGGCTAGATTTGTTTCCGCTTCCTCCTTAATGTATGGTTGTCAGATCCCTCACTTTATCTAATGAGTTTGTTTAATTAAAGGTATTTATTCTTTATTCTTCTGAAGCTTATCTCGTGTGTTTCAACCCCTCCTGTTTTCTGCAGACTATAATTTTCAAGATCAGTGGCCCAGAATATAGGCCGTAATATTAATTTTGAAGAGTGGGAGCAGGTTTGGCGGAAAAATATAAAATTAACTAATGCTGTGTCATATAAAGAGAACATGTATAAGATGTTTTATAGATGGTATATTACACCAGATAGATTAGCTAAACAAAATGTTAATTGCTCTGATAAATGTTGGAAATGTAAAAATAAGATTGGTTCTTTTTACCACATGTGGTGGTTATGTGATGTTATAAAGAGGTACTGGAGATGGATTCATGAGATAATGGAAAAAATAATA